>NW_016813373.1:5206988-5231603 GCF_001698545.2 Rhinopithecus bieti | reverse complement strand
TTTTTTTTTTTTTTTGAGACGGAGTCTCACTCTGTCGCCCGGGCTGAGAGTACAGTGGCCGGATCTCAGCTCACTGCAAGCTTCGCCCCCCGGGTTTACGCCATTCTCCTGCCTCAGCCTCCCGAGTAGCTGGGACTACAGGCGCCTGCCACCTCGCCCGGCTAGTTTTTTTTTTTTGTATTTTTTAGTAGAGATGGGGTTTCACCGTGTTAGCCAGGATGGTCTTGATCTCCTGACCTCGTGATCCGCCCGTCTCGGCCTCCCAAAGTGCTGGGATTACAGGCTTGAGCCACCGCGCCCGGTCTATAATGCTCTTATAAGGCTGTATTCTTTGTTTTTATCTTGCTCCAACTCCATTGTGAGGAGTGGGCAGCAGCATTTTTTCAAGCTGGTAGAGTGAATTTTATGGTTGATTATTTTTATGAATCATTGTGTGTAAATATGAGTACTTTCAGATTATTGGTTTTCAAAACACTCTCCCTGGTCCCCTTGAGACTCAGAATGTACTGTGGGTTGAGGGGAGGGAGATGATTTAAATAGATGAATCATCACTTTTAAACAGGTACTTAGAAACCAGCTTGGATTCTAAAACTTACAATAATTTAATAGTAGTCAGGTATGATTATAGCAGTCATGCAATTCTGCTCTCTTATTCTTGCATATCAAATTTTTCTTGCTGTTATTTTTTGAAGTCTGGATTGTTAGAACAAGGAACCATAAGTATTTGTAGTAGTCAAAAGATTTTTTCATTGATCATCCCCAAAAATTTTTGCTTCATATTTTAGCACATGAAAGTAAGTTTTGTATTTCCTTGTACAATGAGGAGGTATAGTCTCTAAGAGCATCAAAAAAATGTAGTGATGTATGAATCATTTTATAATCTTAATACATTTTACACCATGTTTTTCAGCATTTTTTTATTTCATTTCTACTTATGTTAAGGTAAGAGCAGAAAATTTGAAGAAGGAAAAGGAAATGCTTAAATTGTCTGAAGTTCGTCTTTCTCAGCAAAGGGAGTCTTTGTTAGCTGAACAAAGGGGCAAAACTTATTGCTAACTAATCTGCAAACAATTCAGGTAACCAATAAAAGACTGTGTAGAAAAAATTTATAAAATTAAATTTAGATTATGTTTGTATCCTCTCAATTTCCTTAATTAGAAAATTTATCCATCACTTTTGTCATCCATTATAATCATTGAATTTTGGAGTTTATTAAGACATTTCAGTATTTTAAATAACATATTGAAAGAAAATTGATTGAAACCATACATTGGTAAGTCCTGAGTTGTATTTACAGTGTACTGTGCAGTTTTACTATTTATAAGATTTAATTCTTAAGTTTTTATTTTCTTTAAAACTTTGGGAAATCTGAGTGATGATTGTAATGTGTTCCATCTCTTTCGTGTATAATAGATGTTTTAATATTGAAAAATACCAGAATACTTTCTTGATAAATACTCTGGATTTTACCTTCTTCATGTAGAAATGGGTTTTAATACTGTATTTCTTTCTTGCCTTTAATTTTTATTTTTTGTATTGCCTTTCTCTTAAGCATAACCAAAAATCTTTTCTTTACTTTAGGGAATACTGGAGCGATCTGAAACAGAAACCAAACAAAGACTTAGTAGCCAGATAGAAAAACTGGAACATGAGATCTCTCATCTAAAGAAGAAGTTGGAAAATGAGGTGGAACAAAGGCATACACTTACTAGAAATCTAGATGTGAGTCCATCAGAGTTCTGAATTTCTGTAGTGTGTTTATGTTCAGTAATTAATCTGGTGTGTGGACAGTCTGCCATCCAAGATGAAGCATGATTTTGAAAAACTTTCTTGCTAAGTTTCTGGCCTCACTCTATACCCAGTAATTTTTAACTGGGTGCCATATATTGTGAGTTTTATTGTGTTGGGTGCTGACTATTTTTGTATTCCTTTAAATCTTCTTGAGCTTTATTCTGAGATGCAGTAAAGTTAATTTAAAATGGTTTGATTCTTTAGACTTTGCCTTTTATGATGTATTAGGTGGGCCCAGAACAGTGTGCATTCTGGAATTATTATTCCCCACTACTGAGGCCAAGACTTTCATGAGTGCTAGTGCCAGTGTCCAGGGCAATTGTGGGGATTTTTTTTTAGTCTGGCTGCTGGGAAGAGGCATTATTCTTGACTTTCTTTGAATGACAGATATTCTTCACTCTTAATTCCTTTGGACAATTCTTCCCGTGTCTGGGGTAGGCGCCTTATATATATGCAGCGATCACTACTCTGGTGAATATTTAAGGAGGACCCTCTGTAGAGCTCCAGGGTACTCTGTGTGTGCACCCCTCCTGTCTTACATTCTGTCTTACAAATTTGAGCTGCTTTGGTCTCCCTGGACTTTCAGATCTGTGTTCTCAATTCAGAGAGTCTCCTGGCCTCTGCCTCATTTCCTCTTCCCTATGTCATAGCCTGGAAACTTTTAAATCAGTAAACCGAGGCAATATAAGGTTCACCTCTTTTGTTTTCCATCTCAGGGATCTCAGTTGTTTCATGTGTTTTCTCTGGTTTTTTTGGCTGTCTCAGGTGTGACAGTAAATCTATTTTCTGTTACTCTCTCTCGACTGAGCTCCAAAGGTCTATAAAAAGATAGTTTGAACCTTTAGTTGCTTAGGAACCTAAAGAGAGTGTTATAAGGTTGATGTATTTTACAGGTTCAACTTTTAGATACAAAGAGACAACTGGATACAGAGACAAATCTTCATCTTAACACAAAAGAACTATTTAAAATGCTCAAAAGAAATTGCTACATTGAAACAGCACCTCAGTAATATGGAAGTCCAACTTGCTTCTCAGTCTTCACAGAGAACTGGTAAAGGTAAATAAAATAAGTAGACCAATATAATTGTAAATAAATAAGTATTTCTTAGTATTATAATATATCCTGTCAGTAATGAATGCTAGTAAAATGAAACAAAAAAGAAACAAAAAAAGCCCAACTTTTTCTTTATATAGTGGTACTCAGTTTTTAATGAATGCTAGTAAAATGGAACAAAAAAACAAAAAAAAACCAACTTTTTCTTTATATAGTGGTACTCAGTTTTGGGCCTACAATAGTAAATTCGCTGTTTTAAAAGATTCAGAATAGTTTGGCTTGGCCTTTGATCAAGGTATGTTCCCAGTTTTCTAATCCTTGAAACTATTTATTGATACTTTAAAAATTATTCTTTCTGAAGAGAGTTATTTGATTTTTAACCCGGGCCCCTTGGAAATGAGGTTACATACCAAATCTACAATGATAAGTTTCTCTTAAAGAAAGAGTTGATTTGTGATCTCCTTTAAAGTAGTATTCCCAATTTTTGCTTATTGGTAGCCTCAGGTAAAACATTTGTTTCATTAGATTTTGCTTCCCTTTTAAATACGTCATTTCAAGTTCAAAGCCTTTGTGTCTCAACAATCTTTCTATATGGTTTTATTTCTTAATACAAGGAAAATAAATGACTAATAAGTGTATGCAGACTTTCTGATTCACACAGTTTTTCAACCTATGGTGCAAAAGCAGTACATGTTCAGTAGAAAATACTTCAGTACAGTATTTGTTCAGTAAATTACATGAGATACTCAACACCTCATTATAAAATAGGCTTTGTGTTAGAAGATTTTGACCAGCTATAGGCTAATGTAAGTGTTCTGAGCACCTTTAAGGTAGTCTAGGCAAAGCTATAAGCTATAAGCTAAGCTATGGTGTTCAGTGAGTTAGGTATATTAAATGTGTTTTCAACTCAAGATAGTTTCAAATTATGATGAGTTTAAGGATGTGCCCCCACTGGGAGTACAGAAGCATCTCTCTGTATATGTGCATATATACAGACTCATAAATATCTGATCCATATAAATAATGGGTATATAATTATCTAGGAGATAAGTATATACTTTCTTGTTGATACCATGTGATAAAACATTCTTTCCAACTTACAGTTTTCTGCCTATTTTATGTACTTGTGATAAAAATTGGGCTAAATGTTAGATTTAAGATTTAGTGTTTTAGAGTAAATAATGTTTAATTATTGGGAGAATCCACCCCCAATATTTCAACATAGGTTCTATTTTCCATAAGTGTTGACTGACTGAGAAATAAAGAGAGACAGTACAAAGAGAGGAATTTTATAGCTGGGCCGCCAGGGGTGACATCACATGTTGGTAGGACCATCATGCCCACCTGAGTCTCAGACCAGCAAGTTTTTATTAAGGGTATCAAAAGGGGAGGGGGTGTAAGAACAGAGAGTAGGCACAAAGATCACATGCTTCAAAAAGCAGAACCACTGATAAGGGTCTAACAAAGATCACATGCTTCTGAGGGAATAAGGCAAAGAGCAAAAGCAGAACCACTGATAAGGGTCTATGTTCAGCAGTGCACATATTGTCTTGATAAACATCTTAAACCAGAAAACAGTTCGAGAGCAGAGAACCGGTGTGACCACAAATTTACCAGGGCTGAGTTTTCCAAACCCTAGTAAACCTGAGGGTTCTGCAGGAGACCAGGGCTTATCTCAGTCCCTATCTCAACTGCACAAGACAGACATTCTCAGAGTGGCCATTCGTAGACCTCCCCGGAGGGATGCATTCTTTTCCCAGGGTATTAATATTAATATTCCTTGCTAGGAAAAGAATTTAGCGATATATTTCCTACTTGCATGTCACTTTATAGGCCCTCTGCAGGAAGAAAAATATGGCTCTTTTTGCCCAACCCCACAGGCAATCAGACCTTATGGTTGTCTTCCCTTGTACGATAAAGATCGCTATTATTCTGTTCTTTTTCAAGGTGCATTGATTTCATATTGTTTAAACACACGTTTTACAGTCAATTTGTCAGTTAACACAGTTATCACAGTGGTCCTGAGGTGACATGCATCCTCAGCTTACGAAGATAACAGGATTAAGAGATTAAAGACAGATATAAGAAATCATAAAAGTATTATTTAAGAACTGATAAATGTCCATGTTAAGATGAAATCTTCACGATTTATGTTCCTCTACCACAGCTCTAGCCGGTCCCTCCATTCGGGGTCCCTGACTTCCCGTAATATTTAATAAATTAAGAGTTCTGTCATTTCTTTGTATAGCTACCTCAGTTTAGTGGAAATATTTGATTGTTCTCTTTTGAATATTCTTTTCTTAATTTTTGTAACGGATTTCAAATATTAATATTTGAATTTTTTGTTTTTGAGGAAGTAACATAACAAAGTACCTGTTTTTATTTTGATATTTGGCATAGATTGAAACATACTTTCTAAATATATCTATATTTGAACCTTAATGCTAATTTCATAAGCTCTTTATAACAGTCATCTCAAATACTATTGGAAATACTAATTTTAACAGAGCTGTTGTATCTTTTAGGTCAGCCTAGCAACAAAGAAGATGTAGATGATCTTGTGAGTCAGCTAAGACAGACAGAAGAGCAGGTGAATGACTTAAAGGAGAGACTCAAAACAAGTACTAGCAATGTAGAACAATATCGAGCAATGGTTACTAGTTTAGAAGAATCCCTGAACAAGGAAAAACAGGTATGTATAATTCTGAACTCAGAATTCAATCTGAACACATTTGTTAACTTTCTTTTTATTAATTAGAGGATTGCTTTGTAAGGCACTGGTATGAATTAGACCAGCGTCATTGCCTTTAACCTTATGAAAGTACTTGAGTCTCATAAGACAGATAAAACAAAAACACAAAATTCATGAAGCAAGGAGGTTATCCTTGCTGTTGGAATGGTCCAGATCAAATGTTGAGAATGAGAGGTCGGGAATGTTATTTGTTTTCTGGGTATGCATGCCTACACGAGAGATGGCATTTGTGCAGATAAAGCCTTGAATGAAGGTATCTGTGTAGGCAAATAGAGCAGAAAGGTATTTTACATAATGGGAACCCTCAGCCATGGTAGAAAGCCTTCAGAAGACAGTTTGTAAAGTGAGTAGTGAAGGGATACAGTTATAAATGTAGTTGATAACCAAATGTGAAAGGTTTTAAATATGTTAAATTATATTCTGTAGTTTTATTAAGAGCCATTGATTTTTTTTTAACATGTCATAATCAGATTTTTTTTTTTTTTGGTTAGAAAATTCATGTGGTAGATTGGAAGATACAATGTTCATTTTGAAGGCTGTAGCAGTAGTCTAGGGCTGCAATTTTAAAAGATTCTTTTGTAGTTGACATCACTGTAAAGACATCACAATGTGTGAGGAAAATACCTTTCGATTGTAGAATAGATGGATTTGGCAAGTGGATATGAGGGTTGAGGGAGAAATGAGAGATTGGAAATTTCATTTCAAAAGAGAAAAATGGCCAGTAGCCAAGTTGAAAGGTAAATGCTTATAGATTTATATGGTGTTTTTGCTTGTTGTTGAATCTTCTAATCACCTTTAATGTATGCTTTTCTAATATAAAGCAAACATTAATTTTCTTATCAAATTAGTTTTGATTTGGAGAAAGTAATTATATGATTTTAAATGTATGTAATTTTTATATCCTACTGTTTGTGATGTGGTAAAGGTGACAGAAGAAGTGCGTAAGAATATTGAAGTTCGTTTAAAAGAGTCAGCTGAGTTTCAGACACAGTTGGAAAAGAAGTTGATGGAAGTAGAGAAGGAAAAACAAGAACTTCAGGATGATAAGAGAAGAGCCATAGAGAGCATGGAACAACAGGTAAATAGGTTAATGGTATTAATGTTGTTGTTGTTTTTTTTTTTTTTTTTACTTGTAAGGATTTGAATTCTTTTAACTAGGTCATTAGTTGCCATTTGGTTCATCTCAACAGAAATTTATTAAAAACGTAGGCAAAATTATGTTTTACTCTTTTCTGTAGCTCTATATACATTTCCCATTGAAATGTTTAGACTACTTTACAGAAATAGGTATCAGTGGTTCTTTTTAAAAGCCCCTACCTGAGACGACTTTTGCAAATGTTAGGGAATGGATAGAGTTGCAAAACTGATTATATCAGGGTTTGAGCATTTTAAATTTAGCAGCAGTTTTTTGGTCTAATTGGATCTTGAAAAATGAGCCTTCAATATAGTAACACTACAATACAGTATTTTCCAAGTAAGGTTGCAATTAATTTTGGTTTTAATCTTGTTCTTTCTACTTAGTTATCTGAATTGAAAAAAACACTTTCTAGTGTTCAGAATGAAGTACAAGAAGCTCTTCAGAGAGCAAGCACAGCTTTAAGTAATGAGCAGCAAGCCAGACGTGACTGTCAGGAACAAGTAAGTGGTGCTGTTATAGCCAGTTAATTGAGAAATGAGCTTTGATCCTAGAGAATGATTCTTACAGTATATTTATGCATTATGAGAACTGGTGGACCTTGGAAAAATTCAAGATTATTTCCACTGTTGTGGAACTTAGGACAAATTGAAAAGTATAGATGAAGGCTAAAAATAAATACATAGTGCAATATTCGTTAACAAAGCAATCTTGACAATGGGAAAACAAAAACAGGAGTAGAAGACTAAGATTTGTACTTGGCTCTCATTTGCAAAAATTATTTTACTATTGTCCTTCACTAGATCCGGTTATAAAATTATAGATACAATTGATTAGAGACAACATTTCCTTAACAAAACAAGAACCTCTTCCTAACATTGTTAATGCATTACTAAGTTTGCACATCTATCGATATACTGCTTTTTATAAAATGTTAAAAAAAAGTCTCATTAGTTTGAGTGTATGTATGTATGTCCACACGTGTTGAAGCTTTTTATAATTTTTTTATAAATGAGAAATGATAAAATAATTCAGGAGTTGGAGTTACTAAAATGGTAGGATGGGATAGGAATACATTTGAAGATATTGGTAATGTTCTTATTTTAAGTTGGGTGTCATGTTAATAGCTATTCGTTTGGTTACTATTCTTTATTGCCTATATATATGTAACATGTATATCACTATTTTAAAATGTAATACAGGGAAATGCTTCAAAGTAAATTTCATTAAAATCAGTGGATCTATAATTTAGTATTTATATAGCTGAGTTATGTTTAGTTTCTTATATCAGAAAGTTTGTCCAAATTGCTACCATCTTCTAAGGGTCATTTCTGACAGTTTTATTATATTTCATTAAGTAGCTAATGCATTAACTTTTAATTTCTTATTTTGCTACATTTAGATTGTCTTTACTTTTATTATTTAAAAAGTTCAATGTGTATCTTTTCCAAAAGTGCTAGCTAGCTTTATGGATTTTTAATCTTTGGTATCAATTGGGGAATAATTTCTTATAGGCTAAAATAGCTGTGGAAGCTCAGAATAAGTATGAGAGAGAATTGATGCTGCATGCTGCTGATGTTGAAGCTCTACAAGCTGCGAAGGAGCAGGTTTCAAAAATGGCATCAGTCCGTCAGCATTTGGAAGAAACAACACAGAAAGCAGAATCACAGTTGTTGGAGTGTAAAGCATCTTGGGAAGAAAGAGAGAGAATGTTAAAGGTATAATTGTAAATCTGAATAGAATGTTCAGTTGAATTCAAAGAATTTTATTTATTTTTTCTTTTTTTTTTTTTGAGATGGAGTCTCGCTCTGTCACCCATGCTGGAGTGCGATGGCGTGATATTGGCTCACTGCAATCTCTGCCTCCCGGGTCAAGCAATTCTCCTGCCTCAGCCTCCCAAGTAGCTGGGATTACAGGCGTTAGCCACTGTGCCTGGCCAAGTTGTTTTTTAAAATGTGTATTGAAAAATCTGCTATTCTGATAGACTCTTGGCTTGCAGGATGAAGTTTCCAAATGTGTATGTCGCTGTGAAGATCTGGAGAAACAAAACAGATTACTTCATGATCAGATCGAAAAATTAAGTGACAAGGTCGTTGCCTCTGTGAAGGAAGGTGTACAAGGACCACTGAATGTATCTCTCAGTGAAGAAGGAAAATCTCAAGAACAAATTTTGGAAATTCTCAGGTAAATCATGTTCTTACTGCCTCATTTCTGTGGTATAACAACTGTGAAATAAAACTACAAATGCATAAATTAAAGAGATTATACATAATTTTGATATGAAGTTCATTCTTCTATTTGTCAAAAAACTTATAACTTTTAACATTTACACATACTAGTAAGTGACTAATAATGATAGTAGGATCTTGAATCTGATAGTAGGAACTAGAGCAGATTTCTCTTGAAAAAATAAATGCCTTTCAGATCATTTTAGAGATGAACATTCTAAAGCCAGTGTCTATAAAAGAAAATAGGAATGCATTTCCCATTATTGTTTATTATTAATAAAAACATGTGAAATAGTTATTAAAGTCAGTGATTTTGTCATCTTACCAAATTACCCAAGTTTTGAAATGTTGGCTTTTAAAATTCACGTAAAATTTTAATATCTCTATTTTGTAGATTTATACGACGAGAAAAGAAATTGCTGAAACTAGGTTTGAGGTGGCTCAGGTTGAGAGTCTGCGTTATCGACAAAGGGTTGAACTTTTAGAAAGAGAGCTGCAGGAACTGCAAGATAGTCTAAATGCTGAAAGGGAGAAAGTCCAGGTAGGTATAGTAAGCTTTAAGAAAGCACTTGTTAAATCAAAAGAGAAGCACTCATTTGTATCTCTACTATTTAGCATAACGTAAAATTTAACTTGAAGTAAGCATTCTTCTAAACTTAAAAATTCATTAAGCTTTTGTTAAACACTAATACAGTATAGTGCTTAAAAATAAAGGCTCTGTAACCACACTGCCTGGTTTCAGATTCTAGCTTCATACCATTAGCTGTGGCGTTGAGTACATTGTTTAACTTCCCTGCCCTTAGTTTCTTCATCTGTAATATTTGGATAATAATGAGGATTAATTCAGTTTGTGCACATGAGGCATTTAAAAGCATGTCTGGTATGTAGTGAGTGCTTAATAAATTCCAACTGTCTTAATTTATTATAGTTATGGTTTATACATGTGGATAGTCATTCTAAGATAAAGTGATTTAAACTGCTACAGAATATCTTTCTCACCCAAGGAGCAAAAGTAGTAAAACTAACAACCAAAGGAAAAGAAGCTGTGGTAGTGAAATGGGTGGTAATAACACAAGCTTGACTCCTTACACCACACTACCACCCAAAGCTTATTGTTGAGTTACTTCATTCTTAGGAGCTACAGTAATATACCCCCACATCTAGAAGGAAGGAAATTAAGATCTTAAAACATTCACCTCTTTTAACTGATAAGTAGTCAGAATGACTATTAAGAAACCATTGAACAGGGAAAAGTAAATAATGAAGTTTATGGGATTTATGTGTTCAGCAGAAGCTAAAGTTTCCAGAATTATATCCTGTTTAATTCAAATGTATCTCACTATGGAAATAATAGAGCCTCCAGTTCAATGGAGTTAATACTTGGAGGAAAAGGGACAGAATCAGAGTCTGTAATAAAGACTGCATATTGTTTCAGTCTTTTCTGCTTCCTTTTTTTTTCCTTTGGGCTATAGAAAGTAAATACTAGAAAATGCCTGCCCACGAACAAGTTCACAGGGGAAAACCAACTCTTAAATACAGGAAGAAGAGAGTCAATAAGTAACATGGATTATATAAAAAGTAATATAATGGGCCGGGCGCGGTGGCTCACGCCTGTAACCCTGCACTTTGGGAGGCCAAGGCAGGTGGATCATGAGGTCAGGAGATCGAGACCATCCTGCCTAACATGGTGAAACCCCATCTCTACTAAAATATAAAAAAATTAGCCGGGCGTGGTGTCAGGCTCCTGTAGTCTCAGCTACTCGGGAGGCTGAGGCAGGAGAATGGTGTGAACCTGGGAGGTGGAGCTTGCAGTGAGCCAAGATCATGCCACTGGACTCCAGCCTGGGCGAGAGAACGAGACTCCATCTCAAAAACTAATAAAACAATAATAATAAAATGTCTGTCTAAGCTTGAACAGTGTAGCATGGCAACCATGAAATATGCTATAGCTTTGAAAATAGTGGAGGAAGAAAGTAATATACCAAATGCAAAAGATGGATAATTATACCCTATGAGAAGGAAAACTTCTTCACAGGTAATTCAGTAAAATTTCTCATAACCAAAATGATGGAACAAAGGATCAAAATAAAGAGATTTCTGAACAAGAGGGAATAAACTGAGATTAAAATAACATTTTAGAACTAATAACTGAATTTAGTGCAGCAAGGAAAAAAAAGATATAGAAAGAAAAAAATAGAGATTTGGATTGATATTTTTACCTAATGTTAATACTTTGTTGGTGGGATTTGTAGCATCTTTTCACTTTTATCTTTGTAATTCTTGTATTTGTTTAAACTGTGCAGTTAGCATGCCTCACAGAAAAGTAAACATGAACTTTCCAAAATTTTAGTTCAAAAAGTTGAAACTTAAATCCTCTTTACTTTGTTGTAGGGAGGATTTGAGCTCATAGGAAGGTAGACTTTCAACTATTGTTAGATGTTGGTATGTATATTTATTTGAAATGTTTAGGTAACTGCAAAAACAATGGCTCAGCATGAAGAACTGATGAAGAAAACTGAAACAATGAATGTAGTTATGGAGACCAATAAAATGCTAAGAGAAGAAAAGGAGAGACTAGAACAGGATCTACAGCAAATGCAAGCAAAGGTTTGTTGCTTGGTTATCAAGAGTGGAAGCATGTTATTTTTAATAATAAGTGAATTTTTACATTTGTTGTTAAATATTGGCATGACTTTCAGGTAAGAAAACTGGAGTTAGATATTTTACCCTTACAAGAAGCAAATGCTGAGCTGAGTGAGAAAAGCGGTATGTTGCAGGCAGAGAAGAAGCTGTTGGAAGAGGATGTCAAACGTTGGAAAGCACGTAACCAGGTAAATGCAGTTAAAACTCTTCCAAAACATGGAAACATGTGTTTTTAATAATAGGGGAAACTTAGGGGGATAAAAATATTTGAAGAACTAGTGAAAATTGTGTTTATTAGTGAAAGTCTATTATGTTATTAATACATGTAAATATTTGACATGTTAAACAGAACCCAATTTATTAAAATTTTGTTGCATTATATACATTTCTAAAAGCAGTTACTTTATTTTCCATAATTTAAAAGTTTTAGGCTTTCATTTTATCTCTAAAATATTTTTATACATGAAAATAGAAATCTGAGGCCAGACATGGTGGCTCATGCCTGTAATCCCAGCACTTTGGGAGGCCAAGATGGGAGGATTGCTTGAGCCCAGAAGTTTGAGACCAGCCTGGGCAATGTAGTGAGACTCCATCTCTACAAAAAATTAAAAATTAGCTGAGCATGGTGGTGCATGCCTGTAGTCCCACCTACTTGGGAGGCTGAGGCCAGAGGATTACTTGAGCCTAGGAGGTCGAAGCTACAGTGAGTTGTGATCATGCTACTGCATGCTAGCCTGGGTGAGAGAGGGAGACGCTGTCTCAAAAAAAAAGCAAACTAGGAATCTGTATACTTTATTGAATTTATTGAAGCACTTTAAAAAGACTTGTTCACTGGAACGTTTTTAGGGAGATGAAACCATGTAACATACTGTGGTTAGAAACTCAGCTCTTTACTCAAACAAAAGGTTAGAAATCTGCCTTGCATGTATTAGGTATATGACTTGGGAGAGTTTCTTAACCTCTTGGAGCTTTAGTTCTCCTCATTTGTAAAATGAGGGACACTCTTATCACCTTTCGTGTGATAAAAAATGTAATACACGTAAAACATGTTACCTGGCATCTACAGAAGGTTTGTGTGTTTAACTTGTAATACATTATCTATATTTCTTTTTCTTTTAAATGTCACTTCAATGAAATTATGTACTTAATATTGAAAGTTTTGATTCCTTGGATCCCTTTATTTGGCTTCTAACTAATCTGAAATGTTTATTCATAAATATGAAAATATAATGAGCAGTTAATGACATTTGATTTTTTTTCCTCTTCCATTTTGGCTAGACTTCTTAGCCAAACCAAAGCTAAGTTTGATCTTAGTATCTTGTAGTTCCATGCTTGATTACTTTACATGCAAGACACCTAATGTAAACATAATCAGATATTCTTCCATTTTATTATAGCACATTTGTTTCATAAAACCTAAAAAAATCAAGTAAGCATTTTTGTTATTCTAGCATCTAGTAAGTCAACAGAAAGATCCAGATACAGAAGAATATCGGAAGCTCCTTTCTGAAAAGGAAGTTCATACTAAGCGTATTCAACAGTTGACAGAAGAAATTGGTAGACTTAAAGCTGAAATTGCAAGGTATATTGAAAGAAGCCTTAAATCGTATATAATATATAAAATCTTAAAGATGTTTATTTTACTTATTTACATGACTCCCCAAGTGCCTGCCTCGTGGTTTTAGAAAGAATGGAAAGTGCTAGAGCACCCATATCTGACTTGCGTCTACTTTGTAGAGTCAAGCAGTGATTTAATATTATGCCCTCATATATAAAGTATATGTGAGAATATCCTCCTTATAGATAATTATTTCTCTATATTTTATTTTTTAAAGAGCTACTCAGTAGAAGTCTAAAGCTAAATTTATAGCTATCAAAGACTTTTACAAGTAGTTTTTGTTGTTGTTGTTGTTGTTGCTGTTGTTTTGGTTAGCTTATATTTGTGACTCTGTAAGGCAAGTGGGTTTTATCGTTTTGGCTTTTTTGTTCCTTTTTGTGGAGAACAGTGTTTCCCTCTGTTGCCCAGGCAGGTCTCAAACTCCTGGGCTCAAGCTGTCCTCCCACTTCTGCCACCCTAAGAGCTGGGATTACAGGCATGAGCCATCATGCCTGGCCAAGGGAAGTTTTTAAGTATTAATTTTTTCTTAATGAACTAATAGCAAAGTGTTGCCCCTTTAAAATTAAGAGATTAAATATTAATGTTTCCGGTTTACCTTTTTTTAAACTTTAGTGTAATTTGCCCATATCATGGCCCTATTTATATATTGCTTTACAACTTACAAATTTTTGTGTTTTTTATACATACTTATGTATATATATTTTCTTTATAGCAATAGTCTAGCATATTAAGTAGAAGAGTTATATTTTAATCTTAAAAATGAAGGACCTAAGATTCAAAAAGATTGACTACCTAATTCAGACCATCTGATTTCAAGTTCAGTTCAAAATTAACCCGTACTCTTAATTCAGGCCATCTGATTTCAAGTTCAGTCCAGGATATAGTATAGGCGTTGGCAAACTATAGCCCACAGACCAAATGTGACCCATGATTTGGTTTTGCACAGCCTATAAGCTAAGACTGATTTTTATATTTTTAAAGCATTGTTGAAGAAAAATGCAGCAAAGACTTTGTGGCTTGCAAAGTATAGCATATTCTAATATCCAGCCCTTTACAGAAAAAATTTGACAATACTCAATGCAGTAGAAAGAGGGTGGGTTTTGCTCTCAAGGAAGTCTGAATTAAAATCTGGGTACCATCACTTGATTTTAGTTTGTGAAACTGCGCATGTTACTTGACCACTGATAACTCCGTTTTTCTCATCTCTAAAATGCACATGTAAACCTATGTAATAAGATCTTGCCGAAGGGCTGTGAATTTGTAAGGTCTTACCTTTGGAGTATGCAGGTATTTTTTAGGATCTTCAAAAAAAATTTATTAAAGCAGTATAACGTAAAGTTACATTGAACTTCAAAATTTGAAAAACATCTCATATATTTAATCTTTATTTTTTCCTCCATTTTTTAAAGATCAAATGCATCTTTGACTAACAACCAGAACTTAATTCAGAGTCTGAAGGAAGATCTAAATAAAGTAAGAACTGAAAAGGAAACCATCCAGAAGGACTTAGATGCCAAAATAATTGATATCCAAGAAAAAGTCAAAACTATTACTCAAGTAAAGAAAATTGGACGTAGGTACAAGACTCAATATGAAGAACTTAAAGCACAACAAGATAAGGTATTTTGAAGAAGCTTTTCTTACAAAACAAAATTAGGATGAATGTTACAAAATCTTATTTCTTTGTAATTTTGAATATTACTAGCTTTTAGATACTGAACTCGTGTAACCATATATGATATCTTTATTTAAGATTAGTTATTTAATATGCTGAAAATGCATTATAAACTCACAAATTTTGGTAAATACTAGATATTTTGGTTCAGTTTTCACCTTTCAAGTACTCTCCATTTTCAAAGCTATGTTCTTATAACTCATTGGTAATTACCGTTGGATATTTAAAAATGATGACTAATCAGGTTTTGTATAGTTTTAAATAAATTATTTATGTTAACCACCTATCAAAAAAGTTGAGAAATCTTTATTATATTTATGTTTTGAATCTAAATGTTGCTTTTAATTCCTGAAGGTAAGGAATTTGTATATTGAGAATTACGTATTTATTACATGTTGGATTAGAAAATAAAGAAAAAAATTCGCAATTACTACCCCTTTGTTTTAGCCACTATTAGTACATTAGTATCCCTTTTCATACATGTAAGCAATGTTTTTTCAAAGAAATAATATTATATGCTTATATTCTTTTGTAGTCTGCTTTTTTCACTTGATTCATTATTATGAAAATGCAGTTCAGTGTTGAAAATTCAACTATAATGCATCATTTTGATTAGCTGTTTAGTATTCAGTTATGTGGAAAACCACAACTAGTTGCCCGTTTTTGGAGATTACAGTTGTTTCATAGAAAATTCTGTTTTGAATACCTTCAAGGATAAAGTTTCTTTGCAAAGCTGTGATTATTTTCTTAGACAAACTTGCAGAAATGGAATTACTAAACATAAATATGTAAGTGTATTCTTACTGTTTGTTGTCTTAGGTTATGGAGACATCGGCTCAGTCCTCTGGAGACCATCAGGAACAGCATGTTTTAGTCCAGGAAATGCAGGAACTCAAAGAAACACTCAACCAAGCTGAAACAAAATCAAAATCACTCGAGAGTCAAGTAGAGAATCTGCAGAAGGTATGAGTGTGAGAACAGTCTGTTCCTAATTCTTTCCTGTTATACATCTAAAGAAATAAGCTCTAACTACTGACACTTTCTCTTGACACTTTCTCTTACCCTGTGGGAATGGATACATTTTATTCTTTTTACTTGGAGTGGCTCATGTATGTAAGTAGTACCCAGTCATCTTCAGGTGTGCATTTAGTTGGTCTGACCACCATTTTTATACTTCTATTTAATCTTTTAAAGAGCAAATTAATAAGTTATACTTTAAGTTGCTACCACATACCGTTTGTATTGAAATGATTGAATTCCATGGTGAATACTTTGTTTTCCTTTAAAGACATTATCTGAAAAAGAGACAGAAGCAAGAAATCTCCAGGAACAGAGTGTGCAACTTCAGTCTGAACTTTCACGACTTCGTCAGGATCTTCAAGATAGAACCACACAGGAGGAGCAGCTCCGACAACAGATAACTGAAAAGGAAGAAAAAACCAGAAAGGCTATTGTAGCAGCAAAATCAAAAATTGCACACTTAGCTGGTAAATACCTGTTTAAAGTTTGAACTTGGTAGTGAAAGTTGGTTGTGTGTTGCAGGCTTAAAATTAAATGGAATAGAAATAAAAGGTATCTACTATGAAGGGTGTGTTTGTGTCTGTGTGTGTGCGTGCCTTAAATATTAGGAATAATTAGTTGGACACAAAGAGCAACCCTAATTTTCAAGTGATGAGGATGTCCTTGATATGATGAAATTTTTCTCAATTGTTGGCTGGCCGTAGATAATGGAGTACTGCTATCCTTCTGCTTTCATGAATAACAATTGTATCTTGTGACAGAGATCCTTTGAGCCCAGACCATGCTGCCTACACACCTTATGTAGACTGCATAAAGATCTTTACCAGTCCAGGGATTTTTTTGTGCCTCATTTGGTAGAGGGCCCCTCTAGCTCTTCGGGGAGAGTATCATGTCAAATTTATGAAGAACCTAGTTCTTCAAGGCTCAGGGGTTTATTCAGCGTTGCCTGTCAGTCTGCTGAGTAGTTAAATAAAATGTCAAACCAGTTGGGTTTTGTTACAGGCATTTTTTTTTTAAATGATCTCTAAGACAATGTCCTAAAACTTACTTGATTTTAAAAGTTCTTGAATTATTTTAAACAGTGCTGTAGATTATATGAAATAAAATTTTGCAATTCATAATAATGAATTGAATGATACATTGAAATATAAAAGGGCTTCTGCTAACCCAGATCTTTAGTTTGTTGAGATTTTAGTTAGGAAAAAGTAAATTTTTATGTTGGAGTGAGTATATTTTATATTCTAGTAATAAATTAAAACGTGAATGTACTTAGAACTTTGCTCATTGAGATATATAGTATATCATAACTAATGTAGATGTTACAGTAGTAGAATCTGATGTGACCATGTGTCAATTAAGTGCATAAATGTTGTTTTAAATGTTTGATTATAATATTAATATAATCACCTGGTTACTTCTTTAGGTGTAAAAGATCAGCTAACTAAAGAAAATGAGGAGCTTAAACAAAGGAATGGAGCCTTAGATCAGCAGAAAGACGAATTGGATGTTCGTATTACTGCTCTAAAGTCCCAATATGAAGGTCGAATTAGTCGCTTGGAAAGAGAACTCAGGGAGCATCAAGAGAGACACCTTGAGCAGAGAGATGAGCCTCAAGAACCTTCTAATAAGGTGATTAGCTAATTCTGCTTAAGTAACAAATTGTTCTTCTTTGTACACTTTACTTGAAAGTGCCTGGTGACATAGGAGCCTTTGTCAGAGTGAATTTTGGCTAAAATTCAACGTGTGCAGAGAGAATTAACAATAGTGAAATATTTTTTGTAGCATTTTTAGTGGACTCTTGTGGGCTAGGAACAACAATCAAGAGCTTTCTCTTTATAGGTCCCTGAACAGCAGAGACAGATCACGTTGAAAACAACTCCAGCTTCTGGTGAAAGAGGAATGTGAGTTTTAGTTATTTCATAGTCTTTTTCTTTTAAAGCTCGGGTAATATCTAGTGATCTTTCTGTTTAGGAAACAGAAATCTGTGTATTCTATTGTAAAAACATAATCTAAAGAGTTATTTTCTCTGCAAAACTGTATCATATGTTTGCCAACTTGTTTTCAGCATACTTTCAGTCCTATCAGATGAAGCTTTGTGACAGAGAAAACATCTCTCATCTTTTAGTTTACAGTTGGTTTCTAAGGCTGCTACTGATTTTCCCCGTGATATTACATGATGACAGATATAAAATGCTGGGCTGAGACTTGGGTTCACCAATTCAACAGCTGGATACATTCTGCATTGTCAGGATGCACCACGCTGGAGCATTCTCTGTATAGTTTTTAATGCTTAAATTCAAAACAGCTTTAATAAGGCTCTGAAATATTTAGTGAACAAAAAAATAGAGACCTGTACTCACTGTGTTTTTAAAAGTATTTGTGTAATAATTTGTTATTAATTATTCTTGCATTTTCTCCTCTATTAGTGCCAGCACATCAGACCCACCAACAGCCAATATCAAGCCAACTCCTGTTGTGTCTACTCCAAGTAAAGTGACAGCTGCAGCTTTGGCTGGAAATAAGTCAACACCCAGGGCTAGTATCCGCCCAATGGTTACACCTGCAACTGTTACAAATCCCACTACTACCCCAACAGCTACAGTGATGCCCACTACACAAGTGGAATCACAGGAAGGTTAGTGAAATAATACAGATCTGATTAGACTGATTGCTTATTTAGATTTATTATGAGAAGATGACAGTAATTTCAAAGATAAATGAAGCATCCAGTACAGCTGAAGTCAGCATCATTATAAAAATGGGTGTTTAATATTTGAAGTACATACTTCTAGGACCAAAATTTTCACTTGTAATGACAAAGAATATATGAAATCCACTTTGGAAAATCATACTGAATTACTGGCTCAACCCAACATTGCTTTCTCACTGAACCTGACCATTTCATTGCTTTCTTCAGTTTTTTCCCATGACACTCTGTTACTCATTACAGCAATTACAACTTTGTATTTTATTCTGTGGTATACATGCTTTTTTACTCCACTACCTTGAGCTCCTCAAGGGCAAAAATCTTGGCTTCTTATTGTTTAATCCCTTTACCTAACTCCACAGTAGGTGTTCAGTAAAACTTTGCTACCTGCATATTTCCTTATATTCTTATCTTGATAAATGTTAGAATTCAGTAAGTTATTCAAGTGTATCTGTGCTATGAAAATAGAGAATGTTTTATTTCAACTACATCGAATAAACTAAATATATTACTAATTATATTTACTATCTGTTATATCAATTAAAACAAAATGATGCTTAATGAAAATTCTAATTTTACTTCCAGCTTAATTTTATTAATTTTATTCAACAGTAATTTAAATGAATAGATGCAAAATCAGTTTCGGATACTTATTTATTTATTAATTCAGCCAACATTTTATTATATGCTACCGTATCAATTACATAGGGAATTTAAAAATCCGTAATACATTACCTTTACCCACAGTGTATTTGTCTACTAAGTGCCAAGAGAATCCTTGTGAAAGGTGACATTTACCGCAGAATAGGGAAAGATAATTTCAGCTTTGATGAAAGTAGAAGGTTTATATTCAGCATTATAATTATTTTTTCAGCTATGCAGTCAGAAGGGCCTGTGGAACATGTTCCAGTTTTTGGAAGCACAAGTGGATCCGTTCGTTCTACTAGTCCTAATGTCCAGCCTTCTATAT
This sequence comes from Rhinopithecus bieti, assembly GCF_001698545.2. Lineage (NCBI taxonomy): Eukaryota > Metazoa > Chordata > Mammalia > Primates > Cercopithecidae > Rhinopithecus > Rhinopithecus bieti. Next base: position 5,212,010 of record NW_016813373.1, on the reverse strand, counting down.
CTCAACCTATTTTAACTGTTCAGCAACAAACACAGGCTACAGCTTTTGTGCAACCCACCCAACAGAGTCATCCTCAGATTGAGCCTGTCAGTCAGGAGTTATCTTCAAACATAGTAGAGGTTGTTCAGAGTTCACCAGTTGAGCGGCCTTCTACTTCCACAGCAGTATTTGGCACAGGTAAGATTAATTTTAAAATGAAATCAGAGTAGACCTATGCATTTATAAGATCTCGAGTATATCTTGAGTTATATATCTTGAATATATCTTGAGTGTTCTTTGTACAAATGAAGTTAGAGTAAACCTATACAATTATGATATCTTGGATATAATACATATCACAAGTATTCTTTGTGCATACTTGCTTTCTACCAGATATTAGAATGAATGAATGTATTACTAACATTGTATTTCATGTTTACTGCTGAATATGACTTTTAGATCAGTTGTTTGTCATTAAGATGATTCTCCCCCTCCAGTTACGTTTTTTACTGGTTTTACCTACTAACACAAAACATATTGTATGTAATTTAACAGAGGTCCTGAGGACTAAAAGACACCTAAGATAAGACTATATACTGATTTACATACAGTGTACATTTTTTCTTATTCAAGGAGTCCTGAGTTTTGTAGAAGGTCCCATGTAAACTTTGTAAATAACAACATATTAGTACAATCTCAGTGAATCAGATATATTGTAAAAATTGGTTGGCTTTATTAAGCAAAGCATGGGTTGGTATAAAAACATTGACTCAGAGCGTAAGTTGCTCTTTGTTTACCCATAGCTTAGCAGAAACAAATTATGTTGATGCATTGATCTAGGAGTTGGTTGAGCATATTTTAATAATCTGTACAATTAAATGTTTACTGTGTTCTCCTTTAGTTAAGTGACCATATTGGGTAAATTATCTTTATCTAAATTGAGTTATGATCATGCTCTAATTCAAGATTTATGTAATTTCAAAGTTTCGGCTACCCCCAGTTCTTCTTTGCCAAAGCGTACACGTGAAGAGGAAGAGGATAGCACCATAGAAGCATCAGACCAAGTCTCTGATGATACAGTGGAAATGCCTCTTCCAAAGAAGTTGAAAAGCGTTACACCCGTAGGAACTGAGGTGCATAAAGTTCTTTTTGTCGATTTTAACCTTTACCAGTAGGTTTAAGGTACTGTTTTCAGTTATAGCCTAGAGAAAATTAACCTTTCGGGACCAAAATGTATTATCTGGAAAACACTTTTATTGAACTTTCTACAAAGATTCCACTGACAACCCAGGTATTGTTGCCAACAGTGTTTTATGTTCTTGCATATCTTTAATTTGTTTCTATTTCAATAAAAAAACACAGTTATAAAAACATAAATTGAATTTCATCTCAAAGCTTTTAAATATCATGGACATAAACTGTTACCTGCTGTCTTTTTCTAAGGATTAACTAAAATTATATTCCTTTTTGTTGTTAAGTCTTAAATTGTAATGAAGCAGGTTTCAATTTCAAACATTAAAGGCTACTAACATTAACTTGTATTAGCATGTATTAATGTTCAATAAACCTTGTTTTGTGTATACTGAGGAGGAATGTGATTATAATTTTTAAATAAAAATTTTTTTATTTTTCTATAGTTTCATAAAATTAAAGATTCGAAGGGTTTTTTCAAATGAGAGAACTAACAAAAACAGGTAACCCTTCATCTTCATCTACTACACTGATGTGGTTAATATATTAGTGTATTATGATACAGGAAGAAGTTATGGCAGAAGAAAGTACTGATGGAGAGGTGGAGACTCAGGTATACAACCAGGATTCTCAAGATTCTATTGGAGAAGTAAGTAAAAACATACCTGAAGTAGCAAACTGTTGCTTTTCATGAATGAAATTAGCTTTGACAGATTGAAACATTATTTGGTCTTTTTTTTTTTTACTTGTTCTTATTATGTTTAATGAAATTAAAGTAATCATTGCAGAGTCTGCTTTCTTTTACTCCTATGAGTATAGTGTACTGCCTTCTAAACTTATATTAAAGAAATGTTTTTGTTCATATATAGCACAGTTTTCCAGATTTTTTAGAGTTGTGAGCCAATATTTTTCACTATTTTAATTACATGGAATACAAGAGTGCTGGTTGCGTCTCGAGTTAATTCATAGTGCCCCATTTGCTGCTTCTCTCTTACTCCCCTGTATTATTTGCCTTACAGAATTAAAGTAATCCATAAGAGGAAATGCATTTATGCACCTCTTCATTTTTTGATCTCTCATTGAGTTTCCTCTAGAGCAGTTTTACTAGTGGAGAGAATATAGACCCTGAAGTTACAAAGCATGAGGTGAGCTTTGTGACTGTAAAGCATGTCCTTAATTCCCTGCATTGTCTCATTTGTCAAAAAATACAATTTTTAGTACTGTAAAATACCTAAAGTAGTACCTGCCACATATTAGGCACTCAGGGTATTATTACTTTCCTTTCTTCCCTCTGTCCCACAAAATGAGAATTCATATTGTCATCCAGAAGACCCCCAGGGTGGCTAAATAGTGTTTAATAGAAAGGAGAGCTTTATTAGTGATATCGTTTTACTAATGAGGAAGAGATAGTCTCCAGCATGGACCAGAGGTGTTTTGTCTTCACACAGGACAGGGACAGGTGTGGTTATATGCCTCACAGGGTCCTTATTACACAATAGAGTCATACATATTCAGCAGATTTGGGGAAAAAGCTATACATATTTATGAGGGGAACTGAGCATATGCACAATAGGTAAACCTATATAATATACATTGTGTGTTCACTTTGGGGCAGAGTTTTAGCACTAAAATGAGCTGGAATCTGGCTCTTTGTGTGAAGAGTGAACAAAAGATGAATTACAGGACACAAAGACAGTTTGTGCACAGCCTCTTTAAGCAGGCTGAAACTAGCTTAAGGTATCTGCTGCAGTTGTTTGCCAGTGCTGTCTACAGTCAGAGTTGTAGTGGTCTGGATTGTAAATCAGAGATAGGAGTCTGATAACTTGCCTGATAGCTCCAGTTAGAGGAGTTTAGCAAAGGCGTATTTTTTTTAATTGTATATATGAATTTAGAAATTTGCCATGCCAGCCAGGCCCTGAACCCTTGACCTACAGGTAACTTTTGTTTCCTTTACCTTAGGGTTTGTCTTAGTTGACAAAATGGCATCTATTTTGGTCTCTCAGATCACAATATATGATAGTAATTAAATATCAATGTTTAACACCGAACTCATTACTATATGCCAAATGTTGATCTAAGAAATTTTTATTTATTGACTAATTTAATCTTCATTATACCTCATAGTTACAGAAACTGATACCCAGATAAAGTAGTGTACCGAAGTTCACATAGCATTGGAACTCAGATTCAAACCCAGGCTGCGTAGTTTTCAACTGTCCTAAGCTTGAAACAGTACTTTTCTCTGGATAAACTTTCTGAATCATATTATGCTGTAATTACTTTATCCATGTAAAATTAAGGAATTATCTCAAGCTAACCATAAATAGCCATATCGCAAGTAAATTTTAGTTTCTTAGCTGCATTAATTTTGTAAGCTAATTTTACCAGCTTTCTTTGACTGAAAACACTAAACTAAATCTTCAGATGAATATGTAGTACAGGTCGAACATCCCTAATTTGAAAATTCAAAACTTTTTAGGTGCCAATGTGCAAGCCACATGTGTAATGTTCCACAGCTGACCTAATGTGATGGGCCACAGTCAAAACAGTCAGAACCTCATTTTACACACAAACTATTAAAATTACTGTGTCATATTAACTTCAGGCTGTGTGTATAAGGTATATATGAAACATAAATGAATTTTGCATTTATGCTTGGATCTTATAGATATCTCTATGGATATGCAAATATTCCAAAATCCTAAAAAATCCAAAATCTGAAACACTTCTGGACCCAGGCATTTTAGATAAGTTATTCAGAGCATACTATAATTGATATCTTTTTCATCTGTCCTCAGAGAGCATTGTTTCTGAAGAACATAATAATTTGAAAATAATAAGATGTGAATTTCTGCTTTCTTGTCAGACTTCGTTAAATTATACTGAAATCTTCTGCGAAAGCTTTTTCTCGAAATTGGCAAAATTGTCTGTGACTCCAGAATACCATTTGGATTTTTATTCCACCCTTCTAGCATTGTCTACTGAATGTGTAACAGTTTATTTTCTGATTTTCTGACAGTGAAGCAGATGTTCTTTACAAGTGATGCTTTTCTGAAATAAGCATGTCACTTTGAGGCACTTTTTAAATTAAATCATGACTTACTCATTTTTTCCATTATGGCACATGTAATTTTTTATGAATGTCTTAGTTTAAAAGATATTGTTGCTGGCTTATATGAAAAAATGATTTTAGTGAGTGCTTAAGCCAAAACGACATTTAACTTTTGATAGTAAATGTTATAAATGAAGTTAAAATAATAGTTTATTTCAGTAGTTAACAAAATAGAATTGTGGAAATAGATTGAGCAAGGAATTATCTAGTATCTGATAAATTTATTTTGGTGTGAAGGCTTGGAATAATTGGAGTTTTGGGGAGGGAAGAAGTTCTTTGTAAAAAGACAATGATAATAACTTAGGTATTCAGTGCTTTTCTTTGTGAAAAGACAATGGTAATAGCTTATTTATTCAGTGCATTTCCAAATTAGTTCTAGTTTGGGGAAACCTTCTCTTAAAACACTGCAGACCCATGAGTATGTTTTTTTTTTTTTTCTGACTTTGGTCTGTAGCTGTATTGTACACTCTCCACACTGGCCATTGAGCAACTGAGAAATGGCTGTCCAGATTGGTATAAATATAAAATATACATCAGATTTTTGAAGACTTAGTAGAAATTTTAAAATGTGAAATATCTGGTTAATAATTTTTACATTGATTACATGTTGAAATAATATTTTGGGTATATTGGTTAAGTATATTATTAAAATTGATTTCACCTTTTTTTTAAAGCAGCTACTAAAAAATTTAAAATTACATATTTCTGTCTCACAGCACTGATATATGATATCACACTAA
>NW_016813373.1:5172025-5205352 GCF_001698545.2 Rhinopithecus bieti | reverse complement strand
CTTTTGATAGTAAATGTTATAAATGAAGTTAAAATAATAGTTTATTTCAGTAGTTAACAAAATAGAATTGTGGAAATAGATTGAGCAAGGAATTATCTAGTATCTGATAAATTTATTTTGGTGTGAAGGCTTGGAATAATTGGAGTTTTGGGGAGGGAAGAAGTTCTTTGTAAAAAGACAATGATAATAACTTAGGTATTCAGTGCTTTTCTTTGTGAAAAGACAATGGTAATAGCTTATTTATTCAGTGCATTTCCAAATTAGTTCTAGTTTGGGGAAACCTTCTCTTAAAACACTGCAGACCCATGAGTATGTTTTTTTTTTTTTCTGACTTTGGTCTGTAGCTGTATTGTACACTCTCCACACTGGCCATTGAGCAACTGAGAAATGGCTGTCCAGATTGGTATAAATATAAAATATACATCAGATTTTGAAGACTTAGTAGAAATTTTAAAATGTGAAATATCTGGTTAATAATTTTACATTGATTACATGTTGAAATAATATTTTGGGTATATTGGTTAAGTATATTATTAAAATTGATTTCACCTTTTTTTTAAAGCAGCTACTAAAAAATTTAAAATTACATATTTCTGTCTCACAGCACTGATATATGATATCACACTAAAGTTTTGAATACATAATATTTGTTTATTTTTTTTCTCTTTTTCTTGGAGTGTTAACCAATAAGATTTATGATAATTCTTCTATAGGAAGACATTAAGGAAACTCAAAGGTTCAGCTTCTTTCTTCAAAAATACTTGAAGTACCATTTTTAAAATTAAATGCAGCTGGCTGAGGTAGCTCACACCTGTAATCCGAGCACTTTGGGAGGCCAAGGTGGGCAGATCACTTGAAGTCAGGAGTTCGAGACCAGCCTGGCCAACATGGTGAAAACCCATCTCTACTAAAAATACAAAAAATTAGCCAGACGTGGTGGGGGGTGCCCATAGTCCCAGCTACTCAAGATGCTGAGGCAGGAGAATTGCTTGAACCCAGTGGGGCGGAGGTTTTGGTGAGCTGAGGTTGCGCCATTGCACTCCAGCCGGGTGACAAGACCAAGACTCTGTCTCAAAAAAATAAAATAAATTAAATTAAATTAAATTAAATGCTGCTAGTCCATAAGTACTCATTATTCTTTACTTTGACCTATAATAATACCTCACATATAGTTTTAGGTACGTTTATAGGGCTCTTAATTTTTTTCTTGCTTTTTTATTTTCAAAGGGAGTTACCCAGGGAGATTATACACCTATGGAAGACAGTGAAGAAACCTCTCAGTCTCTACAAATAGATCTTGGACCACTTCAATCAGATCAGCAAACAACAACTTCATCCCAGGATGGTCAAGGCAAAGGAGATGATGTCATTGTAATTGACAGTGATGATGAAGAAGAGGATGATGATGAAAATGATGGAGAACATGAGGTAAATTTGTTTTGAAATCATCTAGTGTTTTTAAACTATTGGATGAAAGTGCTCAAATCCTTGGGATACTAATGCATTGGCTGTAAATTCTGGTTCCCAGTCAGCTTAAGTAGATTATATTGTTTTTTTCTTCTATCTTAATTAGTTCAGAAATCAACATTTTATAATGAAAAGTAGTGTAGAGCCAGTGATGGAAAGCCCATTTTTAAAATTTTGTTTTATTTTGATTTTTTGATGATTCATGAGTCTTTTAGGATTTGTTCTCAATTAGACCTAATTTTAAGTCTTATTGGTAAGTGACTATATGGCTTTAATTGTAAGTGCTGTGGTTTCTGGAGATAAAAGAAGAAACAAGAATTATTTTGTTTCCTCTTGGAGCCCCATAATTCATTTTGTCATTTTATTATATATAAAGTGTATTTTATGTATATAAGGTCAAATTGTGTATTTTATTTTGGGGTTTAAATCCTATATTGACAGCTTCTCATTTTAGATTAATAAAACAACATTTTTTTAAAAGCTCCTGATATAGTGTAATTTTATCATTTTCTTCAGCCCCACCTGTTTAAATTTAGAATAAAGTGGACCACTTGACATTTTGCTGACACCTAAGGTCTATATTATCTTTGAACAATCTCATGCAAACAGTTAGAATTCAGAATTGATCATTATTGTACTAATTCCAGCAAGTATCACAGTTGTGATATCTGGTGCTGCTGTACTAATCCCATTACAACTCTCAGGACAATTCCTATCTTCTGACTAATGCGTCACTTAAATTTCTAAATGTGGTATCTAGATATGCAGAGTATGTGGGCCATATTCTAAACTTTTTTTCATACCTGGGGAACTTTCTACTAGGATTATGAAGAGGATGAGGAAGATGATGATGATGATGAAGATGACACAGGGATGGGAGACGAGGGTGAAGATAGTAATGAAGGAACTGGTAGTGCCGATGGCAATGATGGTTATGAAGCTGATGATGCTGAGGTAACTGGCTAGAATTTTGACCATTCATAGTTCTTTCTGAGAGCTTTCTTGAACTTGATGTTTTCCAAGGATATAGAAAGGCTTATGAAATTCACTAAAACCTTTGGAGGTTTTGTTCATTTGTTTTGTTTTTTGTTTTTGTTATTATTAGTTATTTGTTTTTGTTGTGGTTTGGTTTGGTTAATTATTCTGTCCGGTTTTTTTAACGTACCTATTTTATTTGTGCATTATGTTATCATGTTTTGTTTTTAGGGTGGCGATGGGACTGATCCAGGTACAGAAACAGAAGAAAGTATGGGTGGAGGTGAAGGTAATCAGAGAGCTGCTGATTCTCAAAACATTGGTGAGATTTTTATTAGTCTTTTTTGAATTGAGTATCTCTGGTATTTCCTAAACTAGAATTGCACTTAATTATAATATATAAATTTATTTAGTGAATTGGTAAGAAAGAGATTGGCCCCGCTCTAGCTTTGTGACTGTTACGCTGTCATAAAAAGTCTACTGTATTTATGATTGTTAGGCGCTGTCATTATACTCTTTCTCTGCCTCATTGGACTGCTGTAAGATGCAAACATTTTGTAACCCTTACGGTTTTGTAGATGCTGTATGCTGCCATTAAGAGGAAAAATTTAATTAGGGACTACTTGTAACAGCAATTCACAACCAGAGGAGGTCAGTCTAATCAAGCTGCATGCTTCAAGATTTGGGGCTATTGGAGCGTTGCAGTATGTTCTGGTTTTCCAATGAATAAAAGATTTTTGAATCAATGTAGCATATATTTTGTTAAATCTTGGAAAGGATAAGTCCTAGAGGTCCAGTGAAAAGTTGTAGGCATTAAAAGAGTATGGAAGTTGTAGAAAATAATTTTATTTTGGAATGTGTATTAAAGGATTAGTGATTATCTGGATATAACTAACAACTGATATGAAGCCAAAATCATTAGTGTTGACATAGTAAATAAAACCTTAGCTGTTTAGACTAATGGGAAAATATTGTATCTGGGTTTCTGTAGAGGCCTGGGTATTTAAAAGGGCAAGGTGTATTCTCATTTTAATAAAGCAAGAACAGACAAAATTTAAACTTTTAAATTTTTTAAGAGAAAAATACATTAATGAATATTAAGCCATACAATAAGTAATACTATTCTTACTTTTAAAGGGAGATGAGAAATTGATATACTTTGAACAACAATTTACATTTTATAAACAATTCGTAGATTAAGAAACACTTTTTGTGTATCACATAGTTGAAATATAGAGGGAACAATTTTTGCTGCTCTAGGCCAGCCTGCCTGCCTTCCCTCCCTTCCTCCCTCCTTCCTTCCTTGTTTCCTTCCTTTCTCCCCTCCTTCCTTCCTTCCTTCTTTCCTTCCCTCCCTCCTTTCTTCCCTCCTTCCTTCCTTCCTTTTCCTATTTTTTTTATTTTTATTTTTGCAACCAAGCAAAAATAGGCCTAGTGGCCCAAATAAAATTAATGGATGGATTTGAGTACATTTCAAGCAACTATACTTGTATTGAATTGTTTAATTCTTATAGTAAACTTAATAAGGTTTAGGTACCAATGAAAAATCTGAATCACAGAAGTAAAGTCACTTGAGGTGTCACATAGCTTACTAAGTAGCTAAGTAGCTTAAGTGTTAGAGCAAAGATCTGAATCTAGACCTCAGACTTTTAAACTACGAAATTCTGTGGCATCCTGTTCAACTTTTCATAGTAGAAGATGGCTTCTTTTGTTGCTACAGTGTATGTAGAAGAATACTCAGACATTTGAGAGACATTTGTGAAAATTCAAAATTCGGGGAAACCAAAAGATTAAAATGTAGTTGTAAGGCTTTTCCTCTGTCTTTATCCTGTTTGATTGTTATACTGATTCTCTAGTAGTCTAACCTTTAGGCAACTTGCCTACTTTATTAAAAATTATATAACCCAAACTTATTAAATGTTAATTTTAGTTTTATTTTATTAAATGTTTACTTTAATTTTGTTAGATGTTTACCATGTGTTGAGCTAAGGGCTTTATGTTCATTATCTGAACTCTTTAGAAAAGCCATTTTAGAAAGACCATACTTGGAGGTTACATTTGCTCTATTAACCAACCAAAAAATAGACTCAAAGAGGTTAAGGGACATGCCCAAAGCCACACAGCTAATAAGTACAGATCCCATTATCTCTGGGTATAAAGCCCACATTTGTTTCCATCACATCTCACTACCTTACTTCTGAAAATATTAGTGCGGTGAACATTCCTGTTGGCAAGATTTATACTTCTAGGGATTGTCCAAGTTTTTTTGTCGTAAATTTAGCAGTTCAAAAGTAAATTTCTCTTTTCCTATAGGTGAAGGAAATACAGGTGCTGCAGAATCTTCCTTTTCTCAGGAGGTTTCTAGAGAACAACAGCCATCATCAGCATCTGAAAGACAGGCCCCTCGAGCACCTCAGTCACCTAGACGCCCACCACATCCACTTCCCCCAAGACTGACCATTCATGCTCCACCTCAGGAGTTGGGACCACCAGTTCAGGTATTAAAAGTACTGGTCATTATGAAAAATGAACTTGAAAAAATCTTGGCTTTTCTCCCTTTCCATTATGTGTTTCTCTCTCTCTCTCTCTCGGTTTTTTAAATTAGCAATCCTATGAACTTTTTGGTATTTTGGCACATTTTAAAAAAATTCTTTGAACTGAAACTAATCTCTGAGGGATATTTAGAAAGGCAAGCGTTACTAAAAGTTGTGCATACATTGAAATGGTTATAGTCATAGCAAATAAAATTCTGTTCGTTATTTCTCAAGTGAGAAAAGAAAGATTTTCTTGAGTTTTAATTAAAGTACATTTTAGCAGCTCACCATTGTCTGATTTGAAGGTTTCTTTCTGTACAGTGCACGTATTTATAAAAGAGAAAGGAATTTCTGTCGTACTTAAGAATATTTTTTCTCATTTGTTGATAGTCACATATTTTAACTTTTAAATTTAATGAAGGTATGTATGACCCCCCTTATATTTAGCATGTAGTAGGGGTCGGTCATCTCTTAATCAAAAGCACTTGCAAAAAGAGTAGGAAAAGCACAAAGGTTCTGTTAATTTAGCCTAAGTTTTACCCTATAAAATAGTATGTGTAAACACTGTCAAATATAGATTCTACTAAAATATCACTAGTGAAAATAACTTCATCATGGGAAAATATCAAGTCTTAAAGGATCATGTATGGAGGCTGCAAAAATATATACAATCTATCCATTTAGAATTGTCTTAACTGGAAAACAGTTTAAAAGGCAATACTGCTGTTTGAACTCCAAAAGAATACTTGCTAACACTTCCAGCTAAGGAAATAGGAATTAAAGTTGTTTACATGCAAGATGGTATTAGATCTGTTTTAATTTAAGTATTGGTTAATGATTGATCTGTTGGTTAATAGAATGATTTGTATTGGTTCATATTATAGACTGTAGTTAAAAATTTGTCATTGACTAAAAGTGATTTCTTGGCAGGTTTTCCTGGGAAAATGTCCTAATTACCTATCTGCTAACTATTTTGTTGGCAGCATAATAAGCTGTATCTGTTGATATTTGGTGTTTGTTTCATTGCCTCATTTCTTAAAGCAAATGTAATTCCTTTTTCTTGACATGCAGAGAATTCAGATGACCCGAAGGCAGTCTGTAGGACGTGGGCTTCAGTTGACTCCAGGAATAGGTGGCATGGTAAGTACTTACCCATTATGTAAAAGTAATTCATTTCTTCAGCAGATATTTATATAGTCCATATGTGTGGTGTTTTGCCTGTTAACTCTGTGTTCTATCTTTGTTTTAGCAACAGCATTTTTTTGATGATGAAGACAGAACAGTTCCAAGTACTCCAACTCTTGTGGTGCCACATCGTACTGATGGATTTGCTGAAGCAATTCAGTAAGTTAATGAAAGGGAAACATTTTGTAACTAATCAAACTTTTAGTCTTTCTCTGTTAGTTTGTTTATCGTTTGGTTAACTCATTATTTGTTGAGTCCCTCTCTACTGTGTACTAAGAAGTACTTGTGGTAGGTCAGTTGAGGATGTATTGTTGGGGAAAATTATACAGAGGTCAATGACATACAGTTACTTCTACCAAGAATTTAGAGTAAAAGACAATAGAACAATCTTTAAGAACATGGCCTCTAGAGTCAGAATGCCTGTGTTTGAAACCTAACTCTACTGTTAACTAGTAGTAGCAAGTTCCTTAGGTTCTCTGTTCGTGAGCACCTTCATTTTAAAAATGGGAATAACAGTAGAATAATTTCTATTGCATAAGTTAAAAGACTTAAGTGAATCAGTTAATTTGTGTTAACATGTTTAGGATATTACCTGACTCATGATAAATTGCTTTATAGTTGTTAAGTGTTGGTAATTACAATGATCATAATTTATAGTATTCTTGTGAAAGCTAAGCAAATGAGCAACTAACTAATGTAAACAATGTAGAAGGATAATAGAGAAATAAGCAGTAGGCTTTGTTAATACAAATGAAGAAGTAATTTATTTCAACAACTGAGGAGAAAGAATATGAGATGATTTAATGGGGATGATATTGAATTCAGTCTTGGGAAAGAATACTTAGCATTTATTGAGCATTTTCATGCATTAGTTTATTTAATCCTCATACCTTATGAGGGTAGACATTATTCATGTTGTCATCTTATAGTATACTGAAACACAGACATGTTAACAAATTTGCCAGAGGTCAGACAGCAACGAAGTAGCAGTTTTTAGTTTCAAACCAGTTAGTCTGGCTATAAGACCTGTGTTAAGTGTTATGCTATACCACTCCTCTTAAAGGGTTGAAAGGCTCTCCATGTGAAAGTATACACATTTATTTGTGGCTGAGGTATTAGTTGCATAACAGGATATATTCGAAGATCGGAACTTACAAATTTCTACAAACTTGGGGAAAGGTTGATTGTTCTGTAGATGTGGTAACATGTGGCAGTTAGAACCAGTTTTAAACTTGCTCAGTTAGACACAATTTACCTTGGCTAACACATTTTTACAAGCCAAGCAATCGATTTCAGCTCCCTCCTTCTGAAAGTCAGCACTCAGGAAGAGACTCACTCCAATAAACATGAAGAATTCTGAGTACCAGCAATCAACAGCATCTTCACTCAAATAAATGTCACTACTCCTATGCCTCTAGAAGTCACCACTTCCTGAACTCCATGTTTCCTAAAGACATTAATAGCTCACTAGCTAAGGAAAGATAGGCAGAGTTAAATAATGCTAAGTTTTATGTCCTGAATTATAGGCAGAAAAATAAATGATAGTGGTATTAGGATAAGGAAAAAAGCAAGTTTTTAGCTATCTAATATTAGAAGTTTCCTAAACCTTGGGAGCTAGCTAGTGAACTCTTAATAAGCTAGACAGGTGACTTGATTTTTCTATGACTAAATGAAAACTAAGATAAAACTTTGTCTCATGACTTCATTCTAACTGTTATATTTCATGTTGAGTTTGTGTTGCTTTCAATATATCTATGTGAGGATATCTGAGACATTCAAGAAATGTGAGGCATAGTTCAGGAGAGCTGAAAATTATTTACATATAAGTCGCAGGTTATTCATATTATTGCTAAATTCATTGACACCTGATAGTATAAAAGGATTTTTATAAGTAAGAAACCCTTTAAAATAAATAGACTTTGTTTTCAATCTATTTCCTTCCCAGTTTGTTGGTGTTCATTCTTCCTTCTTCCTATATTCTTTTCACCATTGTGCTTTAAATAGGTTAACTTTAAATTTCATCTTAAATTAGTTTTTGTCCATTTAGTTCACCACAGGTTGCTGGTGTCCCTAGATTCCGGTTTGGGCCACCTGAAGATATGCCACAAACAAGTTCTAGTCACTCTGATCTTGGCCAGCTTGCTTCTCAAGGAGGTAAATAGTTAAACCTTTAGATCTCCTGGATTTGTATGTATTTGGTAATCAACTATTGTGATGTGATTTAAGGGGGATAAAAGAGCAAATATAAATATTTTTAAAATTGATCTTGTTTGCTAATTTACTTTTTTAAATGCTGTAATATACTTATTAAGCACTGCCTTTAATAATAAACTTGTCTTACCTTTCCGACAAAGTTCTAATTTCTTTTAACATAAGGATTAGCTTTTACATTAGTATTTCTTCTGGCTCCTGGTGTAATGTCATACATGTAGTTTAAGTATTCAGGAATATGTGTTGAACCAATAAATATGGGTACTACTAGCTATTTTAAAGTTGTTAGAAGGAATGCAGCATGTTTTCTGTTTACAGTTTGACGCTTGTAACATTCCTAATTAAATGTCTGAGGCTAGTTATATTTTTTGTATTAACATTCCTTGAAAAAACAAAAAATAAAAGATCAAAATATGTGGAATAAAATGGCCACTACATTAAGTAGTAGAATTAGCTAGTTTTCCACATGTGAATTATGCAATTTGTAGAATTGATTACCTTTTAATCCTCAGTTGGAATCCATATTACCCTCTTTATTTCTGGGAAGCTGTCTGGCACTTGGTAAATGAATAGAGAATGCATACTACTATTATAATAAGCTCAATCTTTAGCCCTCATAAAAGTCATTTAACATAACATCTGCTTGTTTAGCATATTAGTTCTAACACTGAAGGCCTCTTATATGAAATTGTAAGTTGACTTTATAAATTTAAAATGTTATGTGATTTTATGACTTTGTATGTTAATACAATTTCCTAGACTTGGGCATCAGATCTAGGCTTAAATTGGAATGCCAACACTTACTAAACTTTGTAACCTTGGTAATTACTTTTGTTAATTACAAAGTAATTAACATCCGTAGTTGTATACTCAATAAAATTAGCTTGTATGAAACTCTTAACATTTTAGCTAATGTTTTAAGGGCACTTTAGTGTTAGAAAATTTAAAGGATGTCTTTAAATTGTATTTAAAATTTTGAGGCCAGGTACAGTGGCTCACACTTGTAATCCCAGAACTTTGGGAGGCCAAGGCAGAAGGATCACTTGAGGTCAAGAGTTCAGGTGCAGCCTTGACAACATAACGAGACTGACCCCTGTCTCTACAAAAATGAAAAATAATTAGCTGGGCCTGTGTTGGTAGCCCTAGCTCCTTGGGAGGCTGAAAGGATCTCTTGAACCCAGGAGTTTCAGGCTACAGTGAGCTATGGTGGTGTCACTGCACTCTAACTTGAGTGACAGAACGAGACCCTGTCTCTAAAATAAAATTAAATAAATAAAAGTTTGAGAGATGGATTTTTGCTTGATGGAATAATTAAATTGTGGTCTTTAGTAAAGTTGTGTATCTCCAATAATTAATATTTTTCTTTCAGATCCCTGGCTTGTTGACAATTTTATGTTTTTTTCAGTCATTAATATTCAGAATTGTCTTTAGGTTTAGGAATGTACGAAACACCCCTGTTCCTAGCTCATGAAGAAGAGTCAGGTGGCCGAAGTGTTCCCACTACTCCACTACAAGTAGCAGCCCCAGGTAGGGATCAAAGGCAGATAATAGGTTCTGTTTTATTGGTAAAATGAAAACCTGTGAAATATATTCTGGCTAAAAATTGGATAAACCACGAAGTTTAAAAGTTCTTTTCTTGTCTTTTCTTTTAAAGTGACTGTATTTACTGAGAGCACCACCTCTGATGCTTCGGAACATGCCTCTCAATCTGTTCCAATGGTGACTACATCCACTGGCACTTTATCTACAACAAATGAAACAGCAACAGGTGATGATGGAGATGAAGTATTTGTGGAGGCAGAATCTGAAGGGTAAAAGTTTATTTTGTTGTTTTTGCTTGCTTTAGTCTCAGCAGACTTTTACTTTTGTTTTCCTTTAGGCAAGAAACAATTGGCTAAGCTGTTTTCTTTTCTTTTTTTTTTTTTTTTTTTTTTTTTTTTTTTGAGATGGAGTCTCGCTCTGTCACCCAGGCTGGAGTGCAGTGGCGCAATCTCGGCTCACTGCAGCCTCCACCTCCCAGGTTCAAGCAGTTCTCTGCCTCAGCCTCCCAAGTAGCTGGGATTACAGGCACCAACACCACACCTGGCTAATTTTTGTAGTCATTTTATACTGAAGTTTTCAAATGACTTAAACTGGAGCAGATTCATGTTATTCTTGTACTGTCTCCCTCATTTGTGTCTTGAATGGAAGAGAGAAAGATGGATGTAGCCACTGAGCCAGGAATTTTACGTACCCATAGCCTATCTCATCTGGGCTAGAGCCCATGGTTTAGCTACTGGCATACTAATTAATAGTGTGACTATTGTGAACTTTTTAAGTACTGTGCTTTCCTAAAATGTTGTTTTGAAATTTATCAAAATCTGGACCATATATTTCTTATGAGTGTCAAGAATGTGAACATCCTTGTCAAAAGGAAATGTAAGAAGAGGAAAATCATAAAGTAAAATTGAAACATGTCATAGTGAGAAAAGGAATGAGGAAAAACCAACTTGAGCTCTCTTCCCCCCTTTTCCTTTGAAAAATATGTGTGGTTACAAGTCAGTCTGTAATTTTTTTGTTTAAGGGAGCTCGGATTACTTACGTGATAAAATTGATTTAAAAGAGTGGATATAATTTAGGATAGACTGTAGGATCAGTTTCGTATTTTCTAATTAATTTTTCTTTTTCTTAGTATTAGTTCAGAAGCAGGCCTAGAAATTGATAGCCAGCAGGAGGAAGAGCCAGTTCAAGCATCTGATGAGTCAGATCTCCCCTCCACCAGCCAGGATCCTCCTTCTAGCTCATCTGTAGGTGAGTCCCTGCCCTTGACTGCAATACAGCTTTTATACATCAAACTTGTTTGTGAAAACACTGCTTTATTAGTAACAAATTAATAATCCTTTTTTCCTTTATTTTAAAATGCTTTATTTAAAAGAGAAATTTTATTATTAAAGGGAACTTGATTTATATTGAAATCATTATTCTAAGAATATTCTGGCATCGATAATAAGAAATATGGACATGGTGGATCCATCCCAAAAGAATAGCTCACTCATGTTTCATCTAGACTAATTATTGTCAACATGTTTTGTAGAGCTCTTGGGTCTTTTAGAGGTCCTTCAGGGGTTGTAGTGGATGGGTATACTGGGAGGGAGGCTAAGGAGTGCTAGGGCACTCCAGGTCTCTTGACTGAACCACAACAGCTCCATTTTTATTTGTTCTACATATTGGGGTTCTACATGAGATTTGATGTGGAGAGTTAAGGGGTAAGAGCTCTGTTGCTTAAAAAAATTGTTTGAAATTTACTGATGTAAATAGTTTCAGAGTTTGGCTTTTCAAATTTTTGAAGTTAATTTTGAAAAAAAGATATGTATTTCTGTAATAGAAGTTATTTTTTAGAATAACAGTTAGCATTTACTGAACACTTAACTGTGTATCATGCAGTATTCTGAGCCCTTTACTTATATTTATTTATTTGATTCTCACAACTCAATGTGGTAGATATTCATCCACATTTTATAGATGTAGAAGCTGAGGCACAGAAAGGGTGAATAACCTCTTCAAAGTCAAATAGCTAATAAGTAATGGACAAGCAACAATTACACTGAAGAAGTCTGGCTCCAGGGACTCCACTCTTAAACAATACACTGTACTAGCTCATCTATCTCAAATTTTTAGACAGAGAATTACCTTTATTATTAAGGAAATACAGTACTTGGTCATTCAGTCTGATTATTTTAATTTTTAATTGTTTACAGTGGTAATTCTTAAACTCTGCCATGGAACCTTCAGATTTTAGGGCAGACCTGCTCAGTTATTTATTACTTTTTTAAATCACAGAACTTTGCTATCCCAGGATCTCTTCCCCTGCTTCTCAGCTGCTTTGATGTGACACATCAACCTATTGGCTAACATCCCTAATTTCTACCGTTTCATATCTGGTAACTTTACATTCTATATGTTATGCAGTATGGATACTCATAACTAATCTTGCAATCAGGATTTAAAATAATGTATGTAAATTACAGAACCATTTCATACACAGTAAAGCTCAAAAAATTTGTAACTATCATATTCATGATTACTGAGGTTTTGTGCCCCCAGTTATATTTTGATGTCCATAAAAATTGGCTTTCCTCAACACAATTGGCACTTGTTATATCTTATCAGAGCTTGTATGAGAAAATATGGTAGTTGTTCCCTTTAAAGTATAATATGAAATTACGATGTCTTTAAATTTATTTGATAATGTAAAACTGGACTTCCCCCATCTGAGTATTCATTTGGTCAACAAATATTTGACAGTGTAGCAGGCAGTTTCATAGGAAGCATCACTAAAAGAAGGTGACATTTAAGTGAAGATCTGAAAGAAGAAAGGGATCAAAGCTGTGCAGTTACTTAATGAAGAGCGTACTAGATCAAAGAAAATATTAATAGATGCCAAGTCCATAAGGCAGCAGTGTGTCTGCTTGTGTTCAGGGTCAACAAGGAGGCCACTGTGGCTGAAGCACAGTGAGTGAGAACAGAGACTAGCAGGAGATATGTTAGAGGCAGGAGAAGATAGATGGATTAGATCATTGTAATTGCCTTGGCTGTCATGGATACTGGAAGCTACTGGAGGGCTTCACACAGAGTAATGACACGACATGATCTCATCAGTTTGGCTGCTGTGTACTGAAGAGATTGAAAATGAATAATGGACAGAAACAAGGAGAAACTTTGGAGGCTACTGCAGTAATTCAGGAAAAGATAGTGATGGCTTAGGTGAGATGGTAGAGTTAGGGTTGTGAGAAGTTGTCAGATTGGGGATATATATTTAAATTTGACCATTCAGGATTTGCTAATGATTGCATTTGGGGTGTCTGAAAAAGAAGAATCAGATATAATTTGTGTTCTATTGTAGGCGGTTTGCTGAGGGACTTGATATTTTGTTTTCTGTTGTATTTATTAGCACCTGGTACTATGTTTGATACATGGGTAGTCAACAAGTAAATATTTATTAATATAAGTGAATAAATGAAAAAAGTCAAGCACTTCTGGGTTTTGTTGTTGTTGTTGTTTTTGAGACAGGGCCTCGGTCTGCCTGGTTTTTTGGGGTTTTTTTTTTAGGCAGGATCTCACCTGTCTCCCAGGCTGGAGTACAGTTAGCTTGATCATGGCTCACTGCAGCCTCAACCTCACCCGAGCTCAAGTGATCCTCTAGCCTCAGCCTCCTGAATAACTGGGACTGTAGGCATGTTCCACCATGCCCAGCTAATTGTTTTATAATTTTGTAGAAACAGGTTCTCGCTGTGTTGCCCAGGCTGGTCTCGAACTCCTGAGCTCGTGATCCTCCCACCTTAGCCTCCCAAAGTGCTGCTTTTTTTGTTGTTTAACCATTTACCCTTTTTTGGTTTGTTAAATTTTCTTCATTGTTTGAAAAAAAGAATTGAAAACAAATGGACAAGTCTGCATCTTATTCATTCATTCTTAGTAATTAGTTTGTATCATTATAAATGCTTTCTCATTTTTTCACTTGCTTTTGTTTTATCTTAATGTTTTTTGTAGATACAAGTAGTAGTCAACCAAAGCCTTTCAGACGAGTAAGACTTCAGACAACATTGAGACAAGGTGTCCGTGGTCGTCAGTTTAACAGACAGAGAGGTGAATTTCTGACATAACTGGATTACATGATAGAACGTGGAATAGTAATAAATAGAACAACTTTTCTAATCCTTAAGCCTCCACTTTATTTTTTTTAATGTTCCAAAGTTTTGTTAAATAATTACATGTTGAACAGGTGATATTTACCAATCTGTAAACTTCATGTAGACAGATTTGTATACCTTAGGTATACAATAAATATAATGCTTATATTTTATATTTATTGATTTCTTCCTTAAATCCAAATTAATATTTGGAAAATATGAAGTGTTATAGTGTTATATTCATTTGTTGTATCTCTACATCTCTACCTATTGCCATTATCTTGTTTTTTTTTTATACAACGGATAAAGCTTTGTGATTATGTTTTAGCTAGTAAAAGTGTAAAATTTTAATATTTCCATGTTTTCCAATATAACTTTTAGATTGTACTTATGTCACAAAAATATTAATATGCTTGTAATAATTTCCATTGAAGTTGTAGAATACCCAACAGTTTTATATCCATAATGCCTAGATATTTTTTATAATGAAGTGGAGTAAGTGAATACACTAGTTTTGAGTTCTTAAAAGATGTATTCAATTTGATTCTATTTTTTTTTTTACAGGTGTGAGCCATGCAATGGGAGGGAGAGGAGGAATAAATAGAGGAAATATTAATTAATTGGTCTGTAAACAATAACAACTGTGAATAAGATTTTCAAATCTGTTTTAGTGTAATGATTGTCAAGTTTAAAACATTTTATATATAAACTGGTATACTTATGTCAATATTCTTTATTAATAAAATGTTTTTCAGTGTCAAAATGTATTCTTATTTTCTTCATTAGTTGACTCCTCCTTTGCTCATCAGTCTAAGGACAGTTGTACCAGACTTTGGATAAGGTCTGCCCAGAACGAGTAGTAATTGCTCTTGCTGTTCTACTAGGTACATCAATGTTATAGTATTGATCTAAATGGAAGAGAAAACATTTTTTTAGTTAAAAGAAAACAATGCCCAAACTAAAAAATAACTTATATTGACTATTATGCTCAAAGACAATGTTTATCATTTTAATAGAGATGTTTTACTAATTAATTTGAACTTTATAACAGAAAGAAAACAATTACCTAGACTTTTCAGCTTTTTTGATGTTTCAGAAGATTGACATTTCTCCATCTTTTTGTAAAATCAAGTTCAACTCTCGTTTATGAAATAAGCATTAAAGAGTAACCAAGTTTGAAAAATAATTTACTTGGGTTTATTCTTTTTAAAAAAATACATGCCAGTGTCATTCATATTATGGAATTACAGGCAAAATAACTTAGATTTCTGGGCATTTCAAAGAAAAGCATCCTGAGTAACACAATTTAATTGATAAAGTTAGTTTCTCAGGCACTTCTTTCTGATCTTATAGACTCTGCAATGATGCAAATCAGTATAACCTTGTGCCAAGTTATCTGTTAAATGCCACAAATGATAGAAGTAAAATAGTATCATCAGTAGCAATTTTACTCTAGTAATTGGATGTTTTATCGTAATCTCATGAAGGTTAGAGCAGAATTGAATTGCAGTGCCATTCATTTTAATTGAAATTAAAGCAAAAGTCTTAACTCTTCTCCACAGCAATGAGAATAAGTATCATAGTGTAACTTCTCACATTCAGTCATTGCAGCCAGCATTTTTACTTTATCTTCATTATTTTCACAAATGATATCACCTCCTTGGGAAACTATTAGTTAATAACTTACCTTTAGAAAAGGCATAGTAATCATAGCCATCAGGTTTTCTGATGTTGGGCAGTGATATAGCTGAGGTAACCACATTTGGAAGTCCTCTCCACAGTGTACTCACTTTAACTTCATTATGAAGGAAACCTGTAGATGATACGTTTAATAAAAGATACCAGATTAAAAGGCAATGTGCTATCTTGGAAAGAGCCAGACAGATCTGAGTTTTAATCTCAGTTTTTGCCTTCTGATGTAGAACTATTGAAGGTTATAGATTGGTATATAAAAATAGTTCTTGGTAAGAAGTACTTGATAAATAGTATTGGTTATAACTGACAAACCTAAACAAACTGCTTTCCTTACCCACAAGGAAAAAGAAAGTATTGGTCTTTGGTTATTCACTAAAGCAAGTGGATGAGTTTTTCATCAGTAAGCTTAAATTATTAGGGCTGTTTGATCAGTATCTATATTTCATAAGCCTTACTGTATAAGAAACTGTATCACATCTACTTATGTTTAAGGATTTTTTTAACAGAATAAAAATGTTACCTTTGTCTTGATAAGCCAGTCTGACGGGTGAATAGTGAATTCTGATGGTGTGTGTTAGAGAAGGTCCTATCGCACGTTCAAAGCGACGTCTCCTAACTTGTGTCGTTTCTCCATACACTGGATAATTTAGAGCAGGCCTTCTTCCAGGGCACTTCTGTACAGGTTCCTGTTTATAAATATACTGCTGAATACTGCCACCTGTTATGTGTTAGAATATCACATGGAAAATGAAAATTTTAATACCCTCAGAAAAGATGGAAAACAACTTTTACAATGTATAGGAAAAAATTTTGTTTCATTTTTCATATAATATGTCGATATTAATGGCTATTAGTCAAGGGTATTGTAAAAATAATTACTAAACCCTGAAATACTTGTTGAATGAATAGATGCAGCCAATTACATGGTTATGTATTTAATTTCCATTGAAAGTGACAAGTGCTCACGTTGGCAGCACATATACTAAAATTGGAATGATACAGAGATTAGCATGGCCCCTGTGCAAGGATGACATGCACATTTGTGAAGCGAAAGTAAATGACATTCTGTCAGTGACCTGAAAACTCAAATGAATTGTGATTTGCCTGTGAAGAAATCTAAATAAAAAATTGAGGGCAATAAGAATACTACCCTCCATTTTATTTTGTCACTGAAAATATTTGATTCCAGCCATTAACGATACCTTTTGACAGTAAACTCAATAATAAAATGCTGAGTGTAATTCTTTAAAAGTTTTGTAATCTTGTCAATTATGTAGCACATACCTCTCTTGAAAAAATACACAGATTCAGGCTGGTTCTTGTATTTAGCTATTGAAAGCGCTGCCACTATTTGTCCAGTTAGTCCTCCAAATCCTTTGAAAATTGGTTTGGGATACCCTGCATCTTTTATATCATTGGTAAAACGCCAGTACTGAGAATCCTGATAATTTAAAAGAAAATTATGTTACCAGCTTTGGGAAAAAAGCTGAGGAACTCATTTCTAGATTTAAGTTTAGAGAGAACATGTTAACTTAGTTGAATGGCTGAATTTTGACCATTAATGTTATCAAACTGTTGCTTATGATTAAATTTTGATGATAGTTTAAAGTGCTGACACTTATATTGGAGGTTAAGGCGATATACGTTGTAATAAACAATGCATTTACAAATTATAATTAAATTTCTCTCACAAAGATAATTGTGTTACCTTAAAGAAGAAAGTTTTTCCTTCACAGTTGCACCTAGTAAAGACAGTATCAATGGGGGAAGGAATACCCCAGACTTCAGTAATTCTGCGAGCTGGAGATGGTGGACTGAATGGACTTAGCATCCAGAAATAATGACCTAAAATTTAAGGAAAGACATCAGCCTACAAGCTGAATACTAAACCTATCACAAAAGAAACCAAAATGGAAAAAAAAAAAAAAATGTAGTTTTCTTATGCATTGTATGACTGGAAGTTTAGTCAGATCCAAAAGGTAGTGTTTGAACATTTCTGAGAGCAGGTATTTCCCAAGTCCAAAATTTAGCATAAACTTTGAGATATTTTAGTTTTCTAGTTTCTCTAGAAAGAACTATTGGTTAGGCCAGGTGCAGTGGCTCACACCTGTAATCCAGCACTTTGGGAGGTCAAGGTGGGTAGATGGCTGGGCCCAGGAGTTTGAGACCAGTGTGGGCACCATGACAAAACCCTGTCTTCACAAAAAAAAATACAAGAATTAGCCAGGTATGGTGGTGCACACCTGTAGTCCCAGCTACTCAGGTGGCTGAGACGGGAGGATCGCTTGGGCCCAGGAGGTTGAGCCTGCATTGAGCCATGATTGTGCTACTCTACTCCAGCCTGGGTGACAGAGGGAGACCCTGTCTCAAAAAAGCCTTTTGGCTTTGTGACTTACAGTTACTCTTTAGTTCTCAATTTCTTTATCTCTTAGAACTAAGGAATTACAGTTTAATGACTAACATCTCTTTAGCCTCTACTATACAAAAAGGAATTATTTTCAAATTTAATCTAAATATGTGTTAAGACTGACTAGCAGAGAGTACAGCAGAGAATTAACATGAAATAACTTTTCTTCTGTTACCCTCCAACAGAGAGTGTAACACTTGAACACATCACAATTGAGATGTTATTTTCAAATAAAGCAGCGAATATGCATGCTGGTGTCATTTCATTTGGTATGAAATTAAAATTTTAACAACCACCCAAAAAAAAAATTTTTGAACTACCTTTTTAATCTTAACAGTAGGAAAAAAAACCTCAGTAATATCAGTTCAGGGTCTTGGTTTTGTTTTGTTACTTTGTCTAGTTTTCTTAATCCAATATTTCCATTATTACTCTCAGATTCTCCTGTGAGGTATGTTTATCAATCAGATTCCCCTCCAGAAAACAACCCAAACTAGCACTCTTCCATGGCTTTGGTTCTCATAAATGCCAAAACAGAATGATGAGAAGAAAAATAAATGTGTACATAGCTCACCTCGGAATGCAACTAATGTCCCATTGCGCAAAGTAGTCAGTCCATCTACTGGCCTACCATTGCATATATCGGTCTCATCTAAACAAATTAGCAAAAACAAAACAAATACAGAACAGAATGAGAAAAGTGTGTGTGTTTTTTCAAGTATTTCCACAGGGTTCTATTTCCTGTTTACCTTTTCTAAGATCTTGAAGAACAGAGTTTGACGTGTTTGCATAGTTACATACTTGATAATTCCATTTTACTTAAAGATGATACTCTTCAAAAGTATTACATGAAATAAATTATTATGAATTGGAATGGGCCAGGTTACCTAGATTTTCATGTAAACTAGACATTTATTGGATGTATGAACTCAATGTGAAATTTCATCTTTCAGTTCTGATTGCCCTCCCTTTGGGTTGGTTTGGAAAATGATAACTACAGATTTTTGCTTTGCATTGTACTTTTAAGAATAGACACCCAACTAAATTCTTTTGACATTCAATGTACCATCACTGCTGCTCACAGACACACACATGCTAAATTCCCAACCCTAAATTATTACTTTTCTAGAGAATGAATAAGCTTACTATAATGCCTCTGCTTACCTACAGGGAAGCTGTAAAACTTCACAAGTTAATCAGGTCAGGTAATACATCTCACTCAAGTGATACTAAACTAAGGCATTCTGGTTCATATAGATGTAAACTAACATTACCAGCTTTAAAAATGAAAATAACTGATTCTTAATACCGGAAAGCATGGGATTGATGATAATGCCTTGATTGGGTACTCTTAGTGAGTAATCCATGCCGGGAATAACTATAGGTGTGAACACATGGGGCCTGGGAAGCATGTGGGGTGTTTCTCCTTCAGCACCACCTGCATCTTCATTCTTTGGATTTACTTCAACTAGTTTGGAGTTTGGAGTTTGGTTAGGTCTGGTGGTGGTTTGGAGCATGGCTTCTGCTACTCTTGAGGTAGGGTTCAATTCTGGCATTGTTGATGTCATCTTTGGGGGAGTTGGTGTCGTCTTTGGTTTTCTCCCTCTAGATGTTGTTTTTGGCTTTTTGGTAGAAGTGGGCTTTTTGGGTGCTTTGGCTGGCTTTTGAGGTTTAGCAGTTGTCGCTTTAGAATTAGTAGCTCTATCTTTTGGTTTAGCTGTTTCTTCAGGTTTGTTCATGATCTCAGTTGTAGTAATTGTCTTTTTTGTTGTAGTAGTTACTTTGGGTGCAAGAGTAGTTGTTTTAAGAGTAGTAATTTTGAATGGTGTGGTATCTTGAGTTGTGGTCGACGTTACTTGTGTGGTTGTAGTTGTTATTTTGGATTCGGTAGTTTTTTCTGTTGTAGTTGCTGTCTCTTTTGTCATCTTAGGTGCAACAGTTGTAGTTTCAGTTGTAGTACGTATGTCTCTTTCTGTTGTCTTGTCTTTCGCTCTTGTAGTCATTTCAGGTTTAGTCACTGCAGGAGTCTTAGTTGTAGGTACAGCAGGTTTCTTGGGACCATTTTCAAGAACCTTTGGTGTGGGTTCTGCAGAAAGCTCAGGAGTTGATTCATCAGGGCTTTTGTGGCTAGTGGGAGGCTCCATGGTGGTAGTTGGAGTAGAGGCCTCTGAAGTGGTTGCAGGAGGTGTCTCAAGAGTAGTTGGAGCAGGCTTCTTGGGGGTAGTGGGTGCAGGCTCCTTAGGGGTAGTTGGAGCAGGCTTGTCAGAGGTGGTGGGTGTGGGCTCCTTGGTGGTGGTGGGTGCAAGCTCCTTGAGGGCAGGCTTCTTGGGAGTAGTGGGTGCAGGTTCCTTGAGGGTAGTTGGAGCAGTCCCCTTAGGGGTAGTTGGAGCAGTCTCCTTAGGGGTAGTTGGAGCAGTCCCCTTAGGGGTAGTTGGAGCAGTCCCCTTAGGGATAGTTGGAACAGTCCCCTTAGGGGTAGTTGGAGCAGTTTTTGGAGCAGGCTCCTTAGGGGTCGTGGGAGCCGGTGCCTTGGGAGTGGTGGGAGAGGGTTCCTCAGGGGTGGTGGGAGCGGGTTCCACAGGGGTGGTGGGTGCGGGCTCCTCAGGGGTGGTGGGTGCGGGCTCCTCAGGGGTGGTGGGTGTGAGCTCCTCAGGGGTGGTGGGTGTGAGCTCCTTGGGAGTGGTGGGTGCAGGCTTCTTGGTAGTGGTGGGTGTGAGCTCCTTGGGGGTGGTTAGTGCAGGCTCCTTGGGAGTGGTGGGTGCAGGCTTCTTGGTGGTGGTGGGTGCAGGCTTCTTAGTGGTGGTGGGTGCAGGCTCCTTGGGGGTGGTTGGGCCAGGCTCCTTGGGAGTAGTGGGTGCAGGCTTCTTGGTGGTGGTGGGTGCAGGCTCCTTGGGGGTGGTTGGGCCAGGCTCCTTGGGAGTGGTGGGTGCAGGCTTCTTCGTGGTGGTGGGTGAAGGCTCCTTGGGAGTGGTGGGTGCAGACTTGGTGGTGGTGGGTGCAGGCTCTTTGGGAGTGGTAGATGCAGGCTCCTTGGGAGTGGTGGGTGTAGGCTCCTTGGGGGGGGAAGAGCAGGGCTTTTGGTTGTAGTTTCAGCTTTGGGTGTAGTTTTAGCTGGCACTTTAGATGTAGGTGCTAAATCTTTAACTGATGTTTTCTCTACACTTTGTGTCTCTTTAGCTGAAGTAGTCTCTTTTCCATCAGTTGAGGTCTGTTTATTTGTTGTAGTAGTTTCTTTAGTTTCAACTGTTGTCTTTTTATTTGCTGTCAAAGATGTCTGTTTAGATGTATCAGAATTAGGTGGAAGACTGGGTCTGGGATTTATTGGTTTTGTTGTTGTGATCTTGGGAGATCTGGTGACTTTATTGTGTTGGGTGGTAGACGTGGCAGGAGTTGTGGTGACCTTGAAGTCACCATTGTCCAATCCACTTCCAGCTTCATCTACAACTGGTGCTTTGGGAGTAGGTTTCTTTTTAGTTCTGTTCTTCTTGTTATCTTTTCCTGGAGAAAAAATATATATATATACATCTTGTTATTTTAGAATTTTTTTTCTTTAATAGTGACATAAATATCCCATTTTTATCATTGACTAGTTGTGTGTTTCTAAGCAAATTGCTAACCTCTACTATGTCCTTTAATTTGTTGTAAAATGGTAAATACTCAACCTATCTTATTGGGCTGTTTTAGGGAATGAATAAGATGAGGGATGAGAAAGCACAAATTAAACTCTATACAATTAATACATGGAAGTCAGTGGCAACTTGGAAATTACCAACATGAAAAATAACACTAATTCATCTGTTTATATTAATGTTCTTTACTCCCCACTTTTCTAGTCTTATTCTTCAGTGCCCAGTGTCCCCTCCTTCCTCCTGGAAACCTAGTACTACCATCTTGCTGCACCAATTATCTCAGAGGCCTCTACAGCTACCTCTGAGCGATCTGCCCCAGTCACCCCCACAGTCCTTGCTTGAGGCTTGTTCCCACACATAGGGCTATTAGCCACTCCTTTTCTTCTGTGCAGCTAAACTTGCAAGTCCCAGGGGACATAAGTAGGCAATTAGGGTGCCATGGCAGCAAAAAGACAGTATTTATCAAGGCTTTCCCATAGCAACTACCCCACAGGTGAACTACAAAGCCCAAGGGTGGCTTTGTGCATGATTTTCTGGGTGACTAAAAGATTAAATATCTGGCTATTTATCTAGAGAGAATGCTTCAGAGGAAATCACAACCACTTAGAGTTCTTTAAAACTCCCTTATCCAAAAATTCAGTATTTCCTGGAGAAAGAGAATATATTTTAGAACCAGAACTTCAGGAAATAATAAACAGCAAAGGAAATCTCTTTTCAGGCAATAATAGCCTACTCTGTAGCACAGTCTCTACTAGAGAAAAATCAGCCAGATATATAAGTTACTAGGAAAATAAAGAGGATTTGTAAAATATGGATAACATTTTTTCCATAGAGATTTGTAAGAATTTAATGAATTAATACTTGTAAAACACTTAGAATGATAGTATATAAATGTTTGTTAAAATAAAGCTGGGGAAGGGAAAATGAAAATGCAAGGAAGATGAAGGGGAAGAAGCAAAATGATATCAAGTAAATAAGAGTGACAATAGAACGCCATAAATAATCATCTCTGGTGCCATCCTGTGGTTCCACAGTCACTGCTACAGCATCTTCTTATCTTTTGCTTTTAGAGTGGCTTCTGAGCTGCTTGGCACTAATTTCCTGTAGGAAGTATTCATTTGGTACTTTCTAAGATAATAGTTTTAAAGTTATATTCCCCCACCCCATATTGAGATGTCTTCATTCTACCAACACGCACTACTTTTAAATATAATCATTGTTAATATGGCATTGATATAGTCTTTGATCTTTATCAATGCTCAAACCTTTGAGTTTCTTCTGTAATTCTCTATTAGCAGCTGAATTTTTGGAAGACTTGATTTTCCGAATTGTTGAAGAAGAAGAGGAAGAGGAGGAGGAGGAGGAGGACTCTTGATTTTCAGAAACAGAATGTTCTATAAATCAAATAGAAAGTTTGATCACACCAACTGTGATTTAAAACAAAAAAGAACTGCCAGTCTAAATACAGCAAGAAGTGCTATTTACTAATCTACAAGTATCTGGATTTTGCTTTTATTAGTAATATGACCAACTGCCTTTCAACTGTCAGTTAAAAGCAAGGCACCTGGGCTTATCACAGATACTAGCAGTATTACTAGTATCTCTCAACTTTCCCATATCCTCCAAAACACAGAATCAAATTATTCTGCAAAGAAAATCATGGGATGGTTTTTGTTTTTTACAGTAAGATTTGTCCCTTCTGATTTGTTTTAACCCAGACTCATGCTGGGTTTGGTAAATACAGAAAGACCTGAGAGTTTATACTTTGTCTTAAACTTTACTTAAAAGCAAAGTCTAAAACCTTCGAGTATAATGAGCCTCATGATTCCTAAGATTACCCTGTTCTCAGAGAATGGGCTTAGATAAGCAGTCACCTACAAGTTATTTCATCTAAGAAAGCTCCTTTGATTATATCTGTCATCTTCCTACCTTCTGTTATTTCCTCTGATTCTACAACTTTCTTAGTCTTCTTCTTGTTTGGTGGTTTGGGTGAACGTTTGGTTGTTGATTTGATGGTTTGAGATGCTCCTGAAGGTGGAGGTGCTTTCTTTGAAGATGGTGGTGATGTGGGATTATGCACTGAGGCCAAGCAAGACAAGTCAGTTAACATCTTGTTTATGTTCATCAGCAGCTCTAACTGTGAAAAGCACGGATGCATCTAGCTTCAAGAGTAGATGCTGGTGACGGTCAGTGCAGGCAGGCTCCAGCCCAACACGAATGACTCCATTTAATTCTAAGGATGCATTGCTATAAAATATTGGTTCTCAGATTGTTGTAAGTTATGACAGGGAGCAAAGTCTCAGGAATCAGAAGACCTGAATTCCAGTCCTAGACCTACGAGCCTCTACCATTGTGACCTTAGGCAAATAATTCTCTTGAACTTCATCTTCTTGTCTACAAACTAAGATGTTTATTCAAGATGATTTCTAAAAGTCTTTGCCTTCAGAATTTCTTTTCTGTTTTAGTATTCATTTTTTGTTTTAATATTCATTTAAATTAAATGATGCCAATTTGCCTTTTGTTCTTTTTTTAATTACAAAAGTTCCACATGAATATTCTTGTGAAAAGTTCACACCTTCACATTATGCTTTTCCTCAAATGTGCTGCCCTTCCCAAAGATACAACTGTTAATGGTTTGGAGTGTATCTTTTTAACCTTTTAGTCCCCTTCCCTCCTTTGCTTCTCAGTCTAGAAGAGAAAACACAGAACTTTTTAATTTTTTTTTTTAATCATTAGGAACAAGAGGGACTAATGAAGGATATGAAAACAGAGAGCACTGGGGACTCTCTAGATACAGAAGAGTTGTGATAAATCATGCTGCTCCCAGCAACATCGCCCCAAAACCCTATTGCTATAGTCTCCATGAACTGGCCACTGCCCCTCTCGTTTCTCCTGCCACCCAACAAAAATGTCAAGTCTCTCAATTTGAGAAACAGATCTGCCATGTACTAGCTCATGCTCTTGGCCAGAACGGTTAACCTCTTGAACTCTGTTTTCTCTCTCCCATTCGGAGGCACTTGGATGGCTGGGATTCCTTCAATTCTTGAAATGTTACGATTTTTAGATATATAGACACCTGTAAGTGGTATCTATACTGAAACAACTAGGTGGTGAATCTCAAGATAGTTTGGTTATTATACTTAAAAAATAAAGTATTGAGATTCTGAGTGGTTTTATTATTTTAAGTTGGGACTCTGACTATCTTATGAATTCTGTAAAGAAAGTTGGCCAGCATTGCCTTCATCTTTTTTTCCACTGAGTTCTACCTAAACTTTAGGTAAGCTGACCAAACATTTCTTAGCATAAAGTATTATCTTTATCAAAATGTTCTCTCAATGTCTCATCACTTTCCAACCATCTTCCCTCCCTACACATCCTCTGCCCAAAACAAATTCTTAGCTTTCTTGTCTCACAGCCAAAACAGTTAGGGTAATAAGTAAATATGTGTCACTCATCATGGGACCTGCTAAAAGCTGCAGGAAGGGTGAGCTCTGAGTTTTTTATTACAAGGGTGTTGTCTTCATTATTTTTGGAATGTTTTCCCATGAAAACATTGAACAGCTAAGAAACATCTCTCAAATCTGCTGATTAACGGTTTTCCACTCTGTTTCTTCACTGTTCTAAAGAAGCAGGAGGTGCAGGCTTGTTTAAATAAAATGATAAGATTGATTATGCAAGCAAAGCTTGTCTTCACCTCCACAAATATTCTTGTTTTAACAAAGTAGAATTTAAGAACAACCATTTGGTAAAGGAAAGTAATCCAGTATTTAAGTATGTTTTTAAAATCTTTTTCTATAAAATCTGGAGCCTTTTGTTATATTCTAGAGTAGTCCTTCAAGACCTATAAATAGAGAAGATGATTTTAAGATGGGAATATCGCTTGTTATTGACTTTACCATGCACACGTATTGGAACAGAGACTGCTGAGGAGACTGCAGAAATGGGACGGAACATGACAGTTAACAACTTGTTAGGTAGATTTGCCTGTAAATTTAACGGCTTAAACTAATTCATAAATTTACTTGTTTAGGGAAGCTGAAAGTGTTGCTGTGTCCTTAAATATATACTCAAACACTGAGGCCAAAAGCACAGATAGCTCAAAGGATAGTTGACTATGTGAAGTCAGCAAGGGTGAGACAAGAAATAATCAAATGAGTTGATTACTGTTGATTTAACCTGAAATTGAACCACATCTGAAGAAAAAAAAGACATGTGCATTCAGCCTCATCCTCTGTTTTTCCCCTCTAGCAACATCTTGTGCTCCTGAAGCCTGGCTGAGCCTGGGGGTGCTGCTGTTGCAAGGCGCTTTTCTTCTTTAATTCATCTCCACAACACAAAATTGTTATGAAATAGCTTATATGTTAGTAGAATCAAGGCATGAGATAGACTGCGTGTTAGACATTAGCAGTGATGCTAAGATTGGTGCACAGATCTGCCTGTACTGAGAAGCATTGGTTGGTACTGTAATGCTTACCTTCTGCACAGAAACTCTCATAATCAGGACAGCACTTGTCATACTTCTTACATTGGGCGTCGCAGTCACACTCCCTCCCTCTCTCGAAGGACTCAAAGCAGCGGCCTTTACAGGAAAGCTCTACCCAGAGCAAAACAAGAAGTTACAGATTATTAATTGCGAAGCCAGGCCCGTGTATTTGACAGCCATCTCCCACCTTAGACTCGACTAGGTTTCCAAAAGTTCATTTCTAAGTCTTTTATTTAAAATTTGAAGTACATCATCCAGGAAAAATTAGATGGTATCCCAGATGGAGACAGCCCAAGTCAAAAAAGAAATATGGTGACTGAGGGCAACTCTTCTTGCCCTTCAAGACTCCAGGAGACGTCCTGATGCTGCCCAAGTTATTTACATGTATGAACAACGAAAAATCGGGAAATGTCTAAATAGTGAGGTACACTTAATATGAAATCTCTTCATCCTTCTCCTCTTCACACACTGCTTCGTAATAGATTCACAGTAATTGAATGTACAGATCTCAGCAATATATTCCATATAAATATATATGTATATATATATATTCCTATAAATGGGCCACTTTTGAGGCTTAAAAATCATTTGTAATGCAGAGACCCTTATTATGACAAACTGGGAAATGTGTATAGTTGAAAGCTTTCAGCCTAATCTTATAGTGTGGACTATGTTAGGGAGGACTACTCATTTAAAACATGAAAATTTAAAAAGCCTTGGTTAGCGGTACCAGGACTTACCAAGGCCTATTTGAAATAATTGCCTATCCAATACATAAATTGTACAATGTATTCCTCACCTTCACATTCAAATTCTAAAGCAAATATACCTTTCAAATAATTTTAATTATAATTTTCTTAAATTGAATAGGAACTGTTTCTGTGTTAATAACAAAATGGTCCAAAATATATTCAAGTGAAACACTACTCACAATTTAAAATTCAGACCTTCAAGTTTAACTGAAATTCATCATTAAACACTAGCACTTTATCTTTAAAGTGCCTTTTCCAGGTAATTTAGAAATGTATTAACATCAAAAAGTCAAATAGTAGACAAGATTATTCCATGCTCATGTATTCTTTTGACGAAACTATTGAAAGACCTCATCACTAGTCGAGGACGTCTCTGATTGTAAATAATTACTCCTTACTATATACTTAATAACTGCTGACTCACCGTATCTTCTCTATTTAAAATAAGACATTTTACTTGGAACTAGTCAATAACCTTGTGCAAGTGACAGATTTCCAGGCTCCCCTTACCTTCCCCAGTAATCACAAGCTTTGACACCATCCTTAGGTACAATGCGCTGCAACATTTATGCAAGTGAAGGAAAAGGCACTTAAGCAAAGGAAGTGATACAGTGGGAAAACAGCACTGCAAGCGGGTGCAAGGGGAGGCTCAGTCTCACAGACAGCACTGCACGAGGGTGCAAGGGGGGACTCACAGACTCACAGAGCTGCTTGACAGAGGAGACACTCGCTCTCAGGACTTACCCACAGTGCAGACTCTCTTGAAATCAGGGCAGCACTCCATGTAGTGTTGACAGTTATAATCACAGTTGCAGGTGGCATCTCTAGAATACCCTTCCCCACATCTCCCTGCACAGCTTGATAAATCTAAAATTATACAATACTGGTGTAAATATGGCCAAACCACTTTATAGAAAGGGAGCGATCTAATGAGGGGGACGAAGCCGCTTGGTGAGAGAGAATTTTATTGACCGAGAAGGTGTTGGAATGATGTTAGCAATAGGCCCAGCTGATATTTGGCTGATGTCTTAGGTGATCTCAGTTATGTCACTTTATTCTTCACTAGATTGAGATAAAAAATACACTTTTGAAAAGCAGGCAAAGTAATGGCTTTGCCTAAAGAGGGTGACATTTCTAAGGAAGAGGTGGCAGCTACAGCTACTACCGATGCTGTGGCTATGATGATTAGCAGTTGACATTTATTGAGCTTCTCTATGCCAGGTACTGAGTCATACATTATCTCTAATGCTTATGAAAATATTTCCAGGATTTAATAGCCCTTTTTTAGAGATAAGAAAGCTGAAACACAGAAATTTTGACAACTTGTTCATTTTCACACGGCTAGTTAATAGTTCCAGTATATCTGCATCATAGGTTAATTAATACCTTCCAATTATTTGTAGGAACTCTTTTACTCTTATAATTGTCCTAATTTAGATAATACATTTTATGGTCACCTTAAGTAAACAATCCATCCAGAATTTGAACTCTGATATATCTTATTTTAAGCCTGAGATTTTTGCACCCATCGCATCGCCTCCCATTCCTGATGATAAGCTAAAGCAAGCTGGTTGCACCAGCACAAACTTTACTGAGCTTTTTCTTTCTTAATTGGTGGGGATAACTGGATTTTTTAAATGTCAGGGAAGCCAGATGCTTACAACCACTGCTAAAGTGAGAACCCTTAAAATAACTGGGCATAACTATAAAGGTCATGAACAGAGATTCTCCAGGCAACAAATAAGCAAACAATAACAAAAGCATACTCATTCTCAAATATTTTTAAAAAGTCATTTGGAAAACACCACCTTAAAACCCTCCCTGAGAAATGACTGCAGGAATGTGACAATGGAATCCATCTCTGGAACAGAAATTGGCAGGTGCAATGTCCTAAATCCACAGAGGAATGTTGAAACACACTAAAAACAAATCTTAACAGAGTCCAGGAATGCCAAGGTCTGAATATGCAAATAAAACAGTAAATTATAGGACAACTTTCGGAACATTTTGCATACATGAATGCATAACACGTACAAAAATGTATATATAGTGTATGTATATAAATACATATATTATATATAAAGAAAAAAGAGAATGAGATGAGGTTGAGAAAGCAAGAGAAGCAGACAAGACAGCATCAAGAGATTTTTTTTTATGGTTGGCAGATTTCTGAAATAAGAAATCATCTATAATCCCAGCACTTTGGGAGGCAGAGGCAGGCGGATCACCTGAGGTCAGGTGAGACCAGCCTGGCCAACATAGTGAAAACCCATCTTTACTAAAAATACAAAAATTAGCCAGGCATGGTGACAGGGGCCTGTAATCCCAGCTACTCAGGAGGTTGAGAGAGGAGAATCGCTTGAACCTGGTAGGTGGAGGTTGCAGTCAGCCAAGATCATGCCACTGCACTCTAGCCTGGGAAACAAAGCAAGACCCTGTTTCAAAAAACAAGAAAAAAAAAAAAAAAAAAATAGGAAATCATCCTTACAGGAAAAGCTTGTTTTCATAGACTACGTGTCTGTCCTACTTTTATTGCTATTAATTGTAACCACTGATTTTATTTATTTATTTATTTATTTATTTATTTATTTATTTATTTTTGAGACAGAGTCTCACTCTGTTGCCCAGGCTAGAGTGCAGTGGAGCAAGCTCGACTCACTGCAACCTCCACCTCCTGAACTCAAGAGATCCTCCTGCCTCAGCTTCCGAGTAGCTGGGATTACAGGCACACGCTACCACACCCGGCTAATTTTTTGTATTTTGTATAGAGACAAGATTTTGTCATGTTGCCCAGGCTGCTTTTGAGCTCCTGACCTCAGGTGATCTGTCTGCCTAGGCCTCCCAAGGTGCTGGGATTACAGGTGTAAGCCACCGCACCCAGCCCCGTTAATTTTAATTTCATTTATTTAATGAAAATTAAAATTAAAGTAGCACTGTTTTAGTGAACAACCAATTGTATTACAGAGGAAAAGGCAGTTTAGAAAGTGCCCCCAGTGTTGTGAACCTTGTCCTATTGTTATGAGAAAGCCGAAGGGTCTGGAGATACTGGAGTAGTCATCATTCTCATTGAATATTCACATTTGCTTTCATGTGTTTTCCCATCTTTTCGTATCTGAACAATTCTGCAACTTATGCCTACACAGACAGTTATCACTCTTGTTCAGGTTTCATAAGAATCTTCGTATTTTACTGGAAACATTTACTTTAGAAATGTAATTTCATCATAACTGTCATGAATCTTGATTTTTATTCTCTCAGCTTTTGCTTATCAAAGGGGAACAGAAGGAAAAGAAAAGGAAAATCCAAAGCTTGGTGTTGTTACTATTAATCCACCTAGATGGCATGATAGCATCTTCTACTAATGTGATTACACTGAGTGTACTTTAACATTCTCTAAAAATGAGTAACAAGAACTGTTCATCCAGGACCTACTTTGGGAGGACTGTGAAAATTTAATATTATAATACAAAATGACAGTCACATCTGTATTTGTCCATACCTGGATGAATAGTTCTTGTAAGAAAAAGAGAACAGTTTCAGGACTAATAAAATGCCATTTGAAACACTGCAGTTTATTATAACGTGGTATCTATGCCTAAATGATGCCAAAATAAGTTATCAATAATTTATTTGATTTGAAAGACCAAATTGTTCAACATACAGGCAAAAATTATGTTATCTAAATTTTGTTCTTTTAGTTATTTTATGATACTATATAGCTCCAGCATAAATTTATGATGAACTGTCTGCACTTTTTAAACTTTTGGGAGAACCATAGAAATAACAAGTACCAAAATTATTATTTACACAAGCTCAAAACTCTTGAAAGGAGAAAAAGATGAGAATTCCAAAGCACTTATAAACAGGCTACATGTTGTATATTATTTTAAGGTTGTACGATATATTAAACTCAAGTAAATATAAATTTTTAGAAATATATTTCTGTTGTTATAAAAATCAAGACTGAATGATTAGCAATAGTTGTTAAATAAAAGTCTGTTCGATGGTTAAGCTACCTTGAGATGAAACTTGCTGAATCACGAAAACAGACAGCAGCAACAACAGGTAAATGGGAAGTGTTTTCCACGCCATTGTTGTTTTCAGGTACCGTAGGTACCCTTGCTGAAAATAAAATAAAAGTATCAGAAAACTGCTCTTTCATCTCACCACTAACTTAGGCTTGCATTATACACGTTTCAGTAATTTTAAAAATGTAACTTAATAATAAAACCATCCTATTCTTGAAACAAGACTTTAAATCGGCTTTAATTCTATAGAAAATATTTGACCATTAGACTTAATTTTATGCAGAACAAATCAAGTCACCCTCAGCCATGTTATTGACAGTTTTAATACTTAAGAAATCTCTAACATAGAATAGACTTATCTTAAAACTCTAGTCAAAGTATAGCATGTACTTAGCAGTGCAAGGTTAAAATTTTATCTTAAGGAAAATAATAACCTGTGTCATTGAAATGTAATTTAATAAGCATCATGGACTTACTGTTCCAACTTTTCCTTAACTCTCAATATAAAGTCAGAGACTTCCAACAGGTGTATTGCATAAATATAATCCTTTTCAAAACTTTCCAACTACTATCCTTATACATTTTTTTCAAACACCTCTAATGAAAACACATTTAATTCCATAAAGCAAGTTAACTTTGACACTTACCCGTAAAGGATAGATGAGTTTATCCCATGTCCTGGAAGTCTTATATATCAGTGCAAATATAGTGGGATGAACCAATTAGTCCAAAGGTTAGACAAAATCAACAGTGACAACCTATGAAATCAAACTTTCCTCATTTATTGGAAGAGGGCCCAGACGACTAGACTTAGGCAACATCTGGAAAACACTTCCATTAAGCAAAATGACTACTACAAAATAAATTTAGATTTATTGGCCAGAGCACATTTCTAATTTATAAGTGAAGTGAACAAATTGTCCTGAGATGGTAAATAGCTCTGGCAGGCTTTGACTAGCATATTGAAGCAGCAACTTTAAAATATTCACATGCTGGTATCATTTCTTTCTTTCTTCCATTTTCCAGTTAAATCTAGCAAAGGTGCCTTGAAATTTACCTAATGTTAGCGTGTGGCATACATTTTATATACTTATACCATTATATCAAATGTACATTTCTTGAGTAGTTTCATTTTCTCTGAGCACAGAAAACATGCTCTCAGTTACCTACAGGTGGATTATTGACACTGGATTTTCTAGCTTCCTTTATCATCTTAAAAACCCGCTTAAAAACTGTATTGATATTTTCCTTAGATCCTTCCGTTAAGATAAGCATGCTTGGAAAAGGTCTTTTAAATTACTAATTTTGCTTCCTTTCCACAATGAAAATGTGAACCATCACCAATGCACAGCTAAGTCAGCTCAGTCCAAGGCTTTACCCCATTTTCATACGAAATGTATCGGTGTAAAATCTTACCCACCAACATAAGGCCTCGCTCATGTCCTAGCACCTCCCTGAAACCTTTCCAGATCAAATTCAAATCACATCTAGAATTATAGTCAACAACTGTACTACATTTTACTGAAAGTATCTGTTCATCTGTCTCATACCCCCAACAGACTATGATTTCGCTAAGGACAACCAACACATATATCTTAGTCTATTGCCCACAAACAGCCCAGTTGTTTCACCAAGTTTATATGTTTAAAACATGGTCAGGCCGGGCGCAGTGGCTCATTCCTGCAGTCCTAGCACTTTGGGAGGTGGAGGTGGGTGGATCACCTGAGGTCAGGAGTTCGAGACCAGCCTGGCCAACGAGGTGAAATGCCCTCTCTACTAAAAATACAAAAAATTAGCCGGGTGTGGTGGCGGGCACCTGTAATCCCAGCTACTCGGGAGGCTGAGGCAGGAGAATCACTTGAACCCAGCAGGTGGAGGTTGCAGTGAGCTGAGATCACACCACTGCACACCAGTTTGGGCAACAAGAGCAAAACTCAATCTCAAAAAAAAAAAAGAAAGAAAAGAAAACATGTTCAGTGAACCACATGGTTGAAGGCTAGATTCTACTGTCTACTATTCATTTAGTAGGTGCTGCAGTAAATTTTCACAAAATGCCTTAAAGTTAAATACAATCATCCACATTTACAAATAAGAAGATGAAGACCCACAAATGAAGAATGTGTGACCCATCCAAGGATCTATAAAGACTAGAGGCCAGGCCGGGTGCGGTGGCTCAAGCCTGTAATCCCAGCACTTTGGGAGGCCGAGACTGGCGGATCACGAGATCAGGAGATCGAGACCATCCTGGCTAACACGGTGAAACCCCGTTTCTACTAAAAAATACAAAAAACTAGCCGG
>NW_016813373.1:5164674-5168335 GCF_001698545.2 Rhinopithecus bieti | reverse complement strand
AAAAAAAAAAAAAAAAAAAAAAAAAAGACTAGAGGCCAGAACCGAGATTTGAACCCATGTCTTTGCATTTTAAGTTTCATCATGTTTCCACTATATCCAGCTCCCTTTTGATCAAAACCATCACTTTGTTTGTAATCATTATACTACATTTTACTCCTTTACTCCACATGTATACATGGGTTTGTGAGATTGTGACTTTTTTAAGACTAGGAATTATAAGCATCTATTTTCTTTCCACAGTGCTTATTTCACAAGACTAAACATATAAAGACAATTTAGAGGCCACCTGCTCATCTCTAAATAATCCCCCTTTTCTGGGAACTACTTCCCTTTCTATCAGGGTATTTTCCTTTTAGCTCTGGTTATATATGTTATCTTCCCACATCAGCCACAGCCAATAGGATTACGAGTCGGAACTTGAACAACCTGAGCCAATATGATTTCTTCTCCTGGAAAATTGAAATTATAGTTCAGAGATTACAAATTTGTCGTTCTATGCAGACCAATAATGTGTACATTTCTGCCCATGGTCTAAAGGTTTAGAGAAAGTCATTCACAATAAAAAGATCCATATAAATGAAGCAACCATGCGGAGAGAAATTTCTGATAACTTTCTAAGTCTCAGTTACTCTGTTTTTTAGACCCAACTTCTTGTTCTGCATCTTTATGGCAAGTTCCCCTTTTGGAGCTGAAGCTGGCTATAGATGCCTTTTGCTGTTTGAAATCAATATACAATAGATACACAAAAGATCGTATATGTAGTTGAACATTAAAAAGAATTCTGTGAATTCTTAGCTCTACTGAGGCCAAGAGTGGGGAAGCTATAAGCTTTGTAACTTTTCCAAGTAAGACCTCTACAGTGTTACTTTATTATTTCTTTGGAATATTGGGAATGCCCAAATCAGATACAAATATACACATAGATACATATTTTTAAATAAGATATAAATTGTTTTCTAATCATTGCTTTTTGAACTATATGCACTATCATTTTCCTTCTTTGTATTAATCTTAAAATAGTGATGGCAAATAAAATTCTTGAATTGATTAATATCCACTTTTTTTTTTTTTGAGATGGAGTTTCATTCTTGTCATCCAGGCTGCAATGCAGTGGTATGATCTGGGCTCATTGCAACCTCTGCCTCCCAGGTTCAAGCAATTCTGCTGCCTCAGCCTCCCCAGTAGCTGGGATTACAGGTGTGAGCCACTGTGCCCAGCCTATTAATATATTTTTATAAACTGTACTAAATACTCCATTCTGTGAATATTGATCCATTTAACCTTCCTTGTTGATCACACTGCAATCATCCCATTTGTTTATAGGTTCCTCCTTTAAGATTTCCCTTCTCTTAAAGGTATTTTCTTAATGTTCATTTAAATCTCATTTAATTGGATAAAAGTTATTCCAGAATTGGTTTTTGATGCATGGGAAATGGGGAAAGTAAAGAGACATGGAGAGGACATACACAATGTTAAATCCTAGAGACCTCTTCTAGGGATGATTTTCACAGGGTTCAACCTCATGAACATCAGTTTTATGCTTGGCAGCAGCACAGTGATACCTTAGAGAACACTAAAGTAAGTTCAGGGATATTTTTCCTGTGCTAGATTACCCTGGACTGTGGTGCCTTTATACTTTGTCTCCATGCCTGCCCATTAGCTGTCACTTTGCCCTGTAGCCAGAGCGTCTACACCTAGTGGCATCCCTCCACCTTTCCACATCTTTGATGTGTTTCATTTCCCTCCAGCAGCAGCCTAGGAAAAACTGAAGCATGCCAGGGGAAAACCACAGATGTGAGCTTGTTCTTTATTGCCCTAATGTTGCTCACAATGCTAAGTTACTGTGCTCTAGATACGAAATAACTCCCCTCCTCTCACACGAACCAGAGCGTAGGACTTTGGGACTACTCTTGCCCATTCTGTTCAGGCATTTTTCACATATTAGAAAGTTATGTGGCTTTTTTCTTCTGCAGGTTTGCTCAAAAGTATCACTATTAGGTCAGTGAAAGTATTATTAGATTTGCTTTTGGAGATTGTGGCAGTCTGATCACTGATCCCAATCTTTTCTAACTTTTTCTAGTTGCCCAGCTAGAGATTACATTTCCCACCTTCTCCTTCAGTTAGTTGTGACCGTACAACTGTGGTCTCTCTGGTAAAATAGCGACAGAAGTAATATGGGCAACTCACACTTATTTTTCTAACAGGAAACTGCTTGATCTGGACTTTCTCTTTTTCCTGCTTCTTGCAGAATGGAAAGGGGGCATCAGAGACAAGCTTTGATCATGCAGACAAGGCTAGCAGCCTAGGGAATAGTATTCTTGGTGGAATCCAGATGCTGTCTCACTCTCTGCACTAGTCAGAAAGTTCCAAGAAAAGAAATACAT
Source organism: Rhinopithecus bieti (assembly GCF_001698545.2). NCBI lineage: Eukaryota > Metazoa > Chordata > Mammalia > Primates > Cercopithecidae > Rhinopithecus > Rhinopithecus bieti. Next base: position 5,165,951 of record NW_016813373.1, on the reverse strand, counting down.
TTCTATTTTATTTGAACAACACTCACTTTAGGTCTTTTTAGACACTATCCTAACACAGAGTTCATAGGAAATTTCTAAATATTTAAAGGAATTATATTCTAAAATTTGATTTGAATTCTCTACGACAATAAAAAAGAATGAGCTAAATGATCTATCAGTAATAAACTATTGGCATTGGAGAGGCAGAGGTAAACTATCCTTATTTGCAGATGACATAATTGTGTATGTAGCTTTAAAATCCTAAAGAATCTAAAAGTTGTAAAAACTACTGAGTGAATTTAGCAAGATTGATATAAGATCAACAATCTTATATCCAGATTCATACTGAGGCCATTTTAATGCATAAACTTAGATGTGCATGAATAAAGAATTTTCTCTACTGAATTTTCTAAGAATAAAAGTTCATCCAATTTGTTCATTCTACTGAGGGGAAATGATCAAATAGTGGCCACTACACACCAAACCTAGTATCAATTTCTAGAGATACATATGTGTGCAAGAGAGAATCTCTGGTCCCTAGCACTTCTTGGACTATTCAGGTAGCCGGAAACAAACAAATAGTTCAAATATCATGTGAAAGGAGTAGGCAGGGTGGTGAGCATAGAGCTGGGCTTTGGAATGGATGAGAACATTATTCAAATCTCCACTACAAAATTGTTTACCTGGTGGCTTCATACAATTATCTTGACTTATCTAGGCCTCAGTCTCCTCATCTGGAAAGTGGGAGCAATAATCCCAATGAGTTGGCATTGTCAAGATGCATTTAAAAAATCAGAGAATTATACTGAACATTAGTGACATATACAGAATACATTACAGGTGTTACTGTTATGGTTGATTATGATGCTAAAGCTGCACACACACTGTTATGGAAACATAGATGAGGAAGTGCCAACTCTACCCAAGGAATTCTTTGCAGGTGAATGACATATAATCTGGAGTCTGAAGGCTCCTATAGCTAAAAACTGGGACAATAGCCAAAGGTGACAATAAGGGAAAAAATAATATAGCTACACTTTTTCATTCTTCTTACCTCCTTGTTCTTTAGTTCCTAATAATATGGCTTTTCTTCCTCCAAAACAGAGCTTTGGGAGATAAAAGTAACCTTATAATCATTCTAGTATAGCCTTTTACTAATGGGCCATTTTAGTAACCTAATAATAATAGAAAACATGTGTTGAGTGTTTATTTTGTTACATGGCATAAATGTATGACTTTATTGGATCTTACAGCAATTTTTTTTTTTTTTTTTTTTTTTTTTTTTTTTTTTTTTTTTT
>NW_016813373.1:5140993-5164356 GCF_001698545.2 Rhinopithecus bieti | reverse complement strand
TATCACAAATTTTTTTTTTTTTTTTTTTTTTTTTTTTTTTTTTTTTTTTTTTGAGACGGAGTCTCACTCTGTCACCAGGGTGGAGTGCAGTGGCGTGATCTTGGCTCACTGCAACCTCTGCCTCCCGGGTTCAAGCAATTCTCCTGCCTCAGCCTCCTGAGCAGCTGGGGCTACAGCCACGCACCACCACGCCCAGCTAATTTTTGTATTTTTAGTAGACATGGGGTTTTACTATGTTGAGATCGTGATATACCTTCCTTGGCCTCCCAAAGTGCTGAGATTACAGGCATGAGCCACTGTGCCCAGCTGAGCCTCACAGTAATCTTATGACATAATAGTTATTATGATTCAAGCCATTTGACATTTGAGATTATCTGAGGCATAGAAAAGTAATGTGCTCAAGATTAAAAAGCTGAAAAGCCAATAAATGGTAAGTTAGTATCTTAACCCAAGCCTTGTCTGACTCCAAAGCCCATGATTTTAACCAACTCAGTGACCCATGTGCTATAATATCTGTGGTTAGTAATTTCTTTCTTTATGCTCCTACATAACTGTTTGCATCTCCAAAACAGCATCTCACTCTTATCAATATCCATCTTTCTCACTATGCTGTAAGTTTCTTAAGGTTTCAGAATGATTACATTTTGTAGCTTTTTCACAGCTAGCATGGTTTCTTCTCATACATGATAAACTTAGGTTTACTGTCTTTCTTCTAACGGCCACTTTGCCATCATATATCTGTTTTCTAATCCAGTATTGTGATCATTCAAGTCCCCATCACTTGGGTTCCAGATGTCAAGGAAGCACACCATGCGACAGCTCAGACAGGAACATTACTGACTTATTTTTCCAGTAGCCAACAACATGAGTAATTTCCAACATGAGGGAGTGAAAATGAATTGGGGTGCTATAACTCAGTGTGACAAATACTTCAGAAGTAGGAAATTCAGAGAGTGGGAGCAAAGCCTGGGTGTGGCTGAAGGACCCATAGATAGGTGGGATAAGAGGGAAGTCTCCCAAGAGACACTGTAGAAGACATTTCATTGAGTCATTCCAAAGCAGGAACACCAGGCTCTTTAAAGATATTGAGTATAATGCAGTATTGGCTGATTGCATAGTATTGCATAATAATCCTTTTAAAATCCCTTTCCCTGTGATGGCAGCTAATTTCTGTCAAAAGGATTAAGAAGCAGGACATTTGCAACAATTGTCTCTATGGAGCTTATGTTAAACTTGATACAGAAAACTCAATTAGAAGATTAAAATTCAACATTTCCTCCTTTCTTTTGGTTGATTGCTTATGAAACAAGACTCCAGAGGATCTCTATATCTCTGGTGGCTCAGTAAATGTTCTTGAATAAATTAATGAATAAATGTCACTGCTCATCTTAGCACTTGCTCTGCCTGTGCCTTGGACTGGGGAAAAGGGCCTTGGTATTGACAAACACGTGGGTTCGTTGTATGTGTCACTTAGACCTTCAAGATTTTTGAAGGGATGGAGAGCAGACACGGAACAAATGGTTACCTATTTATCCTTTTATTTGTACTCTGCTGTTTGTGCAAAGAAAATATTTATGGGAGGGGCACTGATAGAGACCAGACCCTTTGTTCCTCCAAGTCCTCCTTAAAGTAATATAGTAGAAAGCTATGTCCTTTACAGAGGCAAACGCAGGGTCACAGCAATGCCTTGAGGAGTCCTATACTAGGCTTTGGACAACTCCTCCACAAACCATCAATATTTATTAAGTATCAGCTAGGTACCAGACATTTATCCTGATTAAAGTGAAACAAACATAAACAAAATAAAAATAAGAAAAAACAGTGAGGTAGCTTTTGTTATTGTCCTCATATTACAATAAGAAACTGAGCATCAAAATTTCAGTAGCTTTTTCTGTGAAAATGACAGCAGTAGGATCCCAGGCTACATGTGTCCAAATATTATGCAGTAGATTCCTTTTAATATTATATTGCAAGTTCCAACACCAAATTACTATAAGGATCCAAAGAAGCTTTGGAGACTTAAATTTATTCTCAGTTTAAAAGATGTCTTTCTCCTTAAAAAGTCTTCCTCCTTCATAGATGGCCTGTTATTATGATTAATTCAGTAGAATATGGCAAGTAACTCTAAGCCTCTAATTTTCTTCTGTATTTAATTATAAAATATTTTAATACAAGAAAACACTCACCTATAATTTTACCATCCTAACATAGTATTTACATTCTTACCTATTCTCTTCCAGATTTAGTCCTTATGTAATTAATTAGTCCTTATGCAATTAAATTAGTCCTTATGCAATTAAAATTGCATAAACATATTCAAGATCAATAATTCATATTTTTTATTGTTTACTATCAACTTACTATTCAATTAGCCAACATGTTTATGTTTTCTTCATAAGTGTCATAATTACTGCATAAAACTCCATGTACTTGAGATACCATAATTTAATTTTATTGAGCAAATTCTCTGTTATAAGACATTTCTAGCTTTTTTGTAATAAAAATGTACATTTAGCTTTTTCTTTTCTATTAAAGATAATGAGAAGTCTACATAGAAAATATACAGGTAACTTGTGCTTTTTTGCATTTTTGGAGGTTGGAAGAAGCAGTCATAGAAATAGCCTGAATTCCAGCTGCATAAACTTTGTGTCCCAAAGAAAACTTTTACTTCCATGTAGCCTATAATTAACTATTCTCCCAAATCTGTTCATGGTATATTATGGACTCTCCTTGTTCAGTGATCAATGCATAATTCGGGTTTACTTAAAAAAAAAAAATAGCCTCTCCTTGCCCCAATTTCTTCAAACTCTTTGACCCTATATATTATACTTCTTAGGGAATATTTGTCCTAAATTTTTCTAACCACAAAAAATGAGATATATTAACAAATGAGGTATAAAAATGAGAATGCCTTCATAGTAAAATTGAATTTTGCAAATAGCAGTAGTGTAGATCATTAGAGTCAATCTTTCTGTTTTATCTTCACAATTATTATTCTAAATGATGGTATAGTATTTGGATCTTTACTTAACTATCATTCTATTATTGACCTCCATACAAGTTGTTTCTAGGTTTTTGCTAATGACTAACACTTCAATAAATTCCTTTTTGCATGCAGCTTGTATTGAATTTTACCTTTAAAATAAATTCTTAGGAGTGGGAACATCTTCATAATTCTTAATAAATATCAACAAATTATCTTGCAGTTTAGATTGTAAATTCATCAAAGGCAAGGATATGTTGTATCCCCAGCACCTAGGAGAGGACTTGGCACGTAAGTGTTTGATAAAATATCAGATTGAATTTAATGAAACTGTAGGATTGTCATTAAAATTTTTTTTCTCCTAAAAATGAAGTTGGCGCTTAGAGACACATACTGTTGCTTCCTCCCAACAGCATGCATTAATAGGCATGAGACTGAACTGATGGATGTGGCCTGTGTAGGCTGGAAAACCCAGTAAGGTAAGAAACAGTGCTGGGAAACAAATGACTTCTCAGAACTCAGAAAAGTTATGATCAGTCCTCCAAAGCACTGAAAACAGGAACTGCTCTTTACTTCGATCCTTTTTTCTGTTTTTGTTTGTTCATTTTGTTTTGTTTTGTTTTGTTTTTGAGACAGAGTCTTGCTCTATCGCCCAGGCTGGAGTTCTGTGGAGCGATCTCGGCTCACCCCAAGCTCTGCCTCCCGGGTTCACGCCATTCTGCTGCCTCAGCCTCCCGAGTAGCTGGGACTACAGGAGCCCGCTGCCACGCCCGGCTAATTTTTTGTATTTTTAGTAGAGACGGGGTTTCACTGTGTTATCCAGGGTAGTCAGGATACCTCGTGATTCGCCCGTATCGGCCTCCCAACGTGCTGGGATTACAGGCGTGAGCCACCGCGCCCGGCCCTCTGGTGTTTTAATCTTAAAGCACATTGCTATAGATACGAACGCTAGCAGAAGAACACAGGAGGTCAAAGTTGAGGAGAGTAGCCAAAAACTAATTTATTACCCAACACCCTTTATCTCTTCCATGCTTCTTGCAGAAGAGGAATGTGAAGGCCTTAAGGAGAAGATAAAGGAAAGGCCAAAAAAATAAGTCCTGATGTAAATAGCACAAAACCATCTATCTTATACCTGGTACAGGCAGGCAGGAATGTCAGAAGGGAAAAAAGTAGAGTCATTTATATCAATGCTGGTAAGACTATAATTGGGATTGTATAAGGTTTTTTGGAAATTTAACTACTTTGTGGTTCTGCTTTTGGATCTAAAAAATTAGTTTAACACAGGAAAGTAAAGAAACTATGTATTATGCAATGTAATTATCTGGATAAAATGTTGTATCTTTGAGAGCAACAATTCATTTTGCCCTCCTCTTGCCTTCCAGAAGAAAGACTGATTTTAGTGAAACAAGATTTTAATAATCTCTTAGCTAAGTAGAAGCTGGCCAGCACCCAGAGATTCTGCACAATAAAGAAAGGTAGGAGGAAGCAGAGGGAGGAAGTTGTGGGCTGGAAGGAAAGGGGAGAGAGGGAGGAAGGGATCTTGGATAGGATGATGGTAAAGGCTGACGGGGGAATTTAGGTAAACAGCAATGGAGATTTATTAAGATACGTGCTGTGTGGTGTGAAATATAACTCCTTTCCCTGTTCCTTATACAATCTTTAGTAAATCCTATAAATTTACAAAAGCTTTTGATTTCGATGGATTTGTTATGGTGGCTGTAGAAATTAAAAAGAAGATTATTTTGCTATATACATATTGGGTCATGACTGATACTGGGCAAAACTAGAAACTAATCCTTTATCGCTAAGGATACTAAATAATGACATTACATTCAACGTGTAAAATATAGTAAGAGGAATATTGTCAGAGCTGCTTTCAGAGGCTGCCAGTCACAAGGAGGGTATGGGCTGAAAGTATAAATGTCCCTAATAAATTAAGGAATAATTGGAGGTAATCGAAATGTTTGATAGTTGACAGAACATCTCTGACTGGGAAACTGACACGGAGGCCTATGGGGCAGATCCCTGCCATCTCTTCCGGGCCTCTGTCCGGTGCAGTCTGTCTGGGCTGATTCTTGGTCTGTCCCATGGCGCAATTCTAGAATCCTGGGTTGAGGTATCTAATGATGGGAGAGATAGTTTGGTTTTTTGCTTATATTTTGCTTTATCATTGAATAAAACAATTCTTAGGCATCATATAAAGAAAACAATTCTAACAGCAAGCGAAAGTTTTAAAATATAGGAAAGCTGTTTTCAAGGGGAAAAAAGATGAGGATGGCTATTTGTTGTTCATGGATTATAGCCAGTTCTTCCTTCCTTGATGGTGATTCTTATAAGTGATGCACTGTTATAAACTGGAATAACATCTAATGGCCAGAGTGACTCACTGATGGGAAATTAGTCAACAACGCACAACAACTTTTGAGTAATAGGTCAATTTCTATCCTCTGACTTGAGCCACACTCCTTCTCCCTTTGCCCGTAGAATTTCACCTGGACATCTCTTTTCTGCTTTATTACATCAAGGAAAGTAAGGCTCAACTCTGATTTTTTTCAAGCCTCTTACAGGAAGCAAACCTATGAATCAAAAACTAATAGAGTGACCTAATGGCTGGTCCAGGCTTCCTGCCATTGGCAACCCACCAACCCATTCCCTCCTTCGGAAGATTTCTTTATAGAAGTTGTGAGTGCTAATTATTTGCAGCTGTTGCTGACCATGCTGTAACAACCTGATGGGCTCACCCTAGGAGTCTGGCGGATTGACCAGCCTATATGGGGTTATTGGCCAAATCCTACTAAAACCAAAGACAGTGGGAGTGTGGAAATTATATGGGGGAATCCTAAGAGGAATCTCAGAAAAATATCTGTAGAAATGTATATTTTACCTAAAAGCAGCCAATTCCAGAACTCTTAGCTTTAGAGAGAAAGTATCGACAGGGAATTGCAGAACATAAGAAAAAGGAAAGATCAGTGAGAGAGAATTAAGGAAGGAAAGAAAGAATCAGCACTTGGAGACTTGGATATAGGAAGGCAATTCCTCCCCAGGGTGGCAGGTTGGAGTAAAGGGGACAACCCCGCCCCTTTTATAGTCCAGGAGTAACAGTTGTGAATGGAAATGTTAAATCTGGTAGTTACCTCAGGATAGAAATGGGACCAAAGGGTCCAGGACAAGGAAGTGAGCACACACCGAGGCCTGACCAGGTGGCATGGCATCTACAGGACGTTCAATCAGACACCCTGCAAGGGCCACCCTTCCAGCTCAGGAGGAACCGCTGGCTAATCACATCGGTTCTTAAACTTCCGCCCCAGCTCAGGACTGGGGCTATTTTTTCTCATATGTAATCTGAATTTTGTAATACTTTTCCTTGATTTTCTTTTTTAGATATTAAAAAAAATTGTCCAATTAAGGATGAGAAAAATATAATTTAAAAAATAACATAGGAGCCGGGCGCGGTGGCTCATGCCTGTAATCCTAGCACTTTGGGAGGCCGAGGCGGGCGGATCACCTGAGGTCGGGAGTTCGAGACCAGCCTGACCAACATGGAGAAAACCCATCTCTACTAAAAATACAAAATTAGCCAGGCATGGTGGTGCATCCCTGTAATCTCAGCTACTTGAGAGGCTGAGGCAGGAGAATCGCTTGAACCCGGGAGGTGGAGGTTGCGGTGAGCAGAGATTGTGCCATTGCACTCCAACCTGGGCAACAACAGTGAAAATCTGTCTCAAAAATAAATAAATAAATAAATTACATGGAAACTCATAACTGCAACTGCATCAACCTTTATTATGACTTCAACCTTTATCATGAAGCCTAAGCTAGGCTTCACATCTTGATTTTAAACTCTGGGGAAGGGAGTCATGTCTTGCTTAATTCAACATTAAGCAGAGATTTAGTAGATGTGAGTAGTTTCCTGACTACTAGACTATTACTTATATAATCATAAAATAGGGCACAGGAATATAAAGTTTGGAGGCAAATCCAGATACAATAGAACTGTTTATAAATTTAAACATACTGTATGATACCTACTATTTCAGCACATTTAGTAAAAATCAATAGAATAACACATGATGAGGCATTTGTCTTGTTCCACACAAGCTTTAAAAAGGCATTTTGGTATATTATGAACTAATGGGAAAATGTGAATTCATAATCTAATTGGTGGACTATCATAAACTTTGAAAGCTGTTGAAAAATTCTCCTGTGGATATAATGACTATTATATGGAAAATCATATAACAAAGTAATTCAAGTGTAGGCTCTGTCAATCACTAGCTATGTGAACCTAGGTAAATTACACAACCACTCTGTGCCAAGAATACCTATTGTGGAAGGATGTTGTAATGATCCACACAGGTTAATGCATCTAAAGCACTTAGAACAATACTAGCTACATAATGTATACTCAGCAAAAGTTAGCTTTTATTATTGGTGTTCTTTTAATTACATGAGTTTAAGAGTTATTGGTGTGCCATCAAATTTCATGGTAAAATGACTATCTTCAGAGACTTAGCAGATTATCACATGGAAGACTATGGCATTCTGTCATAGAAAATGGTAGAGAAGGAAAGATCTAGGTTGGAATCACATCAATTCACCGGTATATCATAAAATTTCGCCACAGAATCTCAATCTTTACTAGATTCTCTCTACTTGCCCCTCTACCCATCCAACCCCCGGATCAAACCTTGATGTGAATAAAGCTGAGCACCTTCAATGTTTTTTTCACAAAATTATAATCTGTAAATACAGCATTTTATGTTTTAAACTTTTGTGACAATTTCTGAAAAGTATGAAGGGGATTTTGTTGTTTTCATTAACTCCTGCTAACACACTGGTTCTCTCCTCCATTCTCCATAGCTGACCCAAATATTTTATGACGATGATTATAATGATAAGGAATTAGGATGTATATACGATAAAATAACACTTAACCTTTCATATTGACCACTATGAAGTTTAAAACTCAATATATGGCTAAGATCTAACAAGAGTCTCTTGAGTCACATAACTGTTCTATAAAGTAATGTGTAATTCAAATGCTTCAATAAAATAAATTCTCTGGGAGGAAATAAAATAGACATAGGAGATATGTTCAAATAGGTTTTATAAATACCACTCATCTTCTTGTCTGTCATATAAAATTTGTACCAACAGTGGTTTTGAGAAAAGCAAATATAATTGATTGAATGTTCATGTTCCCCCTCCAAATTCATATATTGAAATCCTAACTCCCAATGTAATGGTATTGGGAGCTGGGGCCTTTGGAGGTAATTTAGGTTGTGGTGGTGGCGCTCTTATGAATGGGATTAGTGTGCCCACTAATGGAAAAGAGACCCCAGAGAGTTCTCAACCCCTGCTCCCACCATCTAAAGATACAAAAAGAAGTCAGCAGTCTGCAGCTTGGAAGAGGTCCCTCACCAGAGGCCAACTATACTGACACCCTCATTGGAAACTTCCAGCTTCCAGAGCTGTGAGAAATAAATTTCTTTTGTTCATAAGCCACCCAATCTACAGTACTTTGTTATAACATCTCAAATTGGCTAAGACAGCAAGTAAATTAAAAATATTAATGATATGACTGTAAAAAATAGGACAATCTCCAATCAATATCCAAATGATAGCCTACAAACAAAGCTGGGGAGGAAAGAGTAAAGAAACAACTGTCACAGAAACATCACTGAAATAAATTTAAAATGTAGCATCTGTTAGTTTAAGTTTCAGCATGGAAATTGAGGAAGAGAAAACTTGTGTTCTCTTTGTCCTGGGCACACAGTTGGATTGCATTTACCAGCATTCTATATAATTGCAGGGGCAGGGGGTGGGGGGAGTACATGATTGTGTAATGGATTATGGGCAGAAGTGAGGTACACCCCTTTTATTTTGGACAAAGTGGAGGACTCAAGTGCCCTAGATGATGGCAGAGCCATTTCATGGGAGAAGTCTGGATCCATGAATGACCATCAACCAGAGGCTCCCCTCTCCTCTTCCCTGCATTGGACTGTGCCATGAAGCATAAATAAACTTTAACTGTGTATTAAAAATATGAGAGGAGTTATTTTTTTCTTAAATGGCAGTTAGCATAGGCTGACTAAAACAGAAATCTTACAAAACTAGTAAAACATAAATTGAATTTTCTTCTGGTGAAATAGAGTACACCCTTGAGATAAAGTAGAAAAGCACTCCCATCTCTGGTGAGTAATTTTATGAGTGCCTGTGGCACTTGGTAAAAAGAGGCTGCTGAGTGGAAAATCCTCCTGAATCAAGCTGTGAGTAGCGTAGTTATCCAAAACTGATCCTCAACTTCCCCATTTTGTAAACCTTAAAATGTAATGAGCAGTTTCAATGATACTATTTCACAAGGTATTACTTTTTTTTAAATACCATTTTCACCATTATTTTTGTAAAGATATAGAAGATATTTACTTGTCACAAGTCCCTGGACACAGAAGCAGAGCCCATTTCCAACAGGAGGAGAAAGAAACCTGGAGACAGTCTCCAAGCATTGGTATCCGGAGCAGAAGACTCTTCCACAAGCAAATCTCCTCTGCTCTCCATCTTGGAACAGATCGAATCATCACAGGTTTCTGTAGGATTCAACAAGCTTGGGATGATCTCTATTATCCTTGGGGCAGTGTGGTGAGGGGGCAGAGTAGTGAGAAGGCAGTTGCTCCAATAGAGAGCCCAAAAACTAAACAGCAAACCGTTAAAGATTCATACACTGAATAAAAATTATCTGTAAAGAGTCATGCCCCTTTGTGCTCAAAACAATATCTAATACCTCAGTACAAAACGTAAGATCTTTCATGTTCTGGCATTTGTTTATCCTACAGCTTCACCTTTTTCCACTCTCCCTTCACAATTTATACTGGCCATGCTGAACCTTTTAAAGTTTCTTCAATTGTCCCTGCTCTTTCTCAATTTCATTTTTCTTTACACGTAGTGTTTCCCTTCTCACAGCTGCTAAAGATCTGCTCTACTTACTCCACCACTTGTTAATTGAACAGAGATTCAAGGAGGCAACTGAGTGGCATGAAGGAAGTGGTGCTCTGAGAGGATTCAAAGAAATGTTTAGTAGTTTTGACCTTCCCAGCCTCTGCTTAGATATCCTTTCCACCTGGAAGCCATCTGGTTAGTTGCTTCATCTATGTCCTCCTCCAAGTGTTCCTATGCCAATGTATTCCAGTCATTGCACTTTATTCCTAGTATACCCCCCCCCCCACCACTCCCAGCACACACACACACACACTCACACACACACACACACACACACACACACACACACACACACACACACCCCGAAGAGCTTCATGAGAACAGTACTCAAACCTTGTCTGCTCCTGTTATCTCTCAGGCCTCAGTGCTTAGGGGTTTGTTGAATGATTAAATGAATGCATCTGCCACCATCATCAAACTAAGTAGCTGAAACAGCCCCATCCACCTACTTTTCTGCTCCAGTCTAAATGTTACTTCTTTTTAATGACATCTTGTCTCTTTGATGCTGCCATTGACTTTCACTTAGAATTTATATCTTATGTATTAAAATATATCAGTAAGTGGAATATATACTGTATTTTACCCACAGAATTCTGTTCTGGCTTAGGGGATGCTCATTAACTATAATAATGGCAAGCTTTTTTCTTTCCTTTTTCTTTTTTTTGGCACGTGGATGCAATATAGAAAAAAATTAAAGTGATTATGATTTATACTTTTGGATTAAAAATGAAAAGTTCTGTTTGAAAAAATACTATGATGCTTGAAAGACAAAGAGCATGTGGAAAGAGGGTATAAATAAAAAAGGAACTACTATAAAAATATCATTTTAACTTTTCACTGAAAATAATTTCAGACTTACCAAAAGTTACAAAAAAGTACAAAGATTTCAAATATATCTTTCACCCAGATTTCCTAAATGCTAACATCTTACACCACTACACTTTTCAAAATCAAGAAATTACTATTGTTATAAAATAGCACTGTATGTATTTTACAGACTTTATTTCAAATTTAATTAATGGCTTGCCTAATGTCCTTTTTCTGGCCCAGGATCCAATCCAGTAACATACATTGCATTTAGACATTAGATATACGTATCCTCCTTTTTAGAAAATCTCTTCAATTATTTTGTCTTTAATGACATTGACAGCTTTGAAAATTATTGGCCAGTTATTTTGTAGAATTTTCCTATGTTTAGGTTTGTCTGATTTTTCCTTGTGATTAAATTCAGGCTATGCATTTTTGTTAAAAAATACCACAGAAATGATGTTGTATTCTTCTCAATATATCATATCAGGAGGCACATTTTATCAATTTGATCACTTGGCTAAGCTGGTATCTGCCAGGTTTCTTCACTGTAAAGTTACTATTTATTTTCCTCTGCAATTAGTAAATATCTTGTGGGGAGATAATTTAAGACTATACAAATATTTTGTTTCTCATCACACTTTCATCCTCTGGCAGCATCCATTGGTGATCTCCACCTAACACGATTATTACTATGATGCTTGAAAGACAGTAGCTTTTACTTTTCTTCTTCTTTTTTTTTTCCAAGATGGAGTCTTGCTCTGTCATGCAGACTGGAGTGCAGTGGCACAGTCTCAGCTCACTGCAACCTCTGCCTCCCAGGTTCAAGCAATTCTCCTGCCTCAGCCTCCCAAGTTGCTGGGATTACAGGCACCCAGCACCACGCCCAGCTACATTTGTTGTATTTTTAGTAGAGACAGGGTTTCACCATGTTGGCCAGGCTGGTCTCTAACTCCTGACCTCGTGATCCACCTGCCTCGACTTCCCAAAGTGCTGGGATTACAGGCATGAGTCACTGTGCCTGGCCCAGTAGCATTTAATTTTCTTATTCTTTCTACATCTGTCAGTTGGAATTCTACTGAAGAGCTTTCTTATTTACTTATTTATTTATTCATGGAATCTTATTTTAATAAATAGGTTACAATCCATAACTTTCATTATTTCTTGTTCAAACTGTTCCAGATTTGAGGTTAAAGTGATATCATAATTTTGTATATCCATAGCACTTTCCATAGGGCAGACATAGTGGATACTCAAAAAATATTTGCTAAGTAGTGAAGGATACTAAAGGAAAAAACCAGAATGTATTATTTATATATAAGAATGAAGAAAAGAATATGAATTAACTTTTATTTATAGGTTGTTTCTAGAAAATTTATAGCAACATGGTAAGAAACTCACAATTAAAAGTATAATATAAATTAGAATAAGAGAGAAGGTTGGTGCAAAGAAGAAACTAAGTAGAAATAGATGATAGAAATAAGAATAAGGTGAGTGCTCAAAATGTATAACTTGATCTACACAATTGTTGAGAATAGGCAGTAGAATTGTTTGCTTAATGTAGTGCACTTATGGTGACAATAATGAAGACGATTGCTGACTTCTTCAAGGTCAATTTGAGACTGAGGTTTCAAGCCTGGGATAAAGGAGTAAATTTGTTTGTTTGTTTTTAGAAAAGGCAGTATAATGATCATAATCTTCAATCTTAAATTGCTTTCTTCACTTAAACAGATGTTTAAAGGACAAAGGATGATGAATCTAATATACCACAAGAAGAGAATATCACAAAGAATGGGAGAGAACAAGAGAGAGAATGTTCTACTCTTGGCTTCTTTAGGTTCTTCAAGAATATTGCTAATGAGCCCCATCTGTGTCAGCTTCTGAGTCTTTACAACTTGTTTCTGGTTGGACTCACATCCCTGATTTTTCTTTTATGGAAAACAGCAGTCTAAAATCATGCCCTCCCACAGGAAAAGGTTGCCAAGCCATCTGGAGTCCCTCTGGGGACAAGAACAGTTTACCATACCCCATTAGAGGCAGGCAGATATGCCCTACATAAAGACCAATAGCTGCCTAGCAAGTCAAGAAGAAAACACAAATAATCATTAAAACAATTTTACTGCACTGCTTAAAGGAAAAACACATTTGGTGTCTGCATACTGAAGTTACTATATCTCCAGGAAAGCAACAACCTGCCCTGGGGGCCCTGTAATGTCCTGCTTTCATTCTTCCAAATTCCTATGCTTTCATCAGTTTCCCTTACTGCAGATCTACTCAGAGCCTTTAATATGAGTTAACATATAGCATGACTTTCTGAATGGGGAGTGTTATGTAAAGTATTTTCCAAATGTGTCTTGTAATATGTTGGGACATTTGCACAGGCCAGTAGTTCTCAAACATTAGCACGCATCAGAATCACTTGCAAGGCTTGTTTAAAGAGGAATTGCTGTTCTACCCTACTCTGTAGTTTCCGAATCAGCAGGTTTGTGGTGGGGCCTAGAATTTGCATTTCTAACAAGTACTCAGATGATGCTGATGCTGCTGATCCAGGAACTATTTTGGGGATCACTGGCCTAGGTATATGGTACCCAAACCATTTTGGTTTAAATATATCTTTAGGGGTCTTTTATATCTTTCAGTTCCCAATAAGAGACAAATTAAAAAATAGGTCTCAGCTCACTGGAAATTTTTGCTGTTGTTAAACCTCTATCCAGTATTTCCAGAAATGTAAACAAAGAATGCCTAATGCCTATTGCAATTCTGTCAGGGGCCTACAGGTTGTTTTATTATAAAATTGTGTGTATAATATGACAACATCTGGGTTTCCAACAAATAAGAAACATTGACTTACAGTATTTTACAGTTTCAGATTCCACCCCACTGGTGATTCATTAAGAGAAGCGGTCTTCTTACAGATTATGGCAGGGATTTTTTGCATCAGAAGGTACTCTCTGTACAGGTGTTTGGATTTGTTTTTTGTTAAAAATTTTTGGTCTCGGGGGAAAAAAAACTAACTTCTAGTCACTTCTTAGAGGTGCTAAAGTTTCTCTGTGGCCATGAAGATAAGAGATGGTGGAAATATCAATAAAGAGCTCTGAGGGCTCGGCGCGGTGGCTCACGCCTGTAATCCCAGCACTTTGGGAGGCCAAGGCGGGTGGATCACCTGAGGTCAGGAGTTCAAGACCAACCTGGCCAAAATGGTGAAACCCTGTCTCTACTAAAGATACAAAAATTAGCTGGGCATGATAGCGGGCGCCTGTAATCCTAGCTATGTGGGAGGCTGAGGCAGGAGAAGCACTTGAACTGGGAGGCAGAGGTTGCAGTGAGGTGAGATTGCGCCACTGCACTCCAGCCTGGGTGACAGAGTGAGAATCTGTCTCAAACAAAAAAAAAGAAAGAAGAAGAAAACAAAAACAGCTCTGAGAGCTGTGCATCCAGTGAATTAAGTACCAAACCTGGTTTACAAACCAACTTTAAATCAAATATATGTGTATAAATATTCTCTATTTGCTATAAATATCTAAGGAGTGCTTTCAGGCCAACTAATCCCAAACTTGTGTTTTCATTAAACATGCATCTGTTCTCCTTGGTCTTGGGGTACCAGAAGGAAACCAAAATTGAAGTTCAGCATTTATTATTATGCTAGTGATTATCAGTAACAGTCCTGGTACATATCTGTTATTCAAAAACTCCTGGAACCAGATGTGCTTCAAAATTAAGAATTCAGAATTTCTACCATTTTGGAATGATAAACAGTGAACACATTTTGCAATATATATATAACATTTCCAGCAGGGTCCAGGATAGCACCTGATAAATGAGTTAACATTTCTACAGAAAAAGATACACATAGTCACACTAAGTGGCTTAAATAAAGACAATCAACAGTTTTATAATGGTTACATTTTGCTACCAAATAAGTTCAAGTCATATTTTTTCTTTTAATTTTTAAAAATAGCTTTATTGAGATTTAACTCACATTCCATAAAATCACTATTTTAAAGTGTACAATTCAGAGTTCTTTAGTATATTCACAGAACTGTGCAAACCATCACCACTATCTAATTTTAGATTGTATCCATCACGCTCTATTTCTCTTTCCTCCTGGCCCCTGTTAGCCACTAATCCTTCTGTCTCTATGGATTCACCTATTTTGGACACTTCATATAAATGGAATCATACAATATTGGCCCTTTGTGTCTGCCTTTTCTTGCTTAGCATAATGTTTTCAAGGTTCATCTATGCAGTAATATATATCAGTACTTCATTACTCTATGTTGCTGGATAATGTTCCATTTTATGGCTATACTACATTTTGTTTCTCCATTCATCAATCAATGAACATTTGGGTTCTTCACCTTTCAGTTATTATGAATAATGCTGCTATAAACCAGTAGGTACAAGTTGTTTTTTGCTTGTTTTTTTGCTTTTGAGACGGAGTCTCGCTCTGTCACCAGGCTGATGCAGTGGTGTGATCTTGGCTCACTGCTTCAAACCTCCAACTCCCTGGTTCAAGCAATTCTCCTGCCTCAGCCTCCCAAATAGCTGGGATTACAGGCATGCACCACTACACCCAGCTAATTTTTGTATTTTCAGTAGAGATGGGTTTCACCGTGTTGGGCAGGATGATCTCGATCTCCTGACCTTGTAATCTGCCCACTTCAGCCTCCCAAAGTGCTGGGATAACAGGCATGAGCCACTGCACCCGGCCACAAGTTTTTGTGTAAACATGTAGATATACACATAAGATTGGACAAGTTTTTGTGTGAACATATAGATATATACCTAAGAGTGGGCAAGTATATATATCACACATGTGGAATTATACCTAAGATATATATATATATATATACACACACACACACCTAATAGTGGAATATAACTAAGAGTGGAATTTCTGGGTCACATGGCAACCCTGTTTAAGTATTTTTTAGGAACTGAAAAACTTTTTTTATTCCAAAACAGCTCCACCACTTTCCATTCCCACCAGCATGATAGTTCCAATTTCTTCTCATCCTTGCCAACACTTGTCCTTGTTCATCTTTTTTATTTTAGCCATCCTTGTGACTTTGAAGTAGTGTTTGACTGTGGTCTTGACTTTTATTTCCCTGATAGCTAATGAGGTTGATTTTTTTTCCTGTACGTATTAGTCACTTCTATTTCTTCTTTGGAGAAATATTTATTCAAACCACTCACTCATTTAAAACATTGAGTTATTTCTCTTTTTGTCATGGAGGTATAACAATTCTTCATAAGTGTCCCTTGTATTGTTGCAAGCCTTTGGTTAATTTGTAGAGTTCTGAAAAAGTTAGATTTTAACATTTTTGCCAATGTTTTCATAACTTTTGTGGAGGGTCTGCTTTGCAGAGCTTCTTGTCCTGCCATTCCAGAAGCACTTCCCAGGTCATATCTTATAGATTATATATATATATATACACCTTTCATTTTCAAAATCTTTTGGGCTGTAGAATTGTAAATCACGTTTTGCTCTGAATATAAATTATATCCTCATTTCACCTTTTTGGCGTACATATTATTTGAATAAAGGAGATGGCAAAATTGTATGACTGAAAATATAACTTTTCAATGTACAGTAGAATCTAGCGATGAGGATGTGAAAAGAAAATTGAAAATGGAGATGATTATGTCAGAGTTGCTAAAATGGAGCTGGGAGGGCATGAGGAGTTGGAGCTCAGACACATACACACCCAGATGGAATTTGACCTGTCTAACTGGGGCCAAATTATAAAACCAGCTGCATTTGATTTGAGCTATTTCGACTGGGCCCAATCACCAACATCCTGGAGAAACAGCTACACAAAACTAAATTGATCTTCAACTAGAGACATCCTAAGCTGATAACCAACCATCATCAATCATAGACTGTGCTAAAACCCTCCAGATGTATGAACCTACAATAGTCGTTAAAAGCCCTGCCTTACCTTGCCTGGATAGAACATGATTTAGCTGCTTGCTAGATTTGTGTCTCTCAAATTGCAATTCCTAAGGCCCTGATTAGAACACCTATCTTCTGCTTGCTGCTCCACAGTGTTGGTTGTATTTCTGGTATTATTATTATTATTGTTGAGACAGAGTCTCACTCTGTCACCAGGCTGGAGTGCAATGGTGTGACCTGGGCTTACTTCTACCTCCACCTCCTGGGTTCAAGTGATTCTCCTGCCTCAGCCTCCTGAGTAGCTGGACTGTAGGCGAGCACCACCACACCTAGGTAAATTTTTTCAGTATTTTTAGTAGAGATGGGGTTTCACCATGTTGGCCAGGATGGTCTCAATTTCTTGTCCTCATGACCTGCCTGCCTCGGCCTCCCAAAGTGCTGGGATTACAGGCTGTATTTCTTACTCATTGACAAGGAAGAGGTAAATATAAATCCTACATTTTTATGTTGATATTATGGAACAACTTTGTTATAACTCGACCTACATGAGAAGAAACCATAATATTAGTGTTAATTTATACTTACTTTATGTTTAAAAGACTTGTTTTCGTAAGAACAGGCCAAAACCCAGATGTTTTGGTTTTACTGGCAGAAAGTAAAGGCAATATAAAAATTTAATTAAGGTTGTAACTCTTCCATAAATTTATAAATTTCACTGACAACCAGTTACTCTGTGTTTTGATATGTTCTGCCCTTTAAAAATATGAGAATTATAAAAATTAGTTTAATTATACAAATTTATTTAAAAGCCATCAAAATTTTAATATTAAGCTGCTAAAAGTTTCAAAGAGTCATGTTTTGCTTATAGATTTTAGACACCAGGAGAGGATGCCAGAAAGTGGCTTACTAGTGTAAGAAAGAGAAAAATGTCTTCCCTTCACCTTTCTAGGTTCTTTGGCTGGGCTATAAATTAAATTGCCACTACACAAATTAGCAGGAGAAAAACCATGTTTAATTAAATGCGTACACACAGGAGTCCCATGAAAATAGATGATTTAAGCTTATATAGCATCCTGAACTACATATAGAAAAGAATTGGGACTTGGGGTTTCTGGTGGGCGGTGGAGATAAGTTTCAGAAGGATGAGGTGAGGAAATGTATGGTGAATAAATGTTGTCTTGTTATGCAGATTAAAAGTCAGGTAATAAAGCTGTCTCAGAGCAGCCCTCTTTCTGTTACAGATACTTTTACTGATGTAGATTTCCTTTACAGATGTACATTTCTTGTATAAAAGGATGGGTTTTCAGAGCTACTTCTGTGTCTGCAGTGTCTCAGGATAAGCAGCTCAAAACATGCTAAAAAGGCATATTTTGTGGTGGCATATTCTGGTGTCCTATAGTCATATTTTGGGATGTCTGAGTCTCCACATCAGACTTGGGAGTCTTAGAACTGGCATTTATTGAGCGTGTACTACATGCCTGGAAACATGTGATTGTGTTTGGAGATAGGGCCTTTAAAAAGGTAATTAAAGTAAAATTAGGTCATGTGGGTTAGCCCTGATTCAATATGACTGGTGTCCTTGTAAGAGGAGGAGATTAGGACACAGACAACACACACTGAAGTTTGGCCATGTAAGGCCACAGAATGTGGTCATTTACAAGCCAAAGAGAAGCTTCAGAAGAAACTAAACCTGACAACACCTTGATCTTGGGCTTCCAGACTTCAGAAGTGTGAGAAAATAAACTTCTGTTGTTTAAGCCACTCAGTGGGTTGCATTTTTTTTTTTTTTTTTTTTTGAGATGGAGTCTCGCAGTGCAGTAACTTGATTTCGGCTCACTGCAACCTCCTCCTCCCGGGTTCCAGCAATTCTCCTGTCTCAGCCTCCCGAGTAGCTGGGATTACAGGAATGTGCCACCACACCCGGCTAGTTTTTGTATTTTTTAGTAGAGATGGGGTTTCACCATGTTGGCCAGGCTGGTCTTGAACTCCTGACCTCAGGTGATTCACCCACCTTGGCCTCCCAAAGTGCTGGGAATAGAGGCGTGAGCCACCGCACCTGGCTGCATTTTTTAAATGGAAGCCCTAGCAAACTAATATAATGGGGCAAGAAGAAAATAAAATAAGAAAACATGTGCGACAATGTGATACAAGCACTAGGAAGCAAGGAGGGATGAAGCGGCTACTATATGTGACAGGGTGGCTCAGGGAAGACATCTCTAATGACATTTGGGAGACTTGCATAAAGTGAGGAAGTAGACGTTATGGACATCTGAGAAGAGATGGAAAAGGTAACAAGTGCACAATTTCTGAGGTTGAAATGCATTTATCACCTCATGATGTAGGGCCACTTGGCCTGAAAGCACTCTGAGACACATAGGGTTTAGGGCTGTAGGAATGGTCTCTAATTGCCTGGCACCCGAGATTGGTTGGTTTGCATTTGAAAGACAGGCCCAGTGAGTCCTTTGCTGTCTCTGAAAACTGGCTATCCCTGGTTGGGACAGTCTCTCTGGTCAGCAAGCTTTTAAGATGTCAAAACATCATAAAATACCAAAAAAAAAAATGTAAAAAATGATTAATACAAGCAAATAGTGAAGATCCATACAGATACATTTGATCTAAAGTTAGTTTGTAACTAGGTTTGGTACTTAACTAAGGATTCATAGCTCAGCTCGCTCTCAAGAGTTCTTTAGTGATATTTCCACCATTCCTCATCTTCTATCATAGCAACAAAGAAAACTTAGCAGCTGCAAGGAAGTATCTGATCTCACTAAAAAAAGTTAGAAGTTTTTTCTTAAAAATGGTTTTTAGTGAGATCAGATAAATGCATGCGCGCGCACACACACACACACACACACACCCCTATGAGTTCTTAGACATAAAGTGAGGCTTAGGGCAGTTAAATAATATTTCTAATATCAACAGAGAGTAAAATTTTGTCTGATTATAAATCTCATATTTCACATTTTAAAAAATCACATTTTTGAAAGCAATAGAGGCTTAAGTAAATTTCAGATGTTAGGGAATAGTCTGATGGTTTATTTATGCAATCAATGGTGTCATCTAGTGGCAATTCATCTAAATTTCAACCAAATACCCCAGAGGGCTATGCTAAAGTCATTAGAGAGTATGACTAACTTCTCCAACTTAAATGACTATCAAATTATAGTCATCACTTTTTGAAATAATTAGATTCAAAGGAAGTTACAAAGATAGTACAAGGAGGCCTGTGTACCCTTTAGCTAATTTTCCTTCATCTAACCTTCCACTGTGCACTCTTCATCTAATGTACTGTAGGTTACTTTTAATGTAACTGATCGTTATAAAACTATAGTACATTATCAAAACCAGGAAAGTAACACTGGAACAATGTATCTATAGTTCCATGTCTTTTTATCATACATGTAGATTTTGCATAACCACCATCACAATCAAGATACATAAATATTTCATTATCCCAAATACAGTCAGCCCTCTATATCTATGGGTTCTGCATTCATGGATTCAACCAACTGCTGATAAAAAAAAATCTGGAAAATAGGAAGAATGAATAAGACTTAGTATTTAATAGCACAACAAGGTGACTGTAGTCAATAAAACTTAATTGTACATTTAAAATAAGAGTATAAATGGATTGTAACACAAGGGATAAATGCTTGAGGGAATGGATTCTCCATTTTTCATGGTGCGATTATTACTTACTACATGCCTGTATCAAAAAATCTCAAGTATCCCATAAATATGTTTACCTATGGTGTATGCACAAATTTAAAATAAAATAAAATTTAAAAGACTATTAAAATCTAAAACAGTTTGAAAAAATGTGTATTAAACATGCAGAGACTTTTTTCCTTGTCATTATTCCCTAAACAATACAGTATAGAAACTATTTACATTTAGCATTTACATTGTATTAGGTATTATAAGTAACCTAGAGATGATTTAGAGTATACAGGTAGGTGTACTTAGGTTATATGCAAATAGTAGGTCTTTTTATATAAGCGGCTTGAGTATCACAAATTTTGATAACCACAGGGGTCCTGGAACCAATCCTCCACAGAAATCAAGGAACAACTGTAACTCCCTCACACTATACCTTCTTTTTTTTTTTTTTTTTTGAGACGGAGTCTGGCTGTGTCGCCCAGGCTGGACTGCAGTGGCCGGATCTCAGCTCACTGCAAGCTCCGCCTCCCGGGTTCATGCCATTCTCCCGCCTCAGCCTCCGAGTAGCTGGGACTACAGGCGCCCGCCACCTCGCCCGGCTAATTTTTTGTATTTTTAGTAGAGACGGGGTTTCACTGTGTTCGCCAGGATGGTCTCGATCTCCTGACCTCGTGATCCGCCCGCCTCGGCCTCCCAAAGTGCTGGGATTACAGGCTTGAGCCACCGCGCCCGGCCTCCACTATACCTTCTTATAGTCACACACATCTTCCTCTTCCCTACCATTACTGACCACTAATTTGATCTCCACCTCTATAATTTTGTCATTTTAAGGATGTTGTCCAAATGAATCATGTAGTATGTGACTCTTTGAGATTGACTTTTTTTTCCACTCAGCATAATTCCCTGGAGAGCCAGAGAGGTTGCTCTGTGTGTCAATAGTTCATTCGTTTTTATTGCTGCAAAGTATTCCATAGTATGGCTGTACCACAGTTTATTTAACCATTTACCTGTTGAAGTACATCTGAGTTATCTGAATTTTTTATGATTACAAATAAACATGCAATAAAGGTTTTGTGTGATCATGTTTCAATTTCTCTGGAATAAATATCCAGAAGCATGATTGCTGAGTTACATGATAAGTGTATGTTGTTTTTTAAAGAAACTGCCAAACTATTTTTCAGAGTGGTGGCACCATTTAGATTCCTACCAACAATGTATGAGTGATCCAGTTTCTCTGCATTTTTATGAACATTTGGTATTGTCACTATATTTTATATTGGCTTTTATGATAGGTATATACTAATAACTCATTATGGTCCTAATTTGTACTTCTCTAATGAGTAATAGTGTTGAACATCTTTCCATGTGCTTATCTGTTATATGTATATACTCTTCAATAAATTGTATCTTCACGTATTTTGTCTATTTTCTAATGGATTTTTTTTTTGCTGTTGCATTTTAAGTTCATTTATATTCTAAATACAAGTCTTTTGTAGGATACATGCTTTACAGATTTTTTTCTTAGTCTGTAGCTTGTCTTTTCATCATCTTAATGGGATCTTTCAAAGAGTAAACATTTTGAATTTTGATGAAATCCAATTTATCAAATTATTTATTTTATGAAATGTGCTTTTGGTTTCAAGTCTAATAACTCTTCACCAAGACCTAGGTCCAGAAGAGGTTCTACTATGTTATCTTTGTTTATCCTCTTTGGGGTTCACTCAGATTCTTGAATCTGAGGGTTTCTGTCTGTCTTCAAATTTGGGGAAATTTCAGGCACTATTTCCTTAAATATCATTTCAGGCCCTTCCTCTGTCTTCTCTCCTTCTTGAACGCAGTGACATAAATGTTAGATCTTTTGTTATAGAACCACAGGTCCCTAAGGCCCTATTCACTTTTGTCAGTGTATTTTCTCTATTAAGATTGGGTCATTTCGATTGTTCTATTTTCAATTTTGCTGGTTCTTTTCTCTACTCCATCCATTCTGTTGTTGAGCTCATCCATTAGGTTTTTGTTTTGTTTTGTTTTTGTTTGTTTTGTTTTGAGGTTCTTGTATTTTACAGTTCTAAAATTTTCATTTGGTTCTTCATCTGACTACCACAAAACCTTCTCAGAAAACCTAACCTAACATCAATGTCATCTTGGTTTTGTGTCTATTGACTCAAATCAAGATTTTCCTGGTTCTTTAAATGACAAGTGATTTTTGTTTGAAGCCTGGACATTTTGATATTCTATTCAGAGGCTCTAGATCTTACAGAAATCATATTTTCTTTTCTCTCTCTCTCTTATTTTTTTATTTATTATTTTTTTTTAGGCAGAGTTTCGCTCTTTCGCCCAGGCTGGAGGGAAGTGGTGCAATTTCTGCTCAGTGCGACCTCCGCCGAGATCGTGCCACTTCACTCTGGCCTGGACGAAAGAGTGAAACGATCTATTCCACCTATTATTCCATCTATTATTCTATCTCAGCATAAAAAATTCTCCTGCCTCAGCTTCCCGAGCAGCTGAGATTACGGGCGCCCGCCACCACGCCTGACTAATTTTTGTATTTTTAGTAGAGATGGGGTTTCACTATATTGGTCAGGCTGGTCCCGAACTCTTGACCTCAGGTGATACACCTGCCTCGGTCTCCCAAATTGCTGGAGTGCTAAGATTACAGACACAAGCCACCGCGCCTGGTCGTTTTTTGTTTGTTTGTTTTTTGAGACGGAGTCTCACTCTGTCGCCCAGGCTGGAGTGCAGTGGCCGGATCTCAGCTCACTGCAAGCTTCGTCTCCCGGGTTCACGCCATTCTCCTGCCTCAGCCTCCTGAGTAGCTGGGACTACAGGTGCCTGCCACCTCGCCCGGCTAATTTTTTTTAATTTTAGTAGAGACGGGGTTTCACCATGTTAGCCAGGATGGTCTCCATCTCCTGACTTCGGGATCCCCCCGCCTCGGCCTCCCAAAGTGCTGGGATTACAGGCGTGAGCCCCGTGCCCGGCTTTTTTTTTTTTTTTTTTTTTTTTTTTTTTTTTTTTTTTTTT
>NW_016813373.1:5129815-5139846 GCF_001698545.2 Rhinopithecus bieti | reverse complement strand
TTTTTTTTTTTTTTTTTTTTTTTTTTTTTTTTTTTTTTTTTTTGAAAGCAAGTATTATTTGATGCTGCTTTCTTTAGTGGAGGGAAAGGAATGCTATTTCATCATTGCTAGGCAGAGGCGGAAGTACAGATTCCCACTCAATCTCCACTGACATAGAGGGTGGGAAGGTGCACCTCCTCTCAGCTTAATGGGGATGGGTGTTTCAGCCCAACTAGGCTTTTACTGATATTACCTGGCTGAGAAGAATAGGACTATCTCATCCCTGCTCCCCACATGGTCTCCGCTGACGAAGCACAGTAGTGGAAGTCCTGACCCTGTACTAGGCCTCCTCTGATACCACCACAACATGGAGCGGAGGGATCCGTCTTTACTGCTGGTTGGGGGTGGAATCTAGATTCCCTATTCAGCCTTTGTTGACGTGGGTGGTGTGGGGTTGCATTTTTTTTTTTTTTCGATTATGTTTGGCAGGTGTAGGGCAATTATCGTCAAATAGTTTGTCTTGCTAGGCTGCCCCTTTCTTAATCCTTTGGCTAGAGAGAGAAAGCTGTTTTGTTGTTGTTGTTGTTGTTGTTGTTTTTGTCTGTAGCTGTTGGGATTTCCAAGTTGCTAGCATCTCCATCTCTATCACACCATCCAAGATATATGAAGTAAAATGAAAACTTAGGAAACATACTCCCGTGTTGCTTCTCAGGCCCTAATGTCCCTAGACAGTCTGACTTCTTCCACCATTTGGAGTCTTCTCATGTTTGTTTAATACTTAATGTCCAGGGTTGCTAGCTGTATATTTAATGGGAGGAAAGGGGAAATTGTGTCTACTCCATCTTGTCCAGAAATGAAAGTAGAAGTCAGTCACCAGGTAAACTTTGTTTATTAAGGTAAAATTCACGTAACATAAAATTAAAGTTCTCACTCATAAGTGGGAGTTGAACAATGAGAACACGTGGACACAGGGAGAGGAACATCACGCACTGGCGTCTGTCATGGGGTGGGGGGGTAGGGGAGGGATAACATTAGGAAAAATACCTAATGTAGGTGACAGATTGATGGGTGCAGCAAACCACCATGGCATTTGTATACCTATGTAACAAACCTGCACGTTCTGCACATGTACCCCAGAACTTGAAAGTATAGTAATAATAATAATAATAAACAGAAAAAAAGAAAATTGAACAAAGAAAATTTGAATTCAACAAATGACAGGAGATAGGTAAACAGGAAACAATAAAATAAAAAATGTCAGTAGAAAGCCAAATATTAAAATGTCAAGACCGAATCCAAATACAGCAATAAAAACGGTAACTATAAATGAGTTACACTCACCCATTGTAAAACAGAGATTCTTAGGTGATTATTAAAAAACAAACAAAATAAAACCTAAATTTTTCTATGTGCTATATAAAAAGATACTCCTGAAACAAAATAATAGTGAGACGTCTGCTTTCGAGTGGAAGGGAATATATGATGCTGAACTAGCCTTCTCACTCTCAACAACTAGACAATTAGACACAATACAGGAAATAACTGTTTTCAGACTTTGTACGATAGGCAATGCAAGACTGACTCTTGAAGTTTTATATAATTCTTTTTGACTTCATCATTTTAGGTAGTAATTTAGCAACTTTGGCTTAAGACAAATTTTGCCTTTATTACTACTTTATAATGTATTGAATACTGAAAGGTAGCATTGCTTTTTATTACTTTCAGTTAACTTTGAAGTCTTGTCCAATTGAGTGCTACGGGTAACATCTTCAAAGGTGGTTGGCTGATGAAATCAGAATCTCTGAGAATGAAACCCAGGCACTGGAATATTTTAAAGCTTCAGGGGATTCTAAAGTTCACCAGGGCCGGGTGCGGTGGCTCACGCCTGTAATCCCAGTACTTGTGGGATGCTGAGGTGGGCGGATCACCTGAGGCCAGGACTTCGAGACCAGTCTGGCCAAAAAGGCAAAACCCCATTTCTACTAAAAGTACAAAAACTAGCCAGACATGGTGGTAGGTGCCTGTAACCCCAGCTACTCTGGAAGCTGAGGCAGGAGAATCGCTTGAACCCAGGAGGCGGAGGTTACGGTGAGCTGAGATTGTGACACTGCACTCTGGCATGGGCTGAGCAAGACTTCCCCCTCGGAAAAAAAGAAAAAAAAAATCATTAGGATTGAAAAGTCATTATTATATCTGAAAACAAAATCAAACTGTTTAGGATAATCAATAATAAAGGACATTTTTTGCAGATTAAATTATTTTGTCATATGAATTAACTATATAATTGAAGCCAGGTGTGAGTTATAATAATGAGTCCTTTCAATAATCATTAGAAGGATGCCATGTAGATCAGACTTTCTACTATATTTTCCATTCTACAAAACATATTGAATGCCTACTATAATCTAGGCTGTGTACACTGGAAACCAAAGTGAACAAAAAAAGTCATGGTCCCTTAAGAACTTTATGAACTGGAGGAGCCAGACATTAAGTACATAGTCATACAAGTCAGTGTTTAAAAATGATCTGTGGCAAATGCTATGACAAAACAGTACAGGTGCTCAGAAAGCATGCATGGGAGGCTCCTGTCATAGTCTAAAAGGTCAGGGAAGTTTGAGTTTTAGTTGAAATATTTGAGTTGATAAATTAATAAGGTGAAGGGAGGTGGGCAAGATAACTGTTTCCTAGGAAAGGAAGGAGCATTTGCAATGTTCCTAAGATGCAAAGTTGTGCGGGGTAGTGCTTCTCACACTTAAATGTGCATAAGAATTTTCTGGGGGGATCTTATTAAAAGACAATGAATCTGAAGTGGAATCTGCTTACAAGTGATACTGGTATTGCTGGTCCACATTCCACACTTTAAGTATCAAGAGAAGGACATTCAAGAAACTGAATGAACTTTGGTGTGGTTTGGCCCCCAGAGTTGGAAAGTAATGAAGCAGCAGCCACATGGTACTGTAGGGCCACTTATTTCATTTAGTCCGAATAGTTTGTCACTTAAGTCTTGTATTGTTTAAATTGATGGTAATTATCATCTAGAATTTACAGCTTTTTCTCTCCCTCTCTTCCCACCTATCCCTTATGGAGAAAAATGATTGCAACTCTCACTGAATTGGGTCAAAACTCCTAGCTAAAGACTACAAGAAATGCACTTGTAGTTAAAGTTAGGCTTATTTGTTTAGTTTGCTGCCAGAAAGAGGGGATGCACCTGGAAGGAACCACAGGGTTTTCAGCCTGGGGTAGAAGGGAGGGGCTTCCTATAATGTTTAGGTTTATGCCGAGGGGTTTTAAAGAGGGACTAGGGAAGAGGGGAAAGAGGGGACATGTTTTGGGTTGGCTTGTGTCTAGAAGCAGCAGTTTGGTATTCCAGTAATCCTGTCCCTTTCTCACCTGCATAACTCCAGAGATCAAAGTCTTTTGTTTCTTTTTCAGCACTTAACTGAGTCCGTGTCTGATAATGCCACTATCTGAGTCCCCTATAGGACTGTTTTTTTTTGTTTTGTTTTGTTTTCTGCTAGTTTTCATTCATGTTGGGTGGTCCTTTCATGGAACTGTTACTATTATTATTATTATTATTATGCCAGACTTTGCATTTGCAAAATTACAGAAACAATTGGAGTTCCAGGAAAATGTAATCTTCCAGAGTGGATTTACATTTACTTTCGTCTGGCTTCTTCGTATTACTTCAGCTTTAGGCATTGAGCTAATTTGAAGCTGAGCTTCAGTTTCTGTGAGGGCCATTCACTTCCAGTTCACTCTGCTCCTAGGAGGCAACACTGTCTGACATCAAAGAAAGAAGGTTCATTAGACACTCTTTTAGCGAGTTCTGGACCTCATTCCCATTCTTCGAACCCTGTGACTCTTTTAAAAGCACTGTTCAACCCTTCAGACTCCTCCTCTGGGATTGACATAGGAACCCTCCAGGACTGGCAAACATCTCCAGGGGAAAAGTGGTCCTCCCCAGGATTTTGGCTCAATACTTCTTCATATATTATTAGCTCTATAATTCCATCAAGCAATTAAAAAAAAAAAACTGTCCAGCTTTTCTAGTTGTCTTCAGTGGGAAACTTGGTCTGCCATTTCTAGAAGTGCATATCATATACAATTTTTATAAATTAATTATATTTTATTACCTTTAAAGTTCTTGCATAAAATTGGCTATCTGGATATGGCATATTTATACATTCTTTATTAGCAGAAATAAGTTGTTAGCCAGTACCTCACTCTTCCAAACCATGATGGATAACCAAACTACTTTGCCTTTCTAGAAGAATAGTTTGCATTTCTTTAAAGTCAGAGTTTACTAGGAACTTGCTGTTGCAGCCCAATGCTGCACAATTAAGTTGTCCAGTTCTGTTTTCTCCTACTGGGTCCTCTTTAATTAATCAAAGATTAAGACACTCATGAGGGGAAATACTGGTTATAACCCTCCACACACTGAAATAATAGATTTATTCATTTAGCCTTTGCTTTTGTAAGACTTGTCATCAAAGAAGGTAGAGTGGCAATGGTAATTTGGAGACATTACTTCATTACCAATGGATCTGAGACTGTAATTGGTTTCCTTTCCTAGTCCATGTGTATCATGCACATCTGTTAAAAAGGAGAGTTGTTTGCAGAGTCAATACAATTTTGCCATTACAAAATCTGCAAAGGGACACAACAACAGAGTCTCTTCCAAACTTGCAGTTTAAACAAAATATTTTTCTTTACCTGCTTTCCAGCTAAAATTTATTTAAATTTAAACTAAGCTAAAAGATGTTTATAGTTAGAAGGAAAATACCCAGTTGAAGCTGTGAAGCCAACGTAGCAGAAATGGAATCTTTCCAACCTGAAATCATTTCATAGTATGATTTAATGATGACAAAACATGAGTTCCCAGAAAAATATAATTTCCATTTCCCTTACTGCAAGTGTTCACCCAGTTTGAATTGTTAATATCCCTGAACCTAGACCAACATCAGAAGTGTCCTGAATATAAGTGATTTTCCAGTTATTTCCCTAGATGTGGAAGGCAAAAATGCAGCTGAATACAAATGGGCCCAATCTGAATATATTAAGTGTGCCTCGGGGAAACTGCTTTGTGAGAAACCAGTATTACTATTAGAGATTATAAAGTATACAGTTAAGGACATTAGAGAAATCTCATATTAATGGGAATGTTAAGAGCCATCTTAATGACTGGGGAAGCTTGGAACAGAGGCATATTTTAAATAATATTAACTTAGAAAGACATTATGGAAAGCTATCAAAACAGTAAGTTAAAAAATAGGAAAAAAAAAAACTGTGGTGAAATTGGTTATATTTTTCCTGTTGGGATTAAAGACAAACAAACAACAATAAAAACACTTTGAAATTGAATCATCTTTAGTCACTCTAAACTCCAGAGAGAGAAAATGAATTACCAAATAGAAATCATATCTGGTCTCCACATAGAGGCAACATGTAATTGCTGACCTCTGCTTGCCCGATTTCTACACTGTTTCTGGGAGAATAGCCCATCCTTCTTTCCCTTCCGGGGTAAGCACACCAAGCACATATGAGCAAACTTTTGAAGGTTTCATAAGAAGCTGGTCGTGGGTGTACAGTATATAATTGTGTTACTCTGTTCCTATGAGCAGAGCTAATTGAGTGCATTATCCTATAGCCAAAATTTTTTCTTTAAAATTTGTGAAATGAATCAAGTTCAGTAAAGATGAATAAGGCTGGTTAAAACTCCTGAGGAAAATGATCATGATTTAACACTTTTAAATGCTTGGCAAGAAGGTCTACTCAGTCTTTTATAAGGGCTCTAGCATTTAATGTGTGTTACATGTTCCCAAAGAAAGGTATTTGATTTTGAATCATGGATCTGCTCGAAGACATATTCTTTCTTTCTTTCTTTTTTTTTTTTTTTGACACGGAGTCTCGCTCTGTCGCCCAGGCTGGAGTGTGCAGTGGCCGGATCTCAGCTCACTGCAAGCTCCGTCTCCCAGGTTCACGCCATTCTCCTGCCTCAACCTCCTGAGTAGCTGGGACTACAGGCGCCTGCCACCTCGCCCGGCTAATTTTTTGTATCTTTTAGTAGAGACGGGGTTTCACTGTGTTAGCCAGGATGGTCTCGATCTCCTGACCTCATGATCCGCCAGTCTTGGCCTCCCAAAGTGCTGGGATTACAGGCTTGAGCCACCGCGCCTGGCCGAAGACATATTCTTTCAGAAAAAAAAGTTGATGCCACTCTGCTACAAGTTCATGGTCTTACATGGTCACCAAAGTCCACATAGATGCCCAATTTAATCTTATCTTGTGGGTGGTTGTATGATATTTTGTTGAGCTAATCATGTAGCATGGATGGTATGTTAGTTTCCTATTGCTCTTGTAACAAATTACTACACATTTAGTGACTTAACATAATGCAAATTTTTTATCTTAGTAAATTGACATTTTGGAAGTCAGAGGCCAGAAATGGATCTTCTGGGGTGAACATCAAGGTGTCAGCAGGGTTGAGTTCCCTCTCAAGGCTCTGGGGGAGAAAACTTTCCATGCCTTTTCCAGTTTCTAGAACCACCTACATTCCTCACCTCCTGGCTGCATCCACTCTGAGCTCTGCTTCTGTCATCACATCTGTTGTTTGACCTTCCTGCCTCTCTGTTCTTGTAAGGACCCTCATGATTTTTGTATCAAACCACTGTCAAAAATAAACACAGCCAGACATTAAAGCAATAAATACAGATTTTATTCAATAACCACTGAGTGTTGGAGAAAGAGCCCAGCTCCACTCCGATTTGTGCAGAGGTGATTGGGTATTTTAAAGAAAGAATGAGGGAATAGGGAGAGGGAATGCCAGGGGTTGAGTAGAATTAGGGAAGTGAACAATTACAGTAAGTGGGAAAGGGGATTGGTGCACGTGAAACCCATCTGGGTTTGCTAACTGGCACTTGTTGAAATGTGGCTCCTGCTCTCCCACAGAGACGGGGAAACAGAGGCCAAACCTCCAGGTATTGGCTAGAACAAACAGTAAATTATTCTGGCAGTCTTATAATCACCAAAGTTCAGTTTTTATGAGTAACTCTGTGATGACAGTGATTCTATTTGGTTTCCAAATAAATGTATTTATTCATGTAATTAAAAAAATTGAGTGTTAGCTATAAAAACTTTAATTCCTCAAGGGGTCTTCAGATAGAGACTATTTTCTTTATCCCTGACTCTCCAGTCCCTACCACAGTGCCTTGAACATCAATAATCAATAATTCTTTGACATGGGTAAGTAAACATGTTTGATGCAGCTATGAGAGAAGGAAGCACAGGGAACACTCCTATGGATATGACAACATAGGGTGTGCGATTTGGGAACCAAAATACTTGGGGTCTTAGTATTGTAGCAGGCTTATACTAGGGAGTTGGGAAAATAGGATTATAGAGGGCGTTGAGGAAAAACAATTTCAAGGCTGACATTGTAGAAGACAGAAGGTGAAACCCTGTCTCTACTAAAAATACAAAAATTAGCCGGGCATGGTGGCGGGTGCAAGTAATCCCAGCTACTAGGGAGGGTGAGGCAGGAGAATCCCTTGAACCCAGGAGGTAGAGGTTGCAGTGAGCTGGTTGCACTCCAGTGTGGGTGACAAAGCTAGACCCTGTCTCAAAAAAAAAAAAAAAAAAAAAAAAAAGAATAAACCAGGTGGAGATGGAGAAAGGCATCAGAAGAAGAGGGGAGAAGATAACAGGAAGTACATTGTAGACAGCTTCCTATGACTTTGCCACATAAAATGTTATTTAAAATGTTCTCTACTTGAATTTAAGGAGTGCAAGTTGTTTCCTCAAGTTCATGAGTGTATAAATATACCTACTTGATATTGATAAGCCATAATACTATAGGTTGTCATTCAATAGCATTATATGAATCTGCAAATAACTAACAAAGAAAAGTTTGAGCTGTGTGAGATTAAAACATTTGAAGATGACCTCTTATTTCCTAGATTGAAGTATTCTCTCATTCATCTTCAAAGCAAAATGCCGATTTTTGATAGTTAATCCATCATCCAGGTATAGTCAATGATTGTAATCAGAAGAGGCTTGGAACCCTTTTAAAAGATGTATGCAAATGGTGAAAGTTAAGAGATAGTATAAGATGTTTTGAATTTAAGAGATAGTATAAGATGTTTTGCAAAAGCTTCCACACCTATATCAGCATCTTAGGCAAGTTAAGAAATTCAAACCTGAAACTGCAAAGAACTATAGGATCAGGAAATCCTTCACTATTAAAAGTTCTTTTCTCTGGTAAATAATGCTTAACACATTAAACCAAAAATTTCTTAATGAACATTTTCCTTTTCTCATGACTTGGAGAGAAATGGTGAGTTGACTTTTCACAGTATATTTTAGCCATCTATCAGTTCCTCTGACACTTTCCCTTCATACATGTATTTTACCTGTATTACTTGGCCCGTACCCTCTCAATGCCTTTGACACACTTAAACACTGCTTCAGTAAATGACATCACAGCCTCAGTAGCTCAGATCATCTTGAATCCTCTCTTCCCCTCACAGCCCCACAGTCAAACCAGCAGGGCTTTTCTTGTTTATTTTCTGTCTGCTCTCCTTGAATGTAAGCTCTGAGGGAGTAGGGATCCTTTCAGTCCTGATGATAAACAAATCCTTAGGACTAGACAGAGTCTAGACAGAGTAGGTATTAAATGCATATTTATTGAATGAATTAATAAAAACTTTAATAATATTTTAAATAATTTTTTGTATAAAATATTCATTGTCTTTGGTGATATTTTCTTTCAATAGACTATTTTTAGGGGCAGTTCTAAGTTCCCAGCAAAATTATAAGGAAAGTACAGAGACTTCTTCTATACTTATACTCCCTTCCCCCACAGATGCATAGCCTCCCCCTCAATATCAAATCCCCACCATTAGTTACAACTGATGAACCTACATTGATACATCATTATCACTGAGAGTCCATAGTTTATATTCCGGTTTCCTCTTGGCATTGTGCATACTATGGGTTTGTGTATGTATCCACCATTACAGTATCATACAGAGGAGTTTCACTGCCTTAAGAATCCTCTGTGCTCCTCCTAATCATCCCTTCCTCTCCTATAGCCCCTGGCAACCACTAATCTTTTCACTGTCTCCATAGTTTTGCCTTTTCCGGAATGTCATATAGCTAGAATAATACATTATGTGACCTTTTCAGATTGGTTTATTTCACTTAGTAATATTACTTCTTTCAGGGTTCCTCCACTTCTTTTTATGGCTTGA
The DNA here is from genome assembly GCF_001698545.2 of Rhinopithecus bieti. NCBI lineage: Eukaryota > Metazoa > Chordata > Mammalia > Primates > Cercopithecidae > Rhinopithecus > Rhinopithecus bieti. Next base: position 5,130,619 of record NW_016813373.1, on the reverse strand, counting down.
TAGTTCATTTATTTCATTGCTTAGTTTTGAAAGAAACTCTCATACTGTCTTTTAAAGTGACTCTGCCATTTTGTATTCCTACCAGCAATGAAAGAGAGTTTCTGTTATTCGATGGCCTTGTCAGCATCTGGTGTTGTCAATTTTGGCCATTCTAATAGATGTGTAGTGGTATCTTGTTTTAATTTGCATTTCTCTGATAGCTATGATGTACAGTATTTGTTCATATGCTTATTTGCTATCTGCATATCTTCTTTGGTAAAGTATCTGTAAGGTCTTTGGCCTATTTTTAAATTGGATTGTTTTCTTATTGTTTGATATAGTTTGACTGTGTTCCCCACCCAAATCTCATCTTGAATTCCCATGTGTTGTGGGAGGGACCCAACAGGAGGTAATTGAATCATGTGAGCAAGTCTTTCCCTTGCTGTTCTCATGATAGTGAATAAGTCTCATGAGATCTGATGGGTTTAAAAAGAGGAATTCACCTGCACAAGCTCTCTCTCTCTGCCTGCTACCATCCATGTAAGATGTGACTTGCTCCTCCTTGCTTTCCACAATGATTTTGAGGCTTCCCCAGCCATGTGGAACTGTAAGTTCTATTAAATCTCTTCCTTTTATAAATTGCCCAGTCTCTGGTATGTCTTTATCAGCAGCATTAAAACAGACTAATACAGTAAATTCGTACCAGGAGTGCGTTGCTGCTGAAAAGATACCCAAAATGTGGAAGCGGCTTTGGAACTGGGTAACAGGCAGAGGTTGGAACAGCTTGGAGGGCTCAGAAGAAGACAGAAAATGTGTCAAAGTTTC
>NW_016813373.1:5072719-5129757 GCF_001698545.2 Rhinopithecus bieti | reverse complement strand
TTGAATCATGTGAGCAAGTCTTTCCCTTGCTGTTCTCATGATAGTGAATAAGTCTCATGAGATCTGATGGGTTTAAAAAGAGGAATTCACCTGCACAAGCTCTCTCTCTCTGCCTGCTACCATCCATGTAAGATGTGACTTGCTCCTCCTTGCTTTCCACAATGATTTTGAGGCTTCCCCAGCCATGTGGAACTGTAAGTTCTATTAAATCTCTTCCTTTTATAAATTGCCCAGTCTCTGGTATGTCTTTATCAGCAGCATTAAAACAGACTAATACAGTAAATTCGTACCAGGAGTGCGTTGCTGCTGAAAAGATACCCAAAAATGTGGAAGCGGCTTTGGAACTGGGTAACAGGCAGAGGTTGGAACAGCTTGGAGGGCTCAGAAGAAGACAGAAAAATGTGTCAAAGTTTCGAACTTCCTAGAGACTTGTTGAATGACTTTGAACAAAATGCTGAGAGTGACGTGAACAATGAAATCCAGGCTGAGGTGGTGTCATATGGAGATGAGGAAATTGTTGGGAACTGGAGCAAAGGTGACGCTTGTTATGTTTTAGCAAAGAGACTGGTAGCATTTTGCTCCTGTCCTAGAGATTTGTGGAACTTTGAACTTGAGAGAGATGATTTAGGGTAGCTGGTGGAATAAATTTCTAAGCAGCAAAGCATTCAGGATGTGACTTGGGTGCTGTTAAAGGCATTCAGTTTTAAAAAGGAAACAGAGCATAAGAGTTTGAAAAATTTGCAGCCTGACAATGCAATAGAAAAGAAAATCCCATTTTCTGAGGAGAAATCCTAGCTGGCTGCAGAAATTTGCATAAGTAACAAGGAGCTGAATGTTAGTCACCAAGACAATGGGGAAAATGTCTCCAGGACATGTCAGAGATCTTCACAGCAGCCTCTCCCATCACAGGCCTGGAGGCCTGTGAGAAAAAAGTGGTTTCATGGGCTGAGCCCAGGGTCCCTCTGCTGTGTGCAGTCTAGGGACTTGGTGTCCTGCGTCCCAGCTGCTCTAGCCGTGACTAAAAGGGTCCAAGGTACAACTCAGGCTGTTGCTTCAGAGATTAGAAGCCCCAAGCCTTGGCAGCTTCCACATGGTGTTGAACCTGAGGGTGCACAAAAGTCAAGAATTGAGGTTATGGAACCTTCGTCTGGATTTCAGAAGATGTATGGAAACTCCTGGATGCCTAGGCAGAAGTTTGCTGCAGGGGTGGGACCCTCATGGAGAACCTCTGCTAGGGCAGTGCAGAAGGGAAATGTGGGTTTGGAGCCCCCACACAGAGTCCCTACTGAGGAACCACCTAGTGGAGCTGTGAGAAGAAGGCTGCCATCCTCCAGACCTCAGAATGGTAAATCCACCAGCAGCTTACACTGTGCACCTGGAAAAGCCACAGGTACTCAATGCCAGTCCATGAAAGCAGCCAGGAGGCAGGCTATACCCTGCAAAGCCACAGGAACAGAGCTGCCCAAAACAATGGAAGCCCACCTCTTGCATCAGCATGACCTGGATATGAGACATGGAGTCCAAGGAGATAATTTTGGAGTTTTAAGATTTGACTGCCCTGCTGGATTTTGAACCTACATGGGACCTGTAGCCCCTTTGTTTTGTCCAATTTCCCCCATTTGGAATGTCTGTATTTATCCAATGCCTGTACCCCCATTGTGTCTAGGAAATAACTAACTTGCTTTTGATTTTACAAGATCATAATCTAAAAGGACTTGCCTTGTCTCAGATAAGACTTTGGACTCCTGACTTTTGAGTAAATTTTGAAATGAGTTAAGACTGGGAGACTGTTGGGAAGGCATGATTGGTTTTGAAATGTGAAGACATGAGATTTGGGAGGGGCCAGGGGCAGTATGATATGGTTTGGCTGTGTCCTCACCCAAATCTCGTCTTGAATTCACATATGTTGTGGGAAGGACCCAGTGGGAGGTAACTGAATTAGGGGGGCAAGTCTTTCCCTTGCTGTTCTCATGATAGTGAATAAGTCTCACAAGATCTGATGGTTTTAAAAAGAAGAATTCCCCTGCACAAGCTACCTCTCTTTGCCTGCTGCCATCCATGTAAGATGTGACTTGCTCTTCCTTCCTTCCAGCATGATTGTGAGGATTCCCTAGCCACTTGGAACTGTAAGTTCAATTAAACCTATTTGTTTTGTAAATTGCCTGGTCTCAAGTATGTCTTTATCAGCAGTGTGAAAATGGACTAATACATTGTTGATTAGGTGAGATTTTGAAATGTACAGAAAAGTGCAGAGAATGAAATGGTGGTCTCTATAATGTTTGTATCCAGAGAAAATCACTATTAATAATTTGATATATTTCTTCTAGAAATCTAAAAGTGAATGTTATATGTTTTCCAACAGATCCTTAAAAGATGAATTAGTGTTGAAGAAGATTAAGTTTTAAGGCTTTTAAGACACATTGAGATAATGTTTATAGCATTTTTATTTTTCCCTCACATAAAATTATATAATAAGTGTTTTCTCATCTGGCTTAAATTTGAAGGTATCTTTTAAACAGGAACCTATCTGTTAAGGTGTAAATGGAATTTGCTGGTGAGTGTGCCATTCTTCATCTGCCACACATCACTGGCAAGGAAGTGGCTTCCTCGGAGCCCAGTCAAACTTGTTGAAAGATGACCACTGAGTCTTTTGCAAATCATTGACAACCACACTGCAGGAAAAGAAAGAAGGCACACCGAAAACAGGAAGAGCAGCTCTAGTGACAAATTCTAACATTGTTCCAGCTGGCAAAGGAGAAATATTTAATACTCTATATCCAGAATTATAATGCAAGACAAAAAAGGGTAGATCTGGCACACAATTGTGAGAAACACGCTCACCCGTTCAAACCCAAAGAATGGACTTAGAGGCACAGAGAACAGTGAAAGTGAGACTTTTAATATCTGTCTTGCAATATAGGGTGTTTGGTAGGCAGGCAAATCCAGGGCAGTCACAACAGGTAATTTATCGTCACAACAGGTAATTTATCTCCTAGCATGAAAGTCCCTCCCCCAGTTCCTCATTGGTTGAGTACTATGGGGTTACAATCTTCCCAAACGTCTCCTAAGTTTCATTATCCCCCTTATAAAGTTATACCCCAGCCTCCTTCCATGCTTAAATTTCAATTTCCCAATAACAAAACTTTTTCCCCTTTTATGGGCTGATCCCTCCTCTACATTCTGTTCACTTATTGTGACCCTCTAGTTGCATGACCCATGTGGTTTGTTACATTTGCAGGCTGGCTGCCAGTACTTAGATTTATCATGCCTTGAAAATGGACCATTTAAAATGTTTTCTCACACCATCACCCATAGCACTTTTTTAATGGAATGTTCTTACTATGACTAGTGCATAGAATTGCCATGAAATTTTGCTTATTGATATCATACTTAGCAACTGTGATAAACTTTCTTATTAATTCTAGTTTGTATATTCTTCTGGTTTTCTATGCTGACTATTGTATCACCTGTGAATAATAACAGGTGATATGTCTGTCTTTTGTTTTCTTTATAATCCTTACACAGTTTTTTTTCCTTTTAATTGCCTTCTTGAGCTGAATAGAACTTACAGTACAATGTTAAATAGAAGTGATAATAGTGGCATTCTTGACATATTCCTGAATTTGAAAGGAATGCTTGTAATGTTTCACTACTGAATATAATATTTGCTGAACTTTTTGTTCATATACACTCTAGGTTTAAGAAATTATATGGTTAAGCTTTGTGACCCCACCCAAATCTCATCTTGAATTATAATCCCCATAAGCTCCACATATCAAGGGACAGACCAGGTGGAGCTAATTGGATCATGGGGGCAGTTTCTCTCATGCTATTATCATGATAGTGAGCGAGTTATGAGAGCTGATGGTTTTACAAGTGTTTGGTAGTTCCTCCTGCATTCATTTCTCTTTCCTGCTGCCTTGAGAAGAAGGTACCTGTCTCCTTTTCACCTTCTGTCATGATTGTAAGTTTCCTGAGGCCTCCCCAGCAATGTGGAATTATGAGTCAAACCTCTTTTCTTTATAAATTACTCAGTCTTAGATAGTATCTTTATAGCACTGTGAAAATGGACTAATACAGTTAACTGGTATCATGGAGAGTGGGGTACTGCTATAAATATACCCAAAAATGTGGAAGCGACTTTGGAACTAGATAACAGGCAGAGGTTGGAACAGTTTGGAGGGCTCAGAAGAAAATAGGAAAATATGGGAAAGTTTGGAACTTCCTAGAGACTTGTTGAATGGCTATGAATAAAATCCTGATAGTGATATGGTCAATGAAATCCAGGCTGAGGTGGTCTAGATGGAGATGAGGAACTTCTTGGGAACTGGAGTAAAGGTCACCTTTACTATATTTTAGCAAAGAGACTGGTGGCATTTTGCCCTGCCCTAGAGATCTGTGGAACTTCTATCTTGAGAGAGATGATTTAGGGCATCTCGAAGAAGAAATTTCTAAGCAGCAAAGTGTTCAAGAGGTGACAGAGTGTAAAAGTTTGGAAAATTTGCAGCCTGATCATGCCGTAGAAAAGAAAAGCTATTTTCTAAGGAGAATTCAAGCTGGCAGCAGAAATTTGCATAAGTAACCAGGAGTCACAGGCCTAGAGGCCTAGTAGGGAAAAATGGCTTTGTAGGCCAGGCCCAGGGCCCCCTGCTTTGTGCAGCCTCAGGACTTGGTGCCCTGTGCCCAAGCTTAGTGGCCAGCTCCAGCTGTGGCTAAAAGTGGCCAACATAAAGCTCAGGCCATTGCTTCAGGGTGTGCAAGCCCCAAGCCTTGACAGCTTCCATGTGGTGTTGGGCTTGCCAGTGCCCAGAAGTCAAGAATTAAGGTTTTGGAACCTCTATCTAGATTTCAGAGGATGTATGGAAATTCCTGAACGACCAGGCAAAGTTTGCTGCAGGAGTGGAGCCCTCATGGAGAACCTCTGTTAGTGTTACCAGTGGAGGGTCTTGACAACACGTTGTCCAGGTCCTAGGCATTTTGAACAAAGAATTGAACAAAATGCCACAAAGTAACAAAGAAGTGAAACACAGGAATGAAACAGGCAAAACAGGAATTTACCAAAGCGAGAAAGTACTCCACAGGATGGGAATGGGCCTGATCAAGCAGCTCAAGGACCGGGTTACAAAGTTTTCCGGGCTTTAAGTACTCTGAGGCTCTTGTTGGCTTCCCCCTATCTGGATGAAGGATTTGGTCTGTGGCTAATTAAAGGCTGAGATGAATTTCACCTGGGGCCAATCCAAGGCACTTTCCCTTTCCATCTAAGATGTGGAAGGGGAGCGTTGTAGGGAGAGTAGCCTTTGATCCTTTGTTACTCAGGTGTGGGGAGATGGGTTTTTCCTTTTGGTTTAGCCTTGGGAAGTTTGTGTTAATTGGCCTTAGGTTCCCTGCCCCCGGACCCAGGTGTTTTCCATTTGATCCAGCTTTGGGAAGTCAGCACAAATTGGAATGAGATTCCCTGCCCCCGATCTTGGTGTTTTTCCTTGATCCAGCAAGTATTGGCCTTAAGTTCACTTCCTTCAGACCCTATTCTCCTGCCTCACTAGGGCAGTGCAGAAGGAAAATGTGGGGTCAGAACCCCCACACAGAGGCCCCTCTGGAACACTGCCAAGTGGAGCTATGAGAAGAGGGCCACTGTTCTCCAGACCCCAGAATGGTGGATCCACAAACAGCTTGCACTCTGTGCCTGGAAAAGCCGCAGACACTCAGCGCCAGCCGGCGAAAGCAGCGGGAAGTGGAGCTGTGCCCTGCAAAGCCACAGGATGGAGCTGCTCAAGGCTGTAGAAGCCCATCTCTTGCATCAGCGTGACCTGGACGTGAGACATGGAGTCAAAATGGATCATATTGGAATTTTAAGATTTAATGACTGCCCAGACGGATTTCGGACTTCAATGGGACTTGTAGCCCCTTTGTTTTGGCTGATTTCTCCCATTTGGAACGGTAACATTTACCCAATGCCTGTACCCCCTTTGTATTTAGGAAGTAACTAACTTGCTTTTGATTTTACAGGCTCCTACATAGAGGGCACTTGCCTTGTCTCAGATGAGACTTTGGACTTGTACTTTTGGGTTAATGCTGGAATGAATTAAGACTTTGGGGGACTGTTGGGATGGCATGATTGATTTTTGAAATGTGAAAGGGATATGAAATTTGGGAGGGGCCAGGAGCGGAATGATATGGTTTGGCTTTGTATTCCCACCCAAATTTCATCTTGATTATAATCCCCATAATCCCCACGTGTCAAGGGAGAGACCAGGTGGAAATCATTGAATCATGGGGACGGGTTTCCCCCATGCTGCTCTCGTGATAGTGAGTTCTCACGAGATCTGCTGGTTTTATAAGTGTTTGGTATTTCCTCCTGCGGTCATGTGTCTGTCCTGCCGCTTGTGAAGAAGGTGCTTACCTCCCTTTCGCCTTCCGCCATGATTTCAAGTTTCCTGAGGCTTCCCCAACCATGTGGAACTGTAAGTACATTAAACCTTTTTCCTTTATAAATTACCCACTCTCGGGTAGTATTTTTATAGCAGTGTGAAAATGGACTAATACAAGAAAGTTCTTCTCTATTTATGAAATTCTCTATATTGGAGTGATTTTTTAAGGTGTACTTTCAAGAAGAACTTCATCAAAATTATAGTAAGCCTTTACGTTTTCTAAGTTTAGAAGCAGAGCATAGTTAATAATTCACATTCAATAATAGTTTATAGTTTATGAAAATTCTTATATTTCTGTGTATTTGAGTTATACAATAACCATTTGAGGTAGGAAAAGGTGTGGTAGAATTTGCTACTTGCTTTCTCTCTTTTTTCCATAATCATTACTTTTTAAAGCTGGAACATGGTTAAATTAAAGATACGTTTCTCTTTGCAGTGAGTGTGGCTATGGTACTTTGTTCTGGTCAATGGGATAGACGTTGAAGCGTCATGTAGCATTTGCACAAAGATCTTTAAGAGGTTGTTTATGTGTACTCTTTGATACTTCAATTTTTCATCTACTTTGCTGCTTGTAACATGGATAATACCATCTTGGGCCATGAGCTTAAGAACTCCCCATAGTAGAATGTCACAGCAATGAGCTTCAAAAAGCTGGTTCCCTGAGGACTCTGTGGAACAGAGTAACTGTGCCAGGTCATTTATGCAGTTTTACATGAGAGAAAGAAAATTTTCTGTCCTGTTTAAGCTATTTTTACTTGTACTTTCTCATTTTTGCTTAATTTTTTTTCAAAAATTAGAACTATGAAAATATATGGACTATAAATCACAAATATATGTGGTGTATGTATCAACACATAATTTATGTGACTACCCTGTTGGGTAGATTTACACTTAAAGACACAAATATTTTATATACTTATGAACATAAATTAAAAAGTCCTAAATATAAAAGCAAATTAAAACAATTGAATATTGTATATTGAGTAAGTGGTATAACCAAACCGGGAAAGGATATTTCAGATGACTTTGTAGCACAGCAATGTGTTTGTGGATACACTGTGTGATATACTCTGAGAACAAAAATAAGTGCAAGGATATCTTAAAACGTATTCAATAATCAGCCGGGTGCAGTGGCACACGCCTATAATCCCACCACTTTAGGAGGCCAAGATGGGCAGATCACTTGAGGCCAGGTGTTTGAGACAACCTTGGCCAACATGGTGAAACCCTGTTTCTACTAAAAATACAAAAATTAGTTGAGTGTGATGGTGCATGTCTGTAATTCCAGCTACTCAGGAGGCTGAGGCACTAGAATTGCTTGAACCCAGGAGGCCAAGGTTGCAGTGAGCCGAGATCATGCCACTGTACTCCAGCCTGGGTGATAGACTCAGACTCTGTCTCAAAAATAAATAAATAAATAAATAAATAAATAAATAAATAAATTCAATAATCTATTATTGTTGGTGGTGTTGGTATTGTTATAGATGGGGGTGTATGTAATTGTGGGATAGACTTAATGGGTTATATATTTTGGTATTGATTAGAATGAAAATTTTTCTTTCAATGGAAGAATAAAACATAAGATTTAAGTGAAATACCTTGTAGTCCTGACTTGACTGGAGTTAAAAATATAAATTCATGATGTGCTTTATGTTAAATAAAAGTGTCACGTAGTTCTGTTCACTGAAAAGTCCTGAAAGAGTAAGTAACAGTGATGTTAAACACCTCTAGTGCTAAAAGGCTTCTAAATTTACTTTTCCTTTAAAAGATACCAAAGTTTCTTGAAAAATGGCTGATTTCAGCTCTGGGGCAGAAAATGTACAAGATAAGATGTCTCATGACTTTGGAAGGCAAGATAGTGCTACTATCAAATACTACTAGGGTCATATCAAAAAGAAGCCCAAACTGACCTGAAGATGGTACATCTGGCCAAAATGGTACAATCTATCAATAGAATTATAGTTGCAATATATTAAAGCACATAAAATGTTTATGTCCTGAAGCTCATAATAATCCCAAAAGACAAAAGATCACCTTTACAAGTAGTTTGTAGAATAACTTTATTTGAAGGGAACGAGTAAAGGGAAATAAGTATTTATTTATTGCCCTTTCTGTATGAAATATTCCTCAAGGTAACCACACAGTTAATAAAGATAAATGTTTCTTTATAAAAGTATCCCAGCTAATGGTTGTGGAAGAAACTATATGATTAGCATCTTACCATTTTGCAACCCCAGGTGAATTAGTAGATCTTGGTAATGGTTATTAGTAGCTAGCATCACACAGAGCTATCCAGACATATATGCCCTATCACCTATGAAATATTCTCGTAGAGGCTTAAAGCTTAATCTAAATAAAGTTATTTATCTAATTTCTGATGCACAGAAATGAAATACAGGAGACAGAGAAACATGTTGAATATCACAGGGATGTAGTCGGCAAAATCCAGACTAGAAAACTCTACAGGACAACCACCTGGTTTCTTCAAAAAAGAATTAGAAGATAAAAGAGAATGATAATGGGAGAACCTATAAGTTAAAAGCAACTGAAAAAATATATCCATTGATCACAAGGTATAGGCCTTATTTAGATCTTTCCTTAAAAATTTTGTGAGCTAATCAGGGAAATTTGAACACTGATTGGACATCTTAGAATATTAAGAAATTAAGGTTAATATTTATTTTTAGATGTGATGATATTGTGATTTAGTTTTTTTAACAGTTCCTACTTTTTAGAGATTCATAATGAAATATTTCCAGATGAAATAATATGATGTCTGGAATTTGCTTAAAAATCATCCGAAGGTAGAAGGAGTAAGCTGGGGTAGAGATAAAGCAAGACCGTCGAAGAGTTAGTAGTTGAGGAAATGGGATGATCCTCTAATACTAAATATTAAACTATATTCAACTTCTGAATATACTTGAAATTTTATTTAAAATGTAAAAAAAAAAAAAAAAAAAAAAAAAAAAAAAAAAAAAAAAAAAAAAACACTGATGCCTTGACCCCTCCCTTAATTCCAGTTGTAAAAGCCTGAGGTGATGATAGATGTTTGATGAAACCAAATCTCATTTAGTTGAAGTTAAACAGGAAACCAAGAGATGCAGTTTCAGACAGGCAGAGCAGATTGAAAAGTACTTGTGTGATAACCAGAGAAAGCGAACTGGAAGGAGGTCAGGAGAAAGGGATGCTAGATCTGGCCTTGCCTCTAGGGAGTGGATGAAACTAGACAAGTCACTTCATCAATATGGGTCTATATTTCTTCGTCTGTAAAATGAGGGTATAGAATATTTAATTTCGAACATTCTTTCCAGGTTTTGTAGTGCATGAGAGAGAGGAACGATTGTTAAGTACATTGAGGTACCCAATATTACACCATTATTGCATTTTCTTAATTTTTTACAACCAAATAATTCCTCTGGCCTTTAGAATAAATGTATTTGCTTCTTGGTGGAACCTGACTGAATTTCCTTATTCCCACGATTGTTCCCATGTAGCTGCTCACCTAACTGTGGGGTCCAGCTAGCAGGATCTGACTGGTCCTTCGCAGTCCTGCTCTTTGATCGCACAAACACGTAACAAGTCCTATTATAGTTCACAAAGTGTCTTAGAAACAGAATATATGATTCTTACGTGGAGAGTTATACAAACATAAATGCCATACAATTAGGTAAATGTGTAAAATGTATAAGGCATGGACATTTGGATCAGTGGGAGGTATCAGAGGTCTGTCCACAGAGATGTGACAAGATCATTTTGGTATATTTGAAGTATCTTTGTGGCAGTAGTGTAAAGTGATACAAGTTCAGACAGGCAGCTCTGCTTGATGATAAGAGAATGGGTCCCTGAGTGCTACTGTGTTTGAAAATTGGCTCTGCTGCTTATTAGCTGTGTGACTGGTGTGTGTTATGTAACCCTTGTGTACCTCAAGCCCCCCATCTGAAAAGGGGAGATCATTATAGTAGACTTTCCACAGGGCTGTTTTTGAGTATTAAATAAATTGATAAAAAGCACTTAGAATAGTGCCAGAGTAGGACATGATGGCTCATGCCTGTAACCCCAGCATTTTGGGAGGCTGAAGCAGAAAGATCACTTGACTCCAGGAGTTCAAGACCAACCTGGGCCAACATAGTAAGACCCACACTGACCCATCTACCAAAACAAACAAACAAAAAAATTAGCTAGGCGTGATGGTGCACACTTGTAGTCCCAGCTACTTGGGAGACATACTGAGGTGGGAGGATCACTTGTGCCCATGACTTCAAGGCTGTAAGCCATAATGGTGCCTCTGCACTCCAATCTGGGTGACAGACCCCATATTCCAAAACAAAAAATAAAAAAAACAACAAATAGTGCCTGTCTCAGAGGAAGTACTCTATTATTATATAATGTATAATATTATTTATGGCAAAAAAATACTTCTAGTATAATTTTGAGGATGATAGTTTTGTTGTCATAATTCTGCTACATATAACACAAGAATTACAGGAGGAGAGCATACAGTATACCTTCCTCATTTATGAAAAGGTATAAAATAGAATGCAAAGCAAAGAAAATAATTCTGAGGCAATATTTTTTAAAATGGAGACAGTTATAAAAATGTGCCTGGAGGGAATTCACATTAGGATTAAAATTATGAGTTATTTGACACATTTTTATCAAATGTCTTGAACTAGAAGTCATAGTTAAATGTACCCATGATGAAATCTTGTCATCTGGAAACACACAGAAATATAATAGTAAAACATACAGTTTTTTCATTTTCAAAAACAGATGTCCTGAGTTTTGAAATTATTTGTACCAATATATTACTTGAGAATATTAACATAGTCCACTCCTTACATAAATAGAAATCTGTTTCACTAAAAGAATTGTGGCTTCCTTGGTTTATATGTGTGAGGGCACTCTCAGATGGCCAGATCTTGAAAACATGAGACACATCCTCTTTGAGGAGGTTCAATCTTGCCCTAATTAAATAGTGGTCACCACAGGCTCAGCCAATCATAACAAACACTTGTGGCAAAATACTTGGCTATGGAGAAAAAACATATTTCTGGGAGACCCTGTAGACCTCTTGGGATCATAGAAGAGGCATTTTAGAGGAAAGCAAATGTTCTTTGGCTCTTACTGGGTAACTGAAACCTTAATTATATTAAATAAATCAGTGGTTGGGTTGTTGGTGGTGAAAACTGTTAGTGTCTTTGGCCCTACACTTGAATAATTTTTTTTTCTTTTAGAGGAACAGCTCAGAGACATATATAATTCACTTCTTAAAGGACGATAATAAAAATATAGCCACCTATTCATGAAGGCAAATATGAAGGAAAAGCCATTCCCCTCATCTGTGCTTAGATAATTTATATTTTGTGCTTAGATAACTTATATTTCCTTTTTTTTAAATTAAAAAATTTTTAAACTTTCATAAGGTGTAGGGAAAATAAGGTTAGCATTTTATTGGGTATTTGAAACAAGGATTTCCATCAAGAAGGCATCCCTTATCCATGTATGATTTCTTAGCTTAACAATCTTAATGAATTTTAATGAATTTTAATTTTGTGGAAAATTCAAGCTCCCTCTTCCACTCCCTCCATGAGCTCTATGGTCATCTAGAGGATGTCAGCACACTGAGGAACATCTTGTACTTTATTACTGAAGAAGAAGACGATTCAAAAATTACACATGAGCTTGTATCCTGTGATTTTTGTTTTGCCAAACAAGACTCTAACAGGAGCTCATAGAGCATGAGAGTGGTGTAATTTGTGGATGCTGGGGAAAGTCTCTGGGTCATGAAGGATGTTATTCCCTTAATAAAATTCCTTATTATAACACATATATCACACAAAGAATGGGCAGAGTTATTGAGTAGCCTTGTATTTAGGATGAGTCTAACAGCAAAGTAGTTATGAAAATATTTAATAGGACCCTGGAAAGGAGTCACAGGAGGAAAATACTGGAGTCAATGGATGATGATGATATAGTTGCTCATAGGGAGTGAGAACTTACTATGTGTTAAAAATATCAGTGGAATGTCACAGTTGAGTCCAGAGCCCAACTAAGTTTCTGTATTACTTTCTACTTCTTGCCTGCCTCTTGTTTTGCTGCCTACCCTTTGCCCCTCCACTTCTCCATTTGTATCACAATTCATTTCGTTCCCTCCTGCCACACACATTGACTCACCTGTGCCTGTGAATGTGAATGAGTGTCCTGCCTGCCGTTGCTGCTCATCTAAGTGTTCACGTCTTCCTTGCGCTGTGGTTGTACAAGCCCACACTAAGGATGACCTGAGTTTGTGAGCCATCTTCTAGGTCTTAATCAGTTCATCTTGTTTCCTTTTAAGCTGTGTAAACTCCCTGGCCCAGAAATCTGGGATATAGATGCCATTGCACATACTGGCCTCCTGATAATAATGATGATGATGATGATACAGTAGCTGATAAGGTAATGAGGACTTACTATGTGTCATGAACTCTTAAGTTATTTGAACCTTTTAAACCTCAAAATTTGTCTTATAAGTTTAGGAACTATTATTCTCATTTTACAGATGAAGGAATTAAGATTCCTTCTACATGAAGATCAAGGAACTTGCTCAGAGCACAAAGGAGGTAAGGGATCGGCTGGAATTTGAGCCCAGTCTGTGCAGTTCTGGAGCTCATGCTTTCAAATGATTCCCTCTATTTGACTTTCACCTCCAAGTACTCAGCTCAAATGGCTGAAGAATTTTAATATCAGAAGTTATAGACTGTTCTATGCAACTTGGTTGAAGATAGTCTTCTTTCTGCCTTTTTTTATCTGCCCTTCTTAAGGAACCCTGGGCATCACTTGCAGATTATTGGGGTCCATTATTGCTTTCTGTTGGCCTTGGCCACTCATAGGTTCTGCTGCTCTGGAGGACATCTGGGACCTAAGGAGTCATTTCATGGAGGCTTCCTCTGGGAGTTGCTTGTGTATTTCCTCATTAGGAATGACTCACCCAACCCTAGGGTGAGAGGGTGTCAGGGATAAGAGATGTGATGCCTGTCCAATGAGTCACACACTTTTCTCCTCTGGATCTCCTCTTGTCTTCTGCCTAGACCTCACACTCTCTGCTTCTTCACTTAGGGTGACAACTCTGTTGTTCTTTCAACTGTGCTCAAAAATAGGTAGATGTCTCAATGGAACTGTTTGACTATCTTGAATTTTCACTTTCATGAAAGGTTGACGTGCTTCAAAAAAACCAAGAACCCATATACAAAACAAACAGTGCCTTTTCTAATAATCATCATGCATTCTCCACACTTCTCATATGTTTTCTGCCCAAGCAGATCATGCTCATGTTTCTATATTCTCTGTGTAATTGTAGGTGGTGGGACTAGAGGTCTCCACTAGAGTAGGGCAGGACAGAAGTCACCTTGGAATAGCTGAGCATAGCTCCCTTAGTTCTGAGGGCTCTTGTGTTTTGAGGATTTATTAAAATTTGGTGGTTTAACTCTGAGAAGTAGCAAACATTGCGTCTAATGCCAACCAATTCTCCTGGAGTGTTATGTTCAGGCATGTGACTATGTAAGTGAACGGTTTTAGATAGGGGCTATATCAAGAGTGAGTACTCAGATCTGATATTGAGAAAAGGTCCATAATGCTGGAGATATTCTTTTCCTAAAGCATCATGGGAAGAGAGCACTGTCCTGGTATTCACAGCAGCAGCTGAGGCATAGGATTCTGTCTTTACCATTGGGCTCTAGACTCAAAATGTGTGAACAGCTTTGCTGGGGAGTAAAATATTTTTCTTTCTGGCATCTTCCCTCCATGCTGGATTGCCTTCTGTCTTTTGAAAAGGTAATTCCATTGCTGTCATATATCCCGGTTCTACCACAGCCAAAGTTTCCACAACTTTACATCTATAGGGAAACTGGAGATAAATAACTTTTAACAATAAGACCCTGGCCGGCTTGGCTGGGAGCCCCTCCACTGAGCATAACACTTGGCTGTGGGTGGCCTACCATATAAAGATTGGCTTCTGTAGATGCCTATGCTATTCCAATGGCTGTGACTTTTATCAGGGTTGGGGGCTTTGCGTGGCTTTCTAAATTTTAAGACGTGATTCACAAAGGCTAATTTCTAATAAAAACTAGTGACCCTCTGCCATCATTGCATATATCAACAGAGATCTAAGAAGGACTAATTTCTCTCTTTCATACTCTTTTAAGCATTCAGATAATCTCTGGAGGTAGGCGCCTAGAGGGCGATGGGCTGGATTTGTAGAAAACTGCTGTTGCCACAGGTACAGGCTCGAGCATTTGCATTTTGTGAATAGATAAGAAGCAGCTAGGATGAGCAGACACCGCAGATGCTATATGTTTATAACCGTATGTATGCATGTGACTGTGCACATATTTATATGTTGGGAGGGGGAGAAAGAATACTTGGAATATTAACATATCCTTGATATGAAAAATAGAGTAGATATCAGACTAAGGTTTCGAAGTGTGTACATAACTGATTCTCTATAAATACAGAACAGTTATTAGAATAAATTCAAAGTCCTAGTTAAGACTCTAACTCATGAACACCTGTGTTGGCACAACATCAGAATCATGATTGAGCAAAAACACAAAGTGGATCAAAATTTCAGACATGAAATCTCATAAATATGTTATGTCTCTTCTTTCCTTTCTTTCATATTGCTAAATGTGAAACATTGCCCTACATGTTGACATGTTGGTACTAGTCAAAGGAACACTAGCTTCTGTAACAAATGAGTCCCCAAATCTCAGTGGCTTATCATAAAACTTATTTCTAGCTTATGAACATACTATTGCAATTCCTTGTAGATGAAGTAACCAGCCATCCTGGGTTGCCCAGAATGGAGGGGCGGGGGGGATCCTGGAATACAAGATTTTCAGTGTTAAGACTGGGGAAGTTCCGGGTAAACCAGGACAACTTGGTCATCCTACTGGTCAAACAAATTTTTTGAAACTGGGATCCAGGTACCTGGCTTTTTTCCACCTTAGGGCTTCAACAACTTTTTCACTTGACTTCCAAGGCTGCCCTGAGGGCTGTATCCATTCCCATCCAACTAGAAGCAGAAAAGAACATGGAAGATTTCATGAAAGGTTTTCCGGCCAATGCTGGAAGTGGCATATATCACTTCTTCCCTTCTTCAATTGGCTAGAGTCAGACACATGGAAACACTTAGCTACAAGAATGACTAGGAAAGGAAGTCCTTTTTTTCAGAAAGAACTTATTTAATGATCAGTGAGTAGTCTTTGGTACATCAACATATATTGATTGTGTTGAATATACAGGTACATCAATATATATATAGATTCTGTTGAATATACAGAAATACATTGCAATGAGTGATTTGGTAACAAGCAATCTAATATTTTCCCCAAAGATTTTTGTTCTCTGATCATTCCTTTCAAAATTGCTTGCTTGTTCTTAGGAATTATTCTTATAGCCATTTAGCAGTTTATTTTTTTCCACTGAATCTTTCCCAACAGGAACTATTTCTTAAAAATCAGGGAGTACTCAGTCTTCATCAGGAAGATGTGGAGTGGGGTTGCTCTTACCCACTGCTTGGCAGAGAAGACATTCAGCTTAACTGTGCTATCTGCTTGCCAAGGGTACCACATCGGGAAGGTCAGAGAGCCTGTTCCAGGGATGTGTGCTGAAGTTTGTAGCAGTTGGGTAGGCATCAGCCTTTCAACCCAGACAAGAGCAGGAAAATGGAGTGCTCTTGAGAGGTATTTTTCAGAAAAGGAGCAGGTTCAAATATCTGATATGATGAAACATTTGAGAAAACTGAGCATTATTATCAGGAATGTATTACAAGACACAAAAGACCATCTCAAAAAAGGCTCTACAAGTAGATGTAATCATAATAAACTTTTTGGCTTTTAGGTGAGCTACATATAAGTAAAATAACAACATAAATACAAATGATAAAATTATATTGGATACATGGCAAAAGGAGGCTGGGCTTGGTGTAAAAAACAAAGAGGTCATATCCTCATCATAACAAATACAGATAGTGTCTAAAACTGATAAATCAGGGAATAGAATTACAGGCATATTTATATGAGATAATTACTATAAAACTTAGAAAAAAGAGTTAAAAGTAGTTTGAAGGGGAGATGAACAAGGGATGAGGAAAGTGGGGCTGGAAACAATTGTTCTTATAACCCATTCAATGCTGTTTCTTAAAAAGTGACTAATGTATTGTTAAAAATATTTATATATATGGACATAAAGATGGAAACAATAGACAGGATTCCAAAACAAGAGGGGTGGAGCAAGGGCTGAAACACTTCCTATTGGGTACTATGTTTACTATCTTGGTGATGGGATTGATAGAGGCCCAAACCTCAGCATCATGCAATATATCCTTATAAGAAACCAGCACATGTACCCCTTGAATCTAAAATGAAAAAAAAAAATAAAAAAGATGTTTATTTTTAGAAGAGCAGTGCATCTTTAGGATTTCCATAAATATATGCCAATAGATAGAAAATATTGTTGAGGTTCCACAAAATTCCACAATATTTGCAAGGAAGCAAAAACAAAGATAAACAAGATCATGTGTGAATGCTACATAGAGTAAGAGTGGGTTGCTTAGTATCAGGGCATATATGAAATTGTACACATTACACCAACAGTAAGTACAGAGTGAAATTTATGGATTTTCAGCTAAAGCATTTTTTTTTTTCTGGATTGGGAAGTACTGAGATAAAGGAGACATACTACAGGAACATACCTCAGGCATGTAATTAAACAAAAAGTAGAAAACAGAATTAATGTGGAAAAACTCAAGATAGTACAGCGAGAGAAAAAAGATGAAGTCATGGTTCCTGGAATGTTAAGATAATGCTACGTGCTGTAACAACCTCTAACTGTAAAATGACTCGAACATCATCATAGGACTTTGTTCTTAGCATCTAAAATGTCCAGAAAGTGGTGATTTGGGGGCTGTAGGCACCTTCCATCCCATGGTTGTACTGTCTTCAACATATACCTAACAAAGTAGCATACTCACCTGCATCCAGACAGTAGGTGGCTTAAGAGCATGGAGGGTCGTATGGGGATTTCCACCAGCCAAGCATGCAACTGCCATTTCTCACTTTTACCTACATTGTATTGGCTGGAATTCAGTTATACGGTATGATGGTTAATTTTATGTGTAAACTTGACTGGGCCTCAGGATGCTCAGGTATCTGGTCAAACATTATTCTGGGTGTTTCTATGAAGATGGTTTTGGATGAGATTAACATTTTAAGTGGGTAGACATAGTAAAGCAGATTGTCCTCCATAGTGTGTGTGTGTGTGTGTGTGTGTGTTTCAATCAACTGAAGGCTGGATTAGAATGAGTGACTGACCCTCCCCTTACTGAGAGATGAATGGGTGGCCTACTCCTCCATACCTGTGGGCGTTTCTCGTTAGGTAGAATGAGAGACTTGAGAAAAGAAATGAGACACAGAGACAAAGTATAGAGAAAGAAAAAGTGGGCCCAGGGGACCGGCGCTCAGCATACAGAGGACCCACGCCGCCACCGTTCTCTGAGTTCCCTTAGTATTTATTGATAATTATCTTTACCATCTTAAAGAAAAGGAAGTGGCAGGATAATAGGATCATTGTAGGGAGAAAGTCAGCAGTAAGACATATGAATAAAGATCTCTGTGACATGAATAAGTTTAAGAAAAGTGCTGTGCCTTGATATGTACATGTAAACATCTTCATAAACCTTTTTAGTGCATAAAGAGCAGCATAAAGACTAGCAAGTCCCGCCTTTCGCCCTAAGGCGGTTTTCTCCTTTCTCAGTAAACAGAACATACAATCTGGTTCGAGATGTTCCATTGCCCAGGGACAGGCAGGAGACAGATGCTTTTCTCTATCTCAACTGCCAACGACCGCCAAGAGGCCTTCTTTCCTCTTGTACTGGTCCTCCTCAGCACAGACCCTTCACAGGTGTCAGGCTAGGGGACGATCAGGTCTTTCCCTTCCCACAAGGCCATATTTTAGACTATCACATGGGGAGAAACCTTGGGCAATACCTAGCTTTCCTAGGCAGAGGTCCCTGCGACCTTTGGCAGTGTGCGTGTCCCTGGGTACTTGAGATTAAGAGAATGGTGATGACTTTTAACCAGCAAGCTGCCTTCAGGCCCTTGTTTAACAAAGCACACCCTGCACAGCCCAAAATCCATTAAGCCTTGAGTCAACACAGCACATGTCTCTTGCAAGGACAAGGTTGGGGGTAGGGTCACAGATTAACAGCATCTCAAATGCAGAACAAAATGGAGTCTCCTATGTCTACTTCTTTCTATATAGACACAGTAACAGTCTGATCTTTCTTTCTTTTCCCCACAAGAGAGAATTCTTCTGCCTGCCAGCCTTTGAACTGAAACATTGGCTCTCCCAGCCTTTGGGTTTTTGACCTGGGATGTTGACTCTTCCTGATTCTACAGCAGTTTGTTGGCCTCCCAGTCTTCATAATTATGTGAGTCAGTTCCTTACAATAAATCTCCTTAGGTATAAGCTTCTATTGGTCTGTTTCTCTGGAGAACCCTAATGCATATGGTTACATGTAACTGTAACAGAGGCTGTTGAGAATAATCTTTGTGTCCAGGACGAAGAGGAATGGGATTAGAGAATAGCTAGCCTATCTCTGCTGTTCCTAGGGAAGCCAGACCCTGGGAGTCAGGCTTTCAACCTTACAAAAGATTCCAGTACACAAATTTGGCATTAGAGCAGTGACATCAACTGCCATTGGGGGACCATGCTTTCGTGAAAAAGTATTTACCAGCAGTGATATATGTAGACTGATCACCAAAGGGATGTCCCTAATGCTCTGGACATGACATATAAAACTCCTAAGAGCTTTGCAAAGGTAAGAGCAGTAATGACTCAGTTTAACTTTTCCTGACTCAGAGGGAAGGATGATTAAATCTGATTTAGAGAATGTTTTAGCTACTGCTTCCTAGCAAACAACCACAAAATGTCAGTGGCATGTCACACTGGCTTTTCTCTATTCCATGTTGACCGGTAGGCTGAGAGGGGTTGTCTGATCCCGGCTGGGCTTGGCTCTGTGCTACAGGTTGGATGTGGATCTGCTGTTCGTGTGTCTCATCATTCTTGGACAGTAGCATGTTCTCATGGCTAAAGGCAGGAGTAAGGCAAGATAGGGAAGGCAGAACAGCTTGGGTGAATTGGTGGATGATGATGTCATTCCCTAAAATAGGGAAAAAAGGAGGTAGATATGGGAAAGGTAGGAAACAGATGATGAGCTAAATTTTGAATCTGTTTGAGGTTTGGGACATCCAAATAGAGACATGCCCTGTAATGAAAACACAGAGAGCACACTATATTCTCGTCTGTTACAAAACCAGTCTGTTCTTCGTGCATTTCAGTCCTAGTTTCCCTCTCCCTTATGCGCTTCACACCAGAAAGTGTTTTTCTGGAAGGCCAAGAGATAGGCCATGATCAAAGGAGCAGGTGTTAGGCACTAGGTGTTTTCCATGTGGATATAATTGGAAATTTATTATTAAAACATGGAAAAAACATAAAACCCAAGCCTATAGTAACTAGGTAAGATGAAGTTTGGCTTCTTAAATATTCACATGATAGTTCTAGGTGAATTGAAATCTCAAAACTTGAAAAAAGTAGGCTTAAGATAGAAAAGTATTCTTTCCCCAGAAGATGGTTAATTTACAGACCCGAAGTTGCAAGATAAAATACAGGATGCTCAGTTAAATGAACTATAGATTTAATAATGATTATATTTTTAGTATGTTGCAAATATTGCATGGTCCATACTTAAAGGAAATAACCATTTGTTGCTTATCTCAAATTTATTCTGTTTATTTTTTTCTTTTACTTTTTAGAGACAGGGTCTCTATCACCCAGGATAGAGTGCAGTGGCCTGATCATGGCCCAACCTTCTGGGCTCAAACCATTCTTCTGCCTCTTTAGTAGCTGGGAGTACAGGCATGCGCCACCATGCCCAGCTAATTTTTATTTTTTGTAGAGATAGGGTCTCACTGTATTGCACAGGCTGGTCTCAAACTCCTGGCCTTAAGAATCCTCCTTCCTTGGCCTCCCAAAGTGCTGGGATTACAGACATGAGCCACAACACCCAGGCTGCTTATCTGAAATTTGAACTGAGTGCCTTATGTTTCTATTTTTTGAATTTGGCAACCCTATATAGAAATCATTACTTCAAAAAAATATTAAGCTGAAAATATAAAATTTAGTGGCTGCTTTAGTTTCCTTTGGTGCTGCAACAAATTACCACAAACTTAGTGCCTTAAAACAATACACATGTATATTACAGTTCTGGAGGGAATAAGTCTGAAATGGGTTTCACCTGGGTAAAATCAAGGTGTTGCCAGGTGTGCACACCTTCTGGAGGCTCTAGGGGAGCATCTGTCCCTTGTCTTTTCCGGCTTCTAGAAGCCCTCTGCATTCCTTTGCCCACAGCCCCTCTATCTTCCAAGCCACCAATATTTCATCTTCCAGTTCCTGCTTCTGACCCATCTCCCTCATAATGACCTTGTGATTACAGTGAACCCATCTGAATCACCCAGGATAATCTCCCAATCTCATGATCCTTAATTTAATCACCTCTGTGAAGTTCCTTTTGCCACATAAAGAACATATTCACAGGTTCCAGGGATTAGGACATGAGCATCTTTGTAGGGCCATTGTTCTGCCTACCACAGCAGCTTTCCAAAAACATTAGACTCATGGATATCAAATCTATAACGAGCTAACTTTTGCTATCCTGTGTGATATGTCACCCTCAGTTTTCTGAGATTTTTCATCAGTTTTTTTTTCTGCCAGGCTGAAAACAGGATTCTGTAAAGTACTTGGTATACTAGCTCTGCAGTAACATACTTCAATCCTGCTAAGGTTGTGAGGAAATACAGTTATACCAGGGTACAAGACTGTCTTGAGTTATAACTTGGCAACAAAAGGGATGGGATGGAAGATGGGGTTGATGAAGAGCGCCTTATTAAAAGATGTCCTGAAGCTCCCTCTAAGATGCTGCCAAAGCCACGGGTGTTAGAAAGTACAGAAATGTGTCTAGAAGGAATTTTGAAGAAGAATTATTAATTTTACTTAACCTCTAATGAAGCAGCATTGAGGAAAACTGTGGACAAAGTAATTAAAAGGCTGAGTTGATTTTGAAGAATAATTATCTTATTTTTACTTAACCTTTAAAGAAGCATCAAGGAAGAATGTAGACCAAGTAATTAAAAGGCTGAGTCAGAATGATGCCAAAGCAACTGCTGAATCTCATCATTTCAAACAACTGGACAATTTCTCCAGTTGGCTGAAAATACATCAAATTGATGGTGTCAGAAAAGAAAACATGATTACTTGCTTTTACTTTTTAATTGATTATGAACATATAAAAGTTTTTAGAAATTATCTGGCACAGTACCTATTATGTTCTTGGATCTGTGCCTGACAAGTTTACCCATATTATCTTTTTACTCCTTCATAAAAATCCTCACAGCAGATATCCTATTCACTATTTTACATCAGCAGAAACCAAGGAGCAGAGAGATTAGCTTGCCTGTCCAAGGGGCAACAGATGAATGTCAGAGTCAGAATTTAGATGCTGGATTGTCCTAATCCCAAGACACTTTCATTCTCTGTATCAGGTTTCTAAGATTTTGTCACACATTGTTTGAAAAGCTATAAAAAGGGAGTATTGCAATGCCGATTAGAGAGGTTTTATTTGTTCTTTATTCCTCTATGGGGGAAGAGGCCTGTTGGTCATGTATAAATTTTCTTTAGCTGTATGGAAACAACCAGGTAGCAATTATTTAATAAGGATAATTACGTCCCTCTTTAGAGAAGTACATCCACCTTGTTTTCCATCCCCTCCTTGCCCCATGTAGCTTAATATTTGTTTTGTAAGACTATAGTGAAGTAATACATTCTGAATGTTGAGGCATATTTTGGCTTTCTCTGGAGGAGACATGAATTTCTGGCCCTTCTTAATGTTCCTCTTTTGTTCTTTGTACAGTGAAGCACCAAGAGTTTCTATTTTTTTCCACAGAATTTTTACTGTCTTGAGGCACTCAGGGATTGGAAACCCAAAACACTGGTGAGCCAGTGACAGGCGTCGGCCCATGGTCAGACCCAACCCAATGACATAAGCTGAGACAATCTCACTCTGCCAGATTTGGTTTCTTTACTACGCTCTGCTGCAAATGTTTTTCTGAACACACCCAAATCCCAAAGATTTTCGTCTTCTCTGGGCTCCGCAACATCCGCTTTGTCAAATAACAAGTTATTACAGAACAAACCCAGTCTGGGTTTCCAGTAGGATTCTTACTGGGGACACCATTCTTCCTTGCAACAGAATACCTAGAGGCAATGAGTTTTAGAGTCATCCTTGATCAGCTTACTGGTCAAAGATGTTTAAATCATTAATTTCTGTTGAAGCATCCAGAGAAAGGGAAACAGTGTTCTCTGAGTTTGACCACTGCAAGGATCGTTTAGCAGTAAATGACTTAACGGAAATACGTGGACTGTTTTAAAAGCAAGCTCAGTGATTTCCTTCACATTCTTGACTGCATTTTGATAAATAGCTGCATAATTTGTTGGCAAGGGGGAAATGCATGCTTACAATGTAAGCATCTATTGACATGGAAAGAAGCACAATGTGGGCAAGTCAGGCAAGCCTGAGTTTCAGTCTTAGCTCACCACTTACTGGCAGTGTCACCTAGGTAAATGTAACTGCCAGAGTCTTAGTTTTCTCAATGGTAGAATGGTTAGTAATACCCATAAGATGCTGCTATGAATGTATTACAGGAAAGAGGTCTTGATCCAGATCCCAAAACAGGGCTCTTGGATCTCACATAAGAAAGAATTCAGGGCGAGTCCATAGAGTAAAGTGAAAGCAAGTTTATTAAGAAAGTAGAGGAATAAAAGAATGGCTACTCCATAGACAGAGCTGCTGGTTGCCCATTTTTATGGTTATTTCTTGATGCTATGCTAAACAACGGGCGGGGGGGATTACTCATGCCTCCCCTTCTTAGACCATATAGGGTAACTCCCTGATGTTGACATGGCAATTGTAAACTGTCATGGCACTGGTGGGGGTGCAGCAAAACTATCATCACCATCTTGGTTTTGGTGGATTTTAGTGGCTTCTTTACTGCAACATGTTTTATCAGCAAGGTCTTTATGACCTGTAACTTGTATTGACCTCCTATCTTATCCTGTGACTTAGAAGGTCTTAGCCATCTGGGAATGCAGCCTAGCAGGTCTCAGCCTCATTTTACCTAGCCCCTATACAAGACAGAGTTACCCTGTTCACACGCTTCTGACATTTCTCCTCTCCCTTTTTATAAAAGAACCCTTAATCCTAAGAGTTGCAGAGGGATGAAGATTGATCATCTGTAATTTCTTCAGGCTGAATAGGGGTGATGATATTCCTGCCTAACTATGAGGGTTTCTTATGTTCAGGGTAGAGGGAAGCTCAGTCAGAAAGCAACTGTATGGTGAGGGCCATTCATAACTCCAAGTTTCAGCAAAAGGTGATACCTGGAAGAATAATAAGTGTTCAATTTAAGAAAACAGTAAACTTATCCTGTATTCCTACACAAAGAGTACAACAGCAGTATGTTCCACAACAGTAAAGCAAAATAAGTAAACTTATTCCAAGTGAACTAAATTAGAAAGCTTTCCATGAACTGGGCAACTGTGGGAACCAAGCTGCTATGGGGCCGCTGGCTGATTACAATGTGTCCAGAATTAGAATATTGATTCAGATTTTTACATTACCCATTTCTCTTGTTTCTTCTAAGCAGCAGTCAGAGATCATGGCTGGTTCACAGGAAGAAGCAGGGCTAGTCTAAAATGCAGAAACAAACTTAAAAAATGACTGATGAGACTAGAATTTAATAGTAAGTGTACCATAGTTCTTGAAACACATGTCTCCAGTTTCCCATTTTTACTAAAGACAAAATTATGGTAAGACCAATTTGCTTTATTATACTTTGCCTAATTATTTGCATAAAGTGCAGCAAGAATAATTATTTGCCATATAAGCTTTTTAAATTGGCTTTGGTGGAACTCTGTTCCATAAGGAATCTCAAATAAGACTTTTTTTAAAGTTGAGCCCAGCCATGGGTTTGTACCCTCAAATACCTGAGTTGAGTAAATTCCTACTAACTTGGTGCTTCTGGGCCTGATGGAAAGTGGTTCTTTACTTACTACAGGTCAGAAACCTTATACAGAGACTGTGTAGACAAGGTATGAGGCATTTCCCAAGGGGCTTTTATTGGCTTTACAAGTCAAGTTTGATTTTTTAAAGGAAAACACACCATTCCAGTCAAAGTCTTGGTAAAATACCCAGTTTTTCCAATTGTGTCCTGATATAAAAAATGCTTTGGGATTATATTATATTGCTATAAGTTAATACAAATAGTTTCCAAATTCTGGAGTTTTATATTATATTGCTTATTATATTATATTGCTATAAGTTAATATAGCACTTATTATATTATGTTGCTATAAGTTAATACAAATTATATTTGTTCATCAGCTGTGGTACTATAGGGAGAATGCAAACTTGTCCTAGGGTCACTTGGTTAACTGTTCCGGTTTCTCAGGTGTAGTGGGCAGGGCCATAGAGCTCCCAAGAGATTATGACCTTTGTCTTTGGCTACCAAGGCAGGTAGAGAGAGACCTCCAGGTTGGGTGCAGGGGTGGGTATTTCTGGGCTCAGCCTCTCCTTGAGCAGGGCTTGCTGGGGCTGCTATGGTGGATGGGAGTATGGTTCCCAGGCCACCGGAGTCATGTTCCCAGGGGCTTTGTGGCTGCTTCTGCTGAGTCATACAGGTCCCCATGGAAGTGGAGGAAAGCCAGCAGTCACAGGCCTCACCCTGCTCCCATGCCTAAAGGCCAATGTCAATCCCACTGTGACCCCACCACCAGTACCGAGTCTGTTTCCAGGCAACTGGTGACCAGGGCTGAGAAGTTGCCCCAGACCATGAACCTGCCTACTGAGAAAGCAAGCCAACTCAGCTTTTCAGCATCTCAGGGAGCCTGCAGTGGCAATCAAGTTTCTTCAAAGGGTTTGTGGATTCTCTCAGAGTTCCTGGGGTAGTCCTTGGAACAAAAGCTCATAATGTGAGTCTCCACACGCAGTTCTGAGTGGGAGCTGTAAGCTAGTCCTGCCTCCCATCTGCCATCTTAATCCCAAGGGGTTATTCCCTTTTCACTGTTGTGCTTCAAGCTAGCCCCAAGGAGCCAGAACTGACTCCTGCAGAGGCACAAATGGTTTATGAGCTAGAAGTTCTGTTGATGCTTGCTACTTAAAAGGGGCTTAGAGTCTAAAAAATTGAGTTCAAGAGCCCAAGTTGTAGTCAAATTACAATGCACATTGACTACCCTGAGATTTACAAGACTGGGTCAACCAGGCTTAGGCAAGGATGTAAAGTTGGTGAAATTGCTGTGGTGTGCTCTACCTGCCTTTTTTATGGCCTTTCCAGTTGGCGACGATTAGACTGACCTGCAAGCAGATTGCAGTTCTGCCCTTATTAGCTGTGTGACCCTGAGAAGTCCATAAAACCTTTCTGAATCTCAGGTTTTTCTCTCCATAGGTAAGATGGGTAATTGTGAAGATTAAAAGAAATGACAGAAATACAGAGAAAAAGACAAAAAATGCTTTTGTTCTAATTCTCTCTTTCCCCATTTCTCTATGGGGCTCTGCTCCAGCGACATTGGTCTTCTCTTTCTTCCTCAAATTGCTCAGCTGCTTGGTGCCTCAGGGCCTTTGCAAATGCCCACTGCTTTGCTTGTAATATTCCTCCTTATATCTTTGCATGGCTTCCTCTTTCCCCCCATTTAGATCTCGATTAAAATTTCTCCTTGGAGTGGCCTTCTTGGGCTTCTTTATAAAACAAGGAACATTCACCCTTCACTGTCTCTTTAGCCTAATTTCTGTTTTATTCATAGCCTTCATTATGGAAAGAAATTGTACAATTTATATATTTATATACTTGTTTAACCACCTCTCCCATTAGGCTGATGGACCCAAGGGGGTAGGATTTTTTTGTTTGTTTTGTGGCTGAATCCTTATGGTGTAGGAGAGCACCTGGCACACAGTTGAGGGGCATTGAATATTTTTGCATGAATGAAGAAACAAATGAATAAAATTAATGTGCTTAACTCAAAGTAGATATTGTGAAAACATTAAGTTTTTTTTCTTTCTGGTGTCCCATTAAAGCTATCAACAGTTTTTCGTTCGTTTTCCAAGAATATGTGCATTTAAGAGAGGCTATCTGAAGAGGCAATGGCATAATCCAGTAGGACTGTCCAATGTTGGCAGTTCAGAGCCCGGGCCTAAAAGCCTACTTCTAATTCTTGAGCCAGGTTATTTACCCTTGTCCTCACACCCCAACTAACTGCTTCAATGGGTTAGCTAGCCTGAGAAAAGACGATGCTAACTGATCCTGAAAAGCAGTGAAGATGAGGAAATATCCTCCCAACCCACGTGTTAGGGAAAATGGCTCACTGCAGAAACCACCCTTCCTCATATGACTTAGATAAGACTCGAGACACTTTCCTTGTTTACCCATGACAAGGCCAGACACAGATTTTCCAAATCCTCATTCTTTTCCTCATAAATAGCTGCACAGCTTGTCATCACTGGTCAATGAGATCAAAATGACTGTTAACCACACTTTGGTTTATTCTTTCTCTCCTCCTCCCAGTTTCCTGAATGTTGCCCCACTCAGCCCAGCATATCACCCCTGCTAAGAATAAGTCAGCCTTAGGGTAACCATTCTCTGGTCCACTGTCTGACCACGCCCCCTTTTATCTCACTTCCTCACATCCAGTTTTTTTCTAGTCTGTGCACAACTCCCCGTGAAAGAAAACCCCCTCTTGTCTAATTCTTAAAACTCTTGCAGATCTATGCTAACAGCTCTTTCCTTGTTCAAAAATCCCCCGTCCCCTCTTCCAATAGCCTCTTCCCCTTGAAGAATCCTTCTTGAATAAAGTCTCTTCTTAGTAAGTCTGGATTTTTTTTTATTTTTATTTTTTTAATTTAACAAAGAACAAGAATATTGCTTTTCAATGGCTGTTACAGGAGAATGGCTTTGGAAAACACTAATTCGTGTTAAATACACCTTTAGGTTTTACCTTTTGAGTATTTTGCTGTTTTCCACCTCCAGTGCTGCGGTTGGTTACAACCTTATAAGCAGTTGCCATCTATCTGCTCTCACCTGTTACTGCAAAGATCTGCTGGCTGACTTCCTCATATTTGTTTTGTACCCTCTCAGTCTCCATCCTGCAGCTAAAGTGGTTGTCCTAAATAGCAAAGTTGAGCAGGTCACTGCACTTGTTGAACTGCAAAATTCAACACTTTGGTGGCAAGATAGACTTTTTTCTTAATATTTTTCCCTTTCCTTTGCTCCATTTGAAGAGGGAGCCAGCTCTGGTCTTCCTTGTCTCTGGGGAAGTGTGTGACACGGATCCTTGTATTTTTGTTTTCCTTTTTTCAAAAGGACCATAGAGGAGATTCTGTGAGGTATTCTGGTAGCTTTGAGAACAGAAGGAGTGTTTATGCGGGAAACTTGGCATGAATTCCCCCCACCGCCTGGATAACATAAAATTTAAAAAAAGGTAACAGAGTTCTGGAAATTCCACAGTCTCCAGGGGACTTGAGCTAGGTTCCACAGCAGAGAACTGGCATCAAAGGGCTCTGGCCAAGTGAACACCTGGGTAGAGCCAAGTCCAGTGGGCAGTATAGTATTGCTATTAAGAGCAAAATGGTGCCCCACAAAGAATATGTAGTAGGTCTAGAGTCAGAAAGATGTGGGTTCCAGGCCAGCTCTTCCATACATCAGCCCTAAGATAGTTCAGCTCTTTGAGTTTCAACTTCCTCACAAGTAAATATAGAGATAATGATAAGTAAAACTTATAAGAAAGTTATAAGACATATAAACCTGGGCACTTGGCTTAGACTAGGCACTCAATATCACTTCCTCTTTCAAGAATATAAATTGTGATCTCAATGTGAACATGGCTGTATCCTGTTGAGCATGTCAGAGGAAAGTCCTGTTGGTACAGATCCTTCCCAGTGGATAGAAGGAATAAGGCTCTGCTCTCCTGTGCTATTTGTGAACAAGGGGAGACTAAGGCACCCACCAGTTAAATACATCCACAAAGACCCCTATACCATATGTACATTACCTCTTTTTAATCTTCCACAATATTATTTTTTCTGGGCTTTCTCTCAGATGATTATCTTTGGGATTGGGTGGCCATTTATTTCAGGCCTTTAGTATTGTCTGAGTCTCCAAACTCTAAATGCCTTTTAGATGTTTAGGCGTGAATTTGGATTGATGCTTTAGTGCTATGCATGCAATATATATTTTTTAAAAATTATTTTGACTTCAATTGGAAGACTGCTCTGTTTGTCACATAAGCATGAACTTACTGCACAGAAATTTCCCCTGGTCAAACACAGCAATGCCTTGTTCTTTTATGATCAGCATTCTGGTATTTAGTAACCTATTCATGTGAAACTTCTTATGCGATACAGTGACGACTTTTTAATAATTTACTTTCCACCAGTAATCGTTTTCAATGTGGAACAAAAAAATTTATTTAATCTCATACATTGTGCATAAATTACTATGTATTCTAAAAATAACGAGCTCAATACTTTGATCAGATTCCAAAGCAATCATAATTAGCTTACAGGGTCAAATATTCAGTGTTTCAACTTGGAGTACCCCAGAGACAAGGATGCCATCAACCTAATTAAGTCATGATAATTGACAAACATAGTCAGAGTTCAAAGTGTATGATGAGATTTGGCGTTGTTATTCCTTTGCTACTAATAGGTCTCCTGCCCGTTTAAGTACAGATTCTTAAAAAGTATGATATCCCATTATCTTAAATAGTCACATATTTGCAAATGGTTGACAGTATATTTTTGATCTGTCATGTGACTTATTCTGAAAACTGATATTATGAATTGAATATAATAGAAAGTAGACCCAGAGTTTAGATTGAGTATTCAGACCAGAAGATTGTGGCTAGTATTTAATTTTATGCTAAAACCGCATTGTTTTTTATAAGAATTAAGCTGCTTTTGATTAATCAAGAGTTGGTATTTAGCCCACCAACTCTCCAGAAGAGAGTCTGGAAATGGTTGAATGTGAAAGGCTGTGTTGTAATGACCAGAGACACATTCATTCACTGCTGTTAGAGTCCTGTCCTATTTGAAATCCTGATGAGGAGTGTCTCCTTGAAGAAATTCTGTAAGCCTCCAGGATCATTGGCTGTGGTTGTTACTTCAGTAATGCCAGAGAGGGGCGAGTGGGAAGCCCTGCTCATGGGTACCATGTATACGGCCATGCCATGTATAATTGGAAGGTGTAGCCTCGGATTCCAGCTTCATCAAGTCATAAGCTGACAGAATCTCATGTTGTCAATGGTTGAATGAAGAAAAGCCTAGGCGTCCAGCACGGGTCTCCTGCTGCTCTGGCTAAAATGATCCTTACTTCCTGGGTATGAGGGCATAGAGGTATAGGAGAAATTCAAGCACATGTTGAGATTAGTGAAGAATTTGGGGTTTTCTCAGAATGCATGTGGATTTTATGTCCATTTTCCATTTCTTTTACTACCTGCAAGATACCTTCCTCAGGTAAAACAAAGTGTTCATGTTATTGCGTCTCATGATTAAGAACCTATTTTCTTCGTTATTGTCTGGCCATTAAATAATAATTGACATATTAATTTAACTAAATAGGCAAAAATTGGCTTTATCTGTTGTTTAGAGAAAGAAATAATTCACATTTAAATAAAACACCAGCAAAATAATTCTGCATGTATGTTGTGTTTTGCTTTGTCTCGTGTTGATGTATTTAAGCTGGAGCTACATTTCCCAGAATTTCTTTCACTGCATAATTCCAGGTTAGTGTGGGTCATAGGGGACACTTTGCATACAGTTTGGAAGGTAAAAATAGCCAGGGCCATATGATTTTTACATTCAGATAATTGGTGCAGGTCACACACATGGTCTGGGATCTGCTGGCTCATGCTGTTGTCATGGACAGCAACTGGGCACCTCCAGGTCCCACTAGACCACTCCTCCAGCTGCTGCTTCTCGTGGGCCAAGTGTATGTTTAGCTGCATTATAAAGAGCACCCCTCCTCCTGTAGGTTACTCACATCATTGAAGTTGGAGGCTGGGAGGCCGTAAGGGGCCAATACAGGTTCCAGCTTGTCCTCTTGGTTCCGGTTTGCCATTGCTCTCCCTCACCTCACAACTATCTTTCCTCCCCGGATGTCTTCCTTGCTGACCTGAGGCACAGTAAGAAATGTGAAAATAACAGCAGAAAGTCAACTATTTGACCAGCTCTCACAATTGTGTGAGATCAAATTTCTATGATAATCTTCTATTACATACGTGACTTCCCAGTGACTTTTCCTTCTCTGATCAAATCATGATTGATGTAACCATTATGTTTTGGTGCCCAAGTGTATAAGCCAGATTTTCTTTCTCCAGAAATGTTTGACTCACAAGAATTACAAACTAAGGACCTATATATCTTAGCTAGGTGAGGTGGCATATATATCTAAGGACCTAATTATATGTCTGGCTAATTTTGTATTTTTTGTAGAGATGGGTTTTGCCATGTTGCCCGGCTTAAGGACCTGTGTTGATATAATAAGTCTTCTGTTCAGGGCAGCTGGCAGAAAACGTAAGAATCTGAATATAGAGAGTGAAGGCTCTACTAAGTTTGATGACTTTCAAGATTTCTTTTCCTATATATTTATAATCTTTGTCTCTGATAGTTTTATTCGAATACAAATTCTTTATTGAATCTGTGATAGAGATACCCTTTTAAAACAAGATGCAGGCTAGAAACCCTGGAAAATATTGGAATTGCCTTTTCTCTATGAGCTAAGCTGGTGGATTGTGCTGGGTGGTGCTGGAAGTCTGGATTTTGGAATCATGCTGAATTGGAATCAGACATGTATTGCTACGAAACCATAGACATGCCATTTAATCTCTCTGAACCTTGGTTTTTCTACTTGTTAATTCTGCTGAAAATATGACATTTTCAATATTTAAAAATTGTTGTGAAGACTAGATGAAATAACAAATCAAGGCGAAATTCACGCACATGGAAGTGCAGAAGTTGTCATGTACTGCCGTATCCAATAGTTATCTGTGTACATTTCACCTCTTTTTCAAATTTGAAAATGCCCTTGAGAGTAGGACTACGCTTTTTTTCATCATTGTTCCCAATACTGTGTGAAATGTTTAGTAACTGGCATGTATCTGATTCATTCTCAATATTACTTGTGATACAAACGAATGGATGTCCAGAGGCACATCTTTATTGCTGATGAAGCACAATTCAACCTTCTCTTCTGTGATCCCAAATAGGTAAGGTAGGCTACTGTGTTTAGAAAGTCAGGAGTAATGGATGAATGTCTGAGAATCACCATGTCTGTGACAGCATTCAAGTTAAGGATTTCTCATCTGAAGATCTTGGAAGGCCTGCTACCTGCAGTTATAATTGCACACCAGTGGATGTCACCCTTGGAACACATAAGTGTGCTCTCATGCTTGCTTTGAGAAGGCCAGACAGACATTCCACAGATGTTTGCTCCTTTCACAAGGGTAGTGTGGGAAATGATGTTGATCTCCAGGTGACATTCGTCATCATGGAGCCCTCCATGCTACATCCTCATCCAAGGGCAGAAAGAGCACTTGCAGAATACTTTGCCTTTATCTATAGGAATGGTGTTCATTGATTGATGGAATTTTGAAAACACCTTGTAGTGAATTGATACCATTGAAAAATGTTGTTTGGCTGTAATAGCACTTGCCTCTGGAAAGGAAAATGGAGTATTCAGGCCTAGGCATGGGGATTTCTCCTTTCACTTCTGTATTGGTGTTTGCTGTTTTGTTTGTACTTTGTCAATAAATCACTCATTCAAAAGTAAAGATTAAAACATAAATTGTTTGGCAAAATCTTGGAAGTATAATTCAAGGAAGGAAAATCTTGCTTCCTTGAATTGTTTGTCCTATTACTAAGGACGTTTCTATTTTGAAAAAAAAAAAAATACTGATAACATTCTCTGTAAAGTTACTGGTTTTCAAAACCGGTTTCTCATCAGACATTAATTCAGATTCATGTATTTCAATATTTATTATGTACCCGTGTGTTAGATGTTGTACAGTTACTAAGGCATGAGGGCAAATAAGACACAATTTTTATTTTTATTTATTTTTTTATTATACGTTAAGTTCTAGGATACATGTGCACAACGTGTAGGTTTGTTACCTATGTATACATGTGCCATGTTGGTGTGCTGCACCCATTAACTCATCATTTACATTAGGGATTTCTCCTAATGCTATCCCTCCCCCCTTCCCCCGCCCCACAACAGGCCCCAGTGTGTGATGTTCCCCACCCTGTGTCCAAATGTTCTCATTGTTCAGTTCCCACCTATTTGAGTGAGAATATGCGGTGTTTGGTTTTCTGTCCTTGCAATAGTTTGCTGAGAATGATGGTTTCCAGCTTCATCCATGTCCCTACAAAGGACATGAACTCATCCTTTTTTATGGCTGTATAGTATTCCACAGTGTATATGTGCTACATTTTCTTAATCCCAATCTATCATTCATGGACATTTTTGTTGGTTCCAAGTCTTTGCTGTTGTTAATAGTGGTGCAATAAACATATGTGTGCATGTGTCTTTATAGCAGCATGATTTATAATCCTTTGGGTATATATCCAGTAATGGGATCTCTGGGTCAAATGGTATTTCTAGTTCTAGATCCTTGGAGAATTGCCACAGTCTTCCACCATGGTTGAACTAGTTTACAGTCCCACAAACAGTGTAAAAGTATTCCTTTTTCTCTACATCCTCTCCAGCACCTGTTGTTTCCTGACTTTTTAATGATTGCCATTGTAACTGGTGTGAGATGGTATCTCATTGTGGTTTTGATTTGCATTTCTCTGAGGGCCAGTGATGATGAACATTTTTCATGAAGATGTAGTTTTTAAAAAGAGAACTGAGGCCAGGCTTGGTGGCTCATGCCTGGAATTNCAATCTATCATTGATGGACATTTGGGTTGGTTCCAAGTCTTTGCTATTGTGAATAGTGTCCAATAAACATACTGTGTGCATGTGTCTTTATAGCAGCATGATTTATAATCCTTTGGGTATATATCCAGTAATGGGATCTCTGGGTCAAATGGTATTTCTAGTTCTAGATCCTTGGAGAATTGCCACAGTCTTCCACCATGGTTGAACTAGTTTACAGTCCCACAAACAGTGTAAAAGTATTCCTTTTCTCTACATCCTCTCCAGCACCTGTTGTTTCCTGACTTTTAATGATTGCCATTGTAACTGGTGTGAGATGGTATCTCATTGTGGTTTTGATTTGCATTTCTCTGAGGGCCAGTGATGATGAACATTTTCATGAAGATGTAGTTTTTAAAAAGAGAACTGAGGCCAGGCTTGGTGGCTCATGCCTGGAATTCTAGCACTTTGGGAGGCGGAGGCAGGTGGATCACCTGAGGGCCAGGACTTTGAGACCAGCCTGACCAATATGATGAAACCCCATCTCTACTAAAGATAAAACAATTAGCTGAGCATAGTGGTATGTGCCTGTAATCCCAGCTACCTGCGAGGCTGAGACAGGAGAATCGCTTGAACCTGGGAGGCCGAGATCACACCATTGCACTTCAACCTGGGTGATGAGCAAAACTCCATCTCAAAAAAAAAAAAAAAAAAAAAGAACTGATATGAATTAGTTTTATAGAGAATAATAAGAAACACATGGCCTTCAAAATTATGTATCTGGTTTCTAGTTTATGGGTAGATTTACAAATAGGTTGATTTATAATAAAAGTATATAGCTTATAATTTTATCAGAGTAAAATTTATCATGGAGTTGGCAAAATTACGTGGTTTCTACTTGGGTGTGTAATTATGTCCTCAGAGCAATTTGTTGATACATCTGTGAAACCTCAGGAATTATTATTTTGACCCAGCAATTCCACATCTAGAAATCATTCTCAGGTGAGAAAGGTGTATTAGAAAGGTATGTACAAGAAAGTTTTAGTAAGAACTATGTATATTGGAGAAAATCAGAAGCAAGAAAGAGGAAATATAATGATCACTCCCTTAGCAGAACAGTGTGGCCGGGAGGCAGCTGTTGCCAAAGCACAAAGAGAGTGCGTCCCTGACCAGCCCTTCACCTTTGAGTTGCTTTGCATTGCTTGTGCCCTTTGCAAGTTCCCAGGCAGGAAAATGTCAAGCAGTGGGTTCTCTTTCCTTTGACTTTTGGGAGGAGGGAGTGGATAAGGTGCCATGTATCAGTAATACTATGCACACTGCGGGATGCCCCACAACATAGGTGGAGAGTTGTGTGTCTGCCATAACCTAACGGAAGTCCACTACAATAGACACAGGGAGGTAGGACTTCTCCAAATCCTAACTGGTTTCAGTTCTGCCTATTGACAAGAATGAACTTCCAGTTAAAGAAGATGGAACATCGTTAAGACGAAACTACAGCGTGAAGATAGTTGAGTTTATCTGGCTGTCCTAAATGAGCTCAAGCCCCTAGGATAGGACAGATTAAATTCTAGACTACTCACAGAACTGGCAAATGAAATCAAGTTAGCTTCAGAGAGCTCTGTTAAAACAACAACAACAACAACAACAACAACAACAAAAGTAGAGTAGTGCTGGAAAATGGAGCACAAATAAAGATTGCTTTGATTTTCTGAAGGTTGAAAAAAAAATCGGAAAATGTTAGCCTTTGAGCCAACGGGTGAAGTATCTTAATTCTGCTTCACATCAGGGTACAGTTGGGTGACCTCAGGTTCAGGCTTCTCCTTCTGACCCCGTATTAGTTTCCTAGTGCTGCCATAACGAAGTACCACAAACTGCATGACTTAAAACAACAGAAATTTATTCTCTTATGGTTCTGAAGTCCTGAAGTCCAAAATCAAACTGCATGGCTTAAAACAACACAAATTTATTCTCTCATGCTTCTGAAGTCCTGAAGTCCAAAATCAANAAAAAAAAAAAAAAAAAAAGAACTGATATGAATTAGTTTTATAGAGAATAATAAGAAACACATGGCCTTCAAAATTATGTATCTGGTTTCTAGTTTATGGGTAGATTTACAAATAGGTTGATTTATAATAAAAGTATATAGCTTATAATTTTATCAGAGTAAAAATTTATCATGGAGTTGGCAAAATTACGTGGTTTCTACTTGGGTGTGTAATTATGTCC
The DNA here is from genome assembly GCF_001698545.2 of Rhinopithecus bieti. Classification (NCBI taxonomy): domain Eukaryota; kingdom Metazoa; phylum Chordata; class Mammalia; order Primates; family Cercopithecidae; genus Rhinopithecus; species Rhinopithecus bieti. Next base: position 5,094,053 of record NW_016813373.1, on the reverse strand, counting down.
TCAGAGCAATTTGTTGATACATCTGTGAAACCTCAGGAATTATTATTTTTGACCCAGCAATTCCACATCTAGAAATCATTCTCAGGTGAGAAAGGTGTATTAGAAAGGTATGTACAAGAAAGTTTTAGTAAGAACTATGTATATTGGAGAAAAATCAGAAGCAAGAAAGAGGAAATATAATGATCACTCCCTTAGCAGAACAGTGTGGCCGGGAGGCAGCTGTTGCCAAAGCACAAAGAGAGTGCGTCCCTGACCAGCCCTTCACCTTTGAGTTGCTTTGCATTGCTTGTGCCCTTTGCAAGTTCCCAGGCAGGAAAATGTCAAGCAGTGGGTTCTCTTTCCTTTGACTTTTGGGAGGAGGGAGTGGATAAGGTGCCATGTATCAGTAATACTATGCACACTGCGGGATGCCCCACAACATAGGTGGAGAGTTGTGTGTCTGCCATAACCTAACGGAAGTCCACTACAATAGACACAGGGAGGTAGGACTTCTCCAAATCCTAACTGGTTTCAGTTCTGCCTATTGACAAGAATGAACTTCCAGTTAAAGAAGATGGAACATCGTTAAGACGAAACTACAGCGTGAAGATAGTTGAGTTTATCTGGCTGTCCTAAATGAGCTCAAGCCCCTAGGATAGGACAGATTAAATTCTAGACTACTCACAGAACTGGCAAATGAAATCAAGTTAGCTTCAGAGAGCTCTGTTAAAACAACAACAACAACAACAACAACAACAACAAAAAGTAGAGTAGTGCTGGAAAATGGAGCACAAATAAAGATTGCTTTGATTTTCTGAAGGTTGAAAAAAAAATCGGAAAATGTTAGCCTTTGAGCCAACGGGTGAAGTATCTTAATTCTGCTTCACATCAGGGTACAGTTGGGTGACCTCAGGTTCAGGCTTCTCCTTCTGACCCCGTATTAGTTTCCTAGTGCTGCCATAACGAAGTACCACAAACTGCATGACTTAAAACAACAGAAATTTATTCTCTTATGGTTCTGAAGTCCTGAAGTCCAAAATCAAACTGCATGGCTTAAAACAACACAAATTTATTCTCTCATGCTTCTGAAGTCCTGAAGTCCAAAATCAAGGTGTCAGCAGGGCCATGCTCCCTCTGAAACCTATTGGGGAGACTCCTTCCCTGCCTCTCCCTAGCTTCTGGCCATCAATCCTTGATGTGTTTAGGCTTGCAGCTGTATCACTCCAATGTGTGCAGCTGTATCACTCCTCTGTCATCACTTGGCACACTCCATGTGTGTCTTCTAAGGATATCAGTCAGATTTAGATGAGGGCCCACCCTCATTACCTCATTTTACTTGATTACGTCTGCAAAGACTATTTCCAAATAAGGTTATATTCATAACTACTAGCAGTTAGGACTTCAACGTGTCTTTTGGGGGATATAATTCAATCCATAGTGACTCTTTCTTCTTTTTCTTTATCTTTTCATTATCTTATTCTATCTTGTTCTATATTATGTGGTCTATTTCTTCTAGTCTATACTGTATACCATATGTCTGCTTCTATAAACTACCACCTCCAAACTCTTTCCCATGTTTATTTTTATGAGTAGGATTATTTCTGTTATCCATCCATACTCAGGTGATCAAGGTAAAATTTTGAAATCGACAACTGTAATGCATTAATTGGGACATGTTTTCTTAAGTGGCATGGAGCCCGAGATGGAACCTAAATACTTGGTCAAACTTTAAAGTTTCCACTCCTGCTTTCTGGACCTCAGCTTCCTCATATGTACAATCACCTCCACACTTCCCAGCTTGAAAACTAATAATACGTGTGACAAACTACAGTAACCAACAATTCTGATGTGGGGGCCTTTGATTGGGGTCAGAGATTAGGACAGGCTGAAACAAGCCCTCCCGTTTGGCACATTAGGACCTGCAAATAAACTGCAGTGCATCTTCATGTCCCTATTGGAGTAGACACATCAACAATCCCTCTGTCTTGTTTGTGACTCATACCTCAAGGTTTGTTCAAACCCAACATCTGAAGCAACGACTAAAACATGGAGGAACTGTAGAAGCAGCAGTTTCTTTTCAAAGAGACTGCTAGGCAAAAAGTCAAGTTCAGTCTGCAGGTCTGGTGATTGTTTCTGCTGCATATCAAAAGATGCCTATTTTTAATTTCCATATCATGTTGCCAAAGAGGTAATAATAACGAAGTGTGATTCTGTAAAGGAACAGCCCTGCCTCAAATGCATGTCCTTCTTTGATCCAGCCAAGCCAGATGATAGTTATTTTGCTGTCAAGAGAGCAATGACAAAAGGCCAGCCAAGCTGCAATGTTTTAGCTGGGTGTGTGTCAACTGAGGACAAATGCCTGTGCCTCTTCGAACTGAAGGCTGGGAAGGCTCAGTTTCATTTGTTCAGAATCCAGATATAACGGTTGGTTGTCAAAAATCAGCTTATGGGATCAAAGCTCCCAGGGTGTGAGAAAGATTAAAGTGTCTCTATATTTTTACCTTTAGTCTATGGAACAGTATCCTCCAGGCAGGAAGCTGAATGGATACAGAGAACCATTACTTCTTATCCACTCTCTTTCTCATCTGCTTTGAATGAAAGCTAGTTTTTGTGCTACCTGGGAATAAAGCTACTCTTTTTTTTTTTTTTTAAGAAACGTTTTCCTAGGGTGCAATCATCAGATAGTTTGAGTTGTGCTTTATTTCAAAATGAAATAAAAAATTGCAAGAAAGATAGAACACTATATATCTTGATAGTGTCAATTTAGTAAGTTGTATCCTCGCTTTTAATCTTACTTAATAACAAGTACTTGGGAGCTTTGCCTCCCTGGTGTAATGGCATTCTGAATGCTACCAAGTGCTCTGTTTCCTATTGCAATTCTTCCACCAGAGTGATGTTGGTACCTTTGATCTCAGACCAGGAATGAGAATTTGTATGAAGACAAACTTTCATGTTCAGCTGTAGTATGGACCATGCTGGCCTTTCAATGGTCAGGTTCAGGCTTTGTGTGAGAAGCAGTGGTTAAGCAACCTCAGTTTCCCAAGTGAATTACATTATGAGCCAGTCAGTCCTGATTTTCTGATTCTAGGAAGGCCACCTCTGGTCTCCTGAATCCCTCGCTAAGGGTCCTGGTACACTTTCATTTAGAAAGGATGAGGCTGAAACTCATCAGACCGCATCGTCTAGGAGAAGGGCATTTGCTCATATTGCCTTAAAGAAAACAAACGAACTCTATCATAAACAATCCATTCCTAAATTTCCTGTAACAACCCTCAATTTAGGATAAGGACTAACTTCCTAGGGTTAGTGTCATTGAGTTCAGCCTTTCAGCTTCTCTCAAAACAAATTGTTTCACATTACTCTGGAATAAAGTCATAACTTCCTAAAAGAATTTACGGGAACCTTCATATTTTATATCTGCTCTGTTCTCCAGGCTTCTAGCCATATGGAACTGCTCACTCACCTCTGAATCTAATGATCTCTGTGGAGAATGACTTTTCCCCACTGGCATGTTTCCTGCCCCTTCCCCTTCCTTGCCACTTGGATAACACTTAGCCATTCATTGCACTGTGGAGCACAGAGGTCAACAGCCCCAGGTAACCTGGTTCTACATCTAGGCTCTGCCATTTACCATCCATAATATGTTTGGGCAGATTACCTCCCTTTTATGTCTCTATTCATTGGGGATAAATTACAGTATCTGCATCAAGGGGTTTTAAAGTATGCAGTAACTAACTTGGGTAATATATGTAAGTCGTGTAGAATTGTGTCTGGCTCAGTAAGAGTTAGCTAGTATTATTACGATTCAGGTTTTCACTTGGCTGCCACATTCCCCAGGGCCTTTTAGTCCTGGAGTAGTGCCCCTGCACATGCCCTGCTTGCTGGTTCTTTTCCTTATATATCACTTACCACGCAGTATGGTGGTGTGGGAAGGAAGTCTATGCCAAGGTGAGCTAGAGTGGTCCTGTGTGTAGGTATGTAAGACTGTCGCCACAGAGTACTTATAATTCGTCTTTTTTACACGCTCCTGGATTGAGTACTCCAGTCACTTAGACAATGCCCCTTAATCCTGTTTAGAAAGAAAAAAAATGCAGCTTGCTGCTAGCACTCAGTTAATTTTACGTAAACACGCTCTTTGAGGCTGAAGCAAATCTGACTGATTTTCGGTGTGAAAATAAAATATAAAAACTGTTCTTGGAGTTTTTCTAAACAGAACTAACATCAGAATCATCTGGATCATCAGACTTTTCTATTTTGGAAACATTGGATTCATACAAAATCTTTGGCCAACAACTGTTCAAGAACCACGTTAGTATGCATAGGAATGCTACATTTTCTAGGATTGCACATCTTCAGCAATTGAGAATTACTATATTTTATAAATGGAAATACCACTACTAGAAACAGAATGCTATGAATAGAATGATGTCTTTTGCTTCCAAAGTTAATATACTAGAGCAATGCAAAAATAATAGTAAAAGTGAGATATTTCGTGGCAAAGTTTTCTTGGGGTAAACGTTGCAGCCACAAGCACCACTGGTATTCTCAGGGCAAATGCGAAAAGGCTTAACTTTCCAAACCAGGAACCCTCAAAGATACCACATAAAAAGTTTAGCTTTCAAAGAAGGAGAAGATGAAAACCATGCCTGTGAAACATCCCATCCTGTTCTTTCCTTACTGGGCTCATGCACTTGTTTTTACATGCTAATTTACTGCCGTGAATCTGGGAAGCTGTTTGGTTTCTTTGGCACATGTTACATTCTTTTTTTTTTTTTTTTTTTTAACCCCAATTTCTCTATACAAAAAGGATAGGATGCCTTGCAGGGTTCATTCTGGTGGAATTCTACTTCTGGTGTAGATCTGTGTCCAGCATGGCCACACATGCAGTGATAAATATTCAGATGTGCAAAACGCCAAGGCAGGCACATGTTTCATTACATATCTTTTACTGATACTCTAATACCATTGCCCGTATGTTGGAAATACACAGGATACAACAAAATCTTGATCTGTTAGCAGCTATGGTCATTTGGTGTTAGTAAATCACTGTTTTTTCAGGCCCTGGACTTATTGGGAGTCAAGGGTCTGAGAGGCCCAACCATGACCACAGGAGAAAGATGAAACCTTCAGCCACTCTTCCAAATGCTTTCAGACACCAGGGCGTGAAGTTTTGTGTAGATCAAACAGTTGGGAAAATTGACTAAACTTTTTGTTTGCCATCCAGATGCTTTTATGTACAGGTCCAAGTTCTTTACTCTCACTTTGTCTCTTTGGCAACAAAACAGCTGATCCATTTAGTAGCCACTCTTCCTTTCCTCATTAATTTTTTCTTTTAGTCTTACTCTGTCCTCCCAAGCTCCTGCCTGTTCCTTTTAATTGTTAACTCTTTTTTTGAGACGGAGTCTCACTCAGTGGCCCAGGCTGGAGTGCAGTGGCACCATCTCGGCTCACTGCAAGCTCCGCCTCCCGGGTTCCCGCCATTCTCCTGCCTCAACCTCCCGAGTAGCTGGGACTACAGGCGCCCACCACCACACCCGACTATTTTTTTGTGTTTTTAGTAGAGACGGGGTTTCACCGTGTTAGCCAGGATGGTCTCGATCTCCTGACCTCCTGATCTGCCCGCCTCGGCCTCCCAAAATGCTGGGATTACAGGCATGAGCCACCGTGCCCGGCCTAAATTTTAACTCTTTAAGCAGTTCTGATACTGCAGTTCACACGTCCATGAGCATGAAAGTGTTAAATGAACATATTGTAGCATGGCAGTCAATCAGCATTTTAAATTTCATTAGTGACAACTTTAGAGATCTTCAATGTGAATTCACAGATTCCATCATGAAGAACTTCTGAGACGTTTTCAAGTGTCTTTAGTACTCAACGAAGAAGATTTTTTTTTTCCTATGTGAAGCCAGGTAAATCAATAAAACTCTCCTCAGTGACCCCCACTGTATTAGACTTATGTATATTCACCCGTAGATTTATCAAACATTTGTTCAGGCCTACTATATGGCAGGCACTATGCCACTCCTGTAAGCGCAGAAGATACATTATTAATAAATGCATTGATATGGACTTGGAGGACACATGTCAATAGTTACCATATACTGTTGTCATGGGCTGAACTGTGTCCCTGAATAACTCATATGTTGAACCCCTAATGCCAATACATCAGAATGGAACTGTATTTGGAGATAGGGCCTTTGAAGAAGTGACTAAGTTAGAAACAAGGTCATCAGGGCAAGCCTTAATTCAGTCTGACTGGTATCCTTATAAGATGAAAGATTTTGGACACATACAGAGACACCAGGGACGTGTGTGCACAGAAACCCTTTGCAAGCCAAAGAGAGAGGCCTCAGGAGAAAGTAAACCTGCTTTGCATAATGTTCTTGGACTTTCAGCCTCCAGAACTGTGAGAAAGTCAGTTTCTGTTGTTTAAGGCACCCAGTCTGTATGGCAGCCCTAGCAGACTAATACAACTGCTAATAAGTATATAGTCTTGTGTGAGTATGGAGAAGAGGAACCTGATCTAATTGGGTCTGGGGATAGGATTCAAGAGAGACAAGAAGAGGTGATGCCTCAGCTAAATATTAAAAGATATTTTTATAAGCAGCAGGCACATTTTAAAGGCATCTTCTATCAGGCTTTTGGCATAGAAGAATATATTGAATGAGAATTCAGCGGTACACACGTTTCCAGCATTTGCATGGGCCTTTTCTATTAACATGTAAAAAGAGAAATGTCTGATTGAAGAAAGTAGTTTTCAATCTTTTTAAAGGGATGTCCAACATTGTTTTTAACTGACATTATACGCCTATCCTCAACATAGAAAACAAGTTTTAAATTGTTCTCATTGAAGTGGGTAGTGGGGCCCAAGTCCCATCCACTTAGCCTCACTCCCTAAAGTAATTCATGAGGCACCTTTGGTTATCCCAAGGTTCTAAGGAAAGTTATTTGTCTAGATAACACAGGGCCGAACTCTCTCCATGCCAAGGTTGGAGTTCAACTCACTTGTAGACAGAGACTGAAAACTCTTTTCAAAAAATATAAGCTTTCATGTCAGAAGTGATGTTTCCATGGATGCCTGGCACGTTGTAGGACAGTGTGAAGCCACCTGACCTGGGCTGTAGAGATGACTTAGAACAAAGAAACAAAAGAGGACCAGAGGGAGAAAAGAGCCATTCACTATCATCCTTGAGCCAAGGACTTCACCAATAGTCTTCTCACTGCCTGGTTTTGCACTAGTACATGTTCCTAGAAGAATAAGTTTTGAGTAAAGCTTGAAAGGAGAAAGACACTCCATTTGTTAGAAGGAAGTAGAGTGGGAATTCTAGCTGTGAGAGATGAGAAAGATAGCTAAGAATGGTTGAAGGGTGCTAAGAAACAATGGATTGGGATATAAACTAGCCTGGAGGACATATGTACATAGACCTTTAAAAGAAGAGGTGGACTACTGAGCATATACAGAATCAGTAGACACTCTCAAAGCCCTTACTGATGATTTTTCATATCAATCCTAGATACTAGCTATTTCCCTAGATTTTGGACCTTGGGCATTTTTCTGAACTCTGGAATGTGATTTCTTCATCTTTTCTGGTTGTCTGTTTTTTTTTTTTTTCCTTCTCTCCTCTTTTTTTTTTTTTTTTTTTTTTTTTTTGAGGCGGAGTCCTCGCTCTGACGCAACCGGACTGGGATGCAGTGGCCAATTCAGCTCACTACAGCTCCGCTCCCGGGGTTTTACGCCATTCTCACCCCCCCTCTCCGAGTAGTGGGGCAAGGGCTCCCGGTAGTTTTTTATTTTAGTAGAGAAACGGCGGGTTTCACGGTTAGCCAGGATGGGTTCGACTTATGTGATCCGCGTCTCGGTCAAAGTGCTGGGATTACAGGCTTGGAGCCACCGCGCCCGCCGGTTGTCTGGTATTTGGGGGGGTACACTCACCCCTACACTTTGTGAATACACTGACTCCAGATGGTTTCTGTGATTCCAATGCTAAGTCTTCTTGTAAGCTATAAGCTTTGGTTATGTGTTCATGTGCCTATTCTAATTTTATTACCAATTGCTTTCCTTGACCATCAACTCTTCTGTAAATCTTATTCACTCCTCTACATGGATCTCTCACATTTGAGAACTTCTAAGAGACTTTACTTCTGACCCCCAATTTACCACTGAAGAAAGGGGATTGCTCATATGGATGGTCAAGTATAAGAATTTAATGGGTCTTGGTGCTAAGTAGTGGTTCATTTAATAGGATGAACAGTAAAGATTAACAGTTTGTGTTTCTATCTGATGTGTTCTTTCTTTAAGCTTTCTCCTTTGCGACTCACAATTTTCTTGAATTCTGTAGTCCAATGAAACTGTGAGAGGCACATTTCCCTGGAAAGGGCCAGGAAAAAGGAGCCTAAATATCCCTTAGCCTGATTTTGGTAAGGACCCTGGTTCTACCCACAGTATAAGCAGAAGGCGTGCCAGTTCAAGAAAAACTTGTATTATTAATTGGGGCAAAACACTGAGCTAGCAATAAAAAGCATGTATTTGTCTAAACTTTGTATATTTCTCCATGTAAACTGGTTGTGATTGGGTGGCAGACAGTTGGCTGAGGATCTTGGTTACTGGCTTAATACCTTCTGTACATCACTAGCAAGTATCAGTAAAGGTCCCAAGAAAGATAGACAAATCCTAATAGATGATTGTGTTACTGAGCACAGGCTGGCACAAAAGGAGGAAGAACTGACAAAGGTGGAAGCCAGCTGATGCAGCGAAGGGTGGTGAAGGCCAGTGTGAGGGCTGAGATGCTAGATGTGGGGAGGGAGGAACTCACCCAGAAACCATTGTGAAAGAACTTCCAAATTCCGAGGCTGTTCCTCTGAGTAGAAAATCTGAAACAGAGTCTTGGCAGAGCATGGTGATTGGGAAACGGCAATCGCTTTGACCAGTTACGTGTTGTACGGCTGCTCCAGCTTGGCAGTGAGATTTCTGACTCAGGAGAGGTGATTACACATTGAAAATCTGGCCCCAGTGTGGCCCGTCCAAGGACCCCTGGAAGGCTGGAGTTAATCAACAGACTGGTCATCAGGGGTCACTTGACATTTTGAAAATGTGTTTTAGATACCTGGGAAAGTCTGTTGATACATTCTTTCAGTGTTCCTACAGAGCTGGAACCACCGGTGGCCAAAGGGACGTGTCAGGCACTGCCTCTGCACATGGAACCATTTTGTTTGGGAGCCCAGGCCAGAGTGTGATGAGCTTGTCTCCTTCCTGCTGTCTGACTCAGAGGTGGAGGCAGCTGGAAATAGCAGGACATGGTAGATTAGAAGCTTGAAAATCAGACATTCTGGGAGTCTGCAAACCAATAGAACAAGAACAGAGGGACTCAGTACACAAGAACAGCTCCCTACCACCAGAAAATCATGTAGGAACTAAAGACTTTCTGCATGTCCCATTGTCCCCTGCAGAATGTCTGGAGAGAAATCAATCATTCCACGGACCAAAGTGTATTATTGCCATCAGGAATATTCTTAGGGTGGCTAAAACACAGGGCTTCTCCTTGGAACATGAGTCATATACCACCTTCCTCCCATCTATCTATGGATACTTTATTACTCTGTGAAATCAAGTGAAAATGAACATAAGTTTTAAAGAGAAAAACGTCAACAAGAGGGAGATGAGAGAATAAGCCACCTCTTTCATCTTTTACTTACAAATAGTAGGGAATTTGTATGTTAGTTGAATGAATAGAAAGCCATGCTTTGTTTGCTTTTCTAAAGGTAGCTGGTAGAGTCAGTCCTTCCTCCTGTCCACATATCTTTCTATTAGAATCATCTTCCCTGTCCCCATCAACACCAAGGCTACTTGCTGATCCCTCACCTGCCTAGAACAACAAAACCACAGTACCCAGGGCAATCCTACTCTTTAGTAGAGAATTCTTCAACTTGTAACTCTTTATCTCTAAACTGCATAGTTTCTGGCACAGAATAAACAATGATAATATAATAACAAACAGCACTGTCCTAAGGACTCAGTAGAAAATAAATCTTTTGATTCTGAAGTAAAAGCTGGTATTATTTTATTAATATGCCTATTTTAAAAAGAAGGAAACTGAGGTTTAGACAGGTTTAGAGAAATTAATTTGCCTAAGATTATGTTGTTAGAAAGTGTAGCTACTTGTGAATTCAGATCACCTGACTTCAGAAACTATGCTTGCAATCATTTTCCTCCTCCTCCTTCTCCTCCTCCATTCTTCTTTTTTGTTCTTCAAGAAAGGGTCTTGTTCCATTGCCCAGGCTGGAGTGCAGTGGCGTATCTCATGGCTCATGATAGCCTCAAACTCTTGCTTCAAGTGATTCTCCCCACTCAGCCTAATGAGTAACTGGGACCACAGGCACACACCACCATGCTCAGCTAATTAAACAATTTTGTTTGTGTGTAAAGACAGGGTGTCATTTCACTGTTGCCCAGGCTGATGTTGAACTCCTGGGCTCAAGTGATCCTCCCGCCTTAGTCTCCTAAAGTGCTGAGCCACCATGGCCAGTCCAACCATTTTTGTATGATTCAAAAGTAGTATTTATTATCCCAAATTGATCTACAGATTGGTTGCAATTTCTATCAAATTCCCACAAGCCCTTTTGCAGAAATTGATAAACCCTAAAATTTATATGGAGATGCAAGGGACCCAGTGTAGCCAAAATACTTCTGAAAAAGAAAAAATAAAGTTAGAGGACTTACCCTTTTTAATTACAAAACTTATTCTAAAGTTACAGTAATCAATTTATAGTTAACTCATTTTTGACAAAAGTGCCAAGGCAATTCAATGGGAAAAAATAGCCTTTTCCAAAATAATGCTGGGACAATTGGATATACATGGAAAATATGATGAATTTAGCTCCTTTGCCCCACATTGTACACAAAAGTTAAATAAAAATGTATCATAGTAGGGAGGCTGATGCAGGAGGATTGCTTGAACCTGGGAGGCAGAGGTTGTGGTGAGCCCAGATGACACCACTGTACTCCAGTACTCCAGCCTGGGCAACAGAGTGAGACTGTCTCAAAAAAACAAACACAAAAAGGTATCATAAACTTAAATATAGGAACTAAAATGCTATATATATATATATATTTTATTTTATTTTTTTGAGATGGACCCTCGCTCTGTCGCTTAGGCTGGAGTGCAGTGGTGCGATCTCGGCTCACTGCAAGCTCCACCTCCTGGGTTCATGCCATTCTCCTGCCTCAGCCTCCCAAGTAGCTGGGACTACAGGCGCCCGCCAACATGCCCAGCTAATTTTTTTTTTTTGTATTTTTAGCAGACAGGGTTTCACCGTGTTAGCCAGGATGGTCTCGAACTCCTGACCTCATGATTCACCAGCCTTGGCCTCCCAAAGTGCTGGGATTACAGGTATCAGCCACTGCACCTGGCCTTAAAATACTATAAGTTTTATGAGAAAACATAGGAGAAAATCTTTGTGACCTTGTGTTAAGACAAAGATTTCTTAGCTAGAACACCAAATGCACAATTCATTAAAGAAAACATTGATAAAATGGACTTAAAAATGAAAACCTCTGCACTTCAAAAGACACCATTAAGAAAATGAAAAGATAAGCCACAACTGGAAAAGCATATTGGCAAATCAGGTATCTGATAAGTAACCTGGATCTAGAATATATAAATAATTCTTACAAAGCAACAAGAAGAGAGACAACACAGCTTGAAATGGGCAAATTATTTGAATAGACATCTCCCCAGAGAAGGTATCCCAATGGCCAATAGCACATAAAAAGATACTCAACGTTATTAGTCATTAGAGGAATGCAAATTAAAATGAGATACTACTTTGTACCTACTAGAATAGCTATAATACAAAAGAGAGACAATAAGTATTGGTGAGCATGTGGAGAAACTGAAACGCTCATATATTATTGATGAGACTGTAAATAGTGCAGCCACTTCGAAAAACAGTTTGGGAATTTCTTACAAATTTAAACAGATTTACCAAGCGACCCAGCAATTTTACTCCCAAGTATCTATGCAAGAGGGAATAAAACATGTCCACACAGAAGCTTACACCTAAATTTTTTGTAGCAGGATTATCTATAATAGCCCAAAATGAAAAAAAAAAAAGCCCTCGAATGTTCATCAGCTGAGGATGGATAAATGAGTCGTATATGACTGGATGCAGTGGCTCACACCTGTAATGCCAGCACTTGGGAGGCCAAGGTGGGAGGAGCAGTTGAGGCCAGGAGTTCAAGATCAGCCTGGCAATACAGTGAGGCCCTAGTTCTACAAAATGTTAAAATAAAAATTTTAACAAATGATGTAGCCACACAGTGGAACACAATTCAGTGATAAAGAATAAAATATAACATGGATAAACATCAAGAATGTTCTGCTAAATGGAAATAGCCAGACACAAAAGACCATATATTTTATGATTGTATTTATATGAAAAGTCCAGAAAAGGAAAGTCTATAGAGATGGAAAATAGATTTGTGGTTGTCTAGGATTAGAGATAAAATCAGGGAATGACTGCAAATGAGCATGATGGATCTTTTTGGAGTCACGCAAACACTCTAAAATTAGATTGTGGTGATAATTGTACAACCCTATAAATTTATGAAACACTGCATTTTATACTTAAGATGGAAAAATACATGGTTTTAAAATTATACACCCAATTAAATCTGTTAAAAGAGTTTTCCAATGGGTAAATGAATACGTCTTCAGGCCCTTAATGTTTGCTTTTTTGGTCTGTTATTCATTTCTTGGTTTTAGTTGTTGCTGGCCTAGAATCCACCATGCAGTTTTTCAGACATGACTCTCAGTAGCATCATCAATTCCATTGTCCCAACTTTCCTGCACTTTACCTGCTCAGAAGTTTGGATTATGGACAAACTGAACCACGTACATTCTCTACTCTATATAGACTTATACATGCCATTGTCAGTAAGTATTCAAGTTATCTGATCTTTATTATTCTCTTAGCAACATTTGCCACTGTTAGTACAGATGCCTTGGGAAGTCTTTTTCTGACTCTTCTCACCTGTGATTTCACAACTTAATTCTTCTTTCAAATCCCTGATTTCAAATTGCTACCTTTGTTTTGACCTCTATTTCACAGAAAAGGTAGAGACCATCTAGTGTGAACTAATATGAACTCCCTTAATTTCTTGTCGTCATAGTGACAGATATATTTATTTGTAGCACAATTGTCATTCCATATGTTCTTATTTGAGTTTTGCAGTGTCTCTCCTCTCTCAAATCCTGTAAATCTTTAGCTCTGCATCAACTTATCTATGTTTTTGTTTTCTTCTGTGTGTGTTTACATGCAGGCCATGATTGAATACTGAGAGTCACATGAATGCATTGGAGTCAGAAATATTTATGATTTTTCAATGTCAGCTGGATCTCTGTCACTACTAAATCATCCTTTAGATATTTCTAATTCGTTCCATCTTCTATTTTCCATAGGAGCTATCACAAAAGTTTACCCCATCCTTGTCTCTCAAACCCTCAGCATATGGCTTTATTTCACTCATACTCTTGGCAACCCACCTCCACTTCACCTATACTTAGCTTCTTTCTGCCATTTACTCCTGTGATGGACTGAATTGTGTTCTCCCAAAATTCATCTGTCGAAGCCCTACTTCCAAAGTGAGGTTATTTGGGGATAGGACCTCTAAGGAGGTAATAAAGGTTAAATGCAGTCATAAGGGTGTGGCCTTAATTGAGTAAGACTGGTGTCCTTGTAGAAAAGGAAGAGACATCAGAGACGTGGGTGCATAGAGAGGCCATAGGAAGACAGTGAGAAGGCGGCCATTGTAAGCCAAGGAGCAAGATCTCAGGAAAAACCAAATCTGCCAACACCTTGATCTAGGACTTCCAGCCCCAAGGACTGTGAGTAAATAAATGTTGTCTAAGCCACCCAGTCTGTGGTATTTTGTTATGGCAGCCCTAGAAGACTCAGTCAACTCGTCTTGTTCATCTATAATCCCCTCTTCTATGCTTTAGAGTAAAATCTTTTCATGTCTTTTAGAATGCTGCTCTACTCTCTCTTTTATCTTTAATCACCGGCTCTTTCTCATATTAAAAACAAAACAGAATAGACCCAGTGTTTCCTCTATCAACAAACATCTCCCCATTCTTTCACGTTTGGGAAGAAGGAACCCCTTCCCCCTGTTTCTGGTACCCATTTCCAGTTCCTGCAGCACCTTGGAGCAGATTCCTAGTTGTCTTTTCTTCTTCATAGAACAGAGCATGGAGTTCAACCAAAAAACTATCTTCTTTGCTTTTCTTCTGTTAAGTTCTTGCTCATGAGATATAAATAACAATGTTGTGTGGGAATTTCTGAGAAATTTTAAAGGGAAGGGTGTGTCTTATGTCCTTTTGTCCTCCTTACTGTCTGAAATGTGGACTCTTTCCTGCTTTTCCCAGGTGGACTCAGGACTCTATTCCCTATCTTTCCATTGCACTTTGTACTGACTTTTATTATAATTACCATCATGATTTATAATTTTTTTTTTTTACATATGAATTATCACTGGGCTATAAATATATTTTAATGTTTATGTTCCTCATGTTTATCAGTGAGCCCAGCACATAGTAGACATTCAGTCTATACTCTTTGAATAAATAGATGAATAATCGAACCTATGGATTGCTTTGATCATTGTATTAGTCCATTCTCAAGCTGCTATGAAGAAATACACAAGATTGGGTAATTTATAAAGGGAAGAAGTTTAATCGACTCTCAGTTCTGCATTGTTGGGTAGGCCATGGTGGAAGGCACCTCTTAACAGGGTGGCACCCCTTCACAGGGTGGCAAGAGAGAGAATGAGAGATGAGCGAAAGGGGAAGCCCCCTACAAAACCGTGAGCTCTTGTGAGAACGAATTCACTATTATGAGAACAGCATGGGGGAAACCACACCCTTGATTCAATGATTTCCACCGGGTACTGCCCTTGACATGTGGGAATTAGTAAAATTCAAGGTGAGATTTGGGTGGGAACACAGAGCCAAACCATATCAATCATGATAAACTTTGGGTTTCTTTTTATCTTAATCCATTGATTAGTCAGTCATCCTTGCACTTAGTGTGTGGGGTAAACATTAGTTACAGTGCTCTGTGCTAACAGCAGTGCAGGATAAGGGATGAACTGGATTCAAGTATCTTGCTGTTTAGTGGACAAGAAAATGCATGTGCCAGGCAACCATAATACAAAGCAGAAGGTAAGAATGAGAGGTACAGAGAGAGACCGACTTCAGAGATGGAAGAGAGGCCTTTTGTTTAAAAGATTAGGAAAGACTCTAGGAAGATCTGGCATTAAATAGGGTTTTGAAGATGGTGAGAATTGAGTATGTGGAATTAGAAAGCAGAGCATTCTAATATGTAAAATAGAAGAAAACTGGATTATGGAAAGTGTGTGGTGTCATTACGTGGAAAACAGTTACATACAACAGAATTATGACATAAATACTGAAAAGGTAAGCTAGGGTCCAGTTATGGGGAAATCTGGGATTACCCCAGATAAGGGGAGCCACTTCGGGTGATTGTGAGGGCTACGGTGTCTCATGTCTTGAGACCTTTCAGATAAATAACCAACCAGTTAAGCTGTCAGTCTTTCCCTGGGATTTCAGTTGACTTAATCATGACTGTAAAACTTCAGCCTCCTGCATAGAGAAGGTGGAGTGCTAAAAAATTTTATTGACATTAAATCTCATTCCTTCAGATTCATCAGAGGAATTCAGAAAGCGTTAATAAAATGGTTAGACCAAACCCACAGAGTATGCATAGCTGAACTCCAACGGTTGGTTCTGAAGGATGAGTAATATCTGCAACCACGATAATCTTAAGAGCTGATATCCCACTTTATTGGGAGACCTGAGGATTTGAAGGCACTTTGATGAAGCACCAACCTAAGCAGTATGGTCACCTTCACACTTCAGTGGTAATGGTTGGAAGTAAGCAGATGTTTTCAACAGACTAAGAGAAGTTTCCTTATTCAGGGTATTGGGAAGTGTTAGGTTTTATAGTCAGATGGACTTGGGTCCAGATCTTAACTCTGCATCTCCTACTAGTGATGACTCTGCAGCAAATTATCTAATCTCTGAACTTCAGCTTCCCTCTCTGTGAAATACTGGCTTATAATCTTTAGTTCGTGGTGTTGTGCCATGCAATGTTTTTCAAATTACCTGTGGTAACTTTTTTTAAAGTTCCAATCTGTTTTTTTTTTTTTTTAAGTTGTAGTCTATTATAGATGGTTACTTTCATAGAATATAATATAAATAACTAGAAAAGTAAAATGAAAAAATTTTGTTATTGGATTCCACAGACATGAGTCTGACTGTAGGTCTGGGAGCAATAAGGGGTAATGGGGAGAGTTCCAGGGAGGGTCATCTGGTTTTTGCAACGGACCTCAAGAGAGGCCATTACAGGTTATTTAGGCAAGGAAGACTAAATTCAGAGAAGAGGGAAAGCTTCTGTTGGCAAGGAAAACATCAAATTTGGAGTCTGAGGTTTCCAGCTTCATCAGAATCTGTTCATGTGTCTCCATCCCAAATTTTAGGGCCATACTTCTTTTTCAGTCCATGTCCTAACTTTATCGTAAGAGGCATCATGATGTTGGGAATTTCACTTGCACTGTAATTCAGCCACTCTCAGGATTAGGTGTTTTTTTGTTTGTTTTTTGTTTTGTTTGTTTTGTTTTGTTTTGTTGTGTGTGCATGTGTGTTTAGAAACCTTGGCCATGCAGTTATAAAGTTATGAGATAAAGATTTCTTTTGGGTCACCATTCTACTTCATCTCCCTTTTGTGTTGGAAATAAAGCCTTGAGCTCATTATTTTCTTTCTCCAGTGCACTTAGAAGCAAGCAAGCAACCTTATTGTACTCTCTATTTTCACTAAAATAATCCATGAGAGGAACTGAAGCCCACAAACATTGATAGAATCCATGATAGACTGGAACCTGTGCTGGTCTCTGTATGAGTCAGCTCAGATGCCATCACTAAGTACCAGTAACTGCACAGCTTATGCAACAGAAATGTATTTTCTCACAGGTCTGGAGGCTGGGAAGCCCAAGTCAAGGTCTGGCAGGGTTTGGTTTCTGGTGAGCACTCTTTCTGGCTTGCGGGTGGCTGCCTTTCACTGTGTCATCACATGGTGGGCATAGTGAGAGATCTCTGGTGTCTCTTCTTATAAGGGCACTAATCCTATCAGTTTAAGGTCCCACCCTTATGACCTCATTTAACCTTAGTTACTCCTTAGGCCTTATCTCCAAATGCAGTCACATTGAGGGTTAGGGTTTCTATGTATACATCTTGGGGGAGACAATTCTGTCCATAGCAATCTTTCACCATCTGTAATTTTCCAACTTCAATGATGTAGGTCTCATGCAGGAAAAGCTGGGGTTCTTTGTTACCAGTGTAGCCACACATCTAGCTCAAGGATTGTAGAAGATGAAGATGGATCCAGGGGGAAGTAGAATGGCTGTGGGCCCACCATTGTCCTGAGCCACCAAGAGGAGTTAGCAGATAATGATGGGGTCTGTGATTTGCAACAGTACCTGGTACCCCTACAGTGACTTTCCAAGTGTAAAAGCAATATGGCCGCAGCTTTACTTAAACTTTTCAGATCTCATGCTACATGTCTCTTGTGGCCTATGCTCTGAAACTTTCAGAGACAGGAAATGTAGTTCCAGATTACCTAAGCAGACATAGTAGGGAGAAACTAGATCATCTAACACATTTAGGTCATAAAAGGAAAAAGAATGGAGAGTTATTGATGGAGTGACATGATCTGATAGGTGTTTTTAAAAGACCAGTCTTGTAGAAAACAGAGTACAGCAGAGCAGGTGTGGCAGAGGAACTTGGGTAGGAGTGCATCATGTGACAATGGTGGCCTTGGCTGGGATGGTAGCCCGGGAGATGGAGAGTTCTATTTTGATGGACTGAATGTGTACATTTTAGATGAGAGAGAAGTTAGTGAATCCCAGGGCTTCAGTTGGAGTGATTAGATGAATGGTAGTACAATTAATGTAGTTAGGAAAGACTAGGGTAGGAAAAGGGTTTGGAGGATCATTCAGTAGGCATTCAGGTATTCAGCTGTAAATAGAGACAGTCCAACAAATAATTGTTTAAATAAGTAAGGAGTTTTTAGACTCAAACGATTGCAAGTCCTGGGGTAGTTATTTCAGGGCTGAAGAATGGTTCAACAAAGTCATATATATAAAAGGTTTCAGCCCCCCTCCCCCTCCCTTCACCCTCCCTTCCCCATCCTCTCCTCCTCCCTCCCTTCCTCCCTTCCTCCCTTTCTCCCTTTCTCCCTTCCTCCCTTCCTCCCTTTCTTCCTTCTTTCCTTCCTTCCTTCCTTCTCATCCTCAGGGTGGTTGCCTCATTGTTGCAAGATGCTTGGCAAATCTCTGTCCGCATTCTGAGCATGGAAAGATTGAAAAATGCAGGCCAAACTGGCATGCCACAAAGACTGCCCCTTTTAAAGCAGTTTCCCAGAAGTGACACCAAGTGATTTCTGCTTACATCTTATTGGACAGACTGGAGTCACATGACCACTGCAACTAGACAGTTGCTAGAGAGCAGGAGATATGTGGTTGGGGTTTGGATCAACCATATGCCGGATGTGTAAGTCTGAGTTAGTAGTTAGGGAGCCAAGTGAAAATGTCAGGTAGCCAGCTGGACAAATGGGTCTGTATCTTGGGAGTGTCAATCTTTGGCCTACCTGGCTCTCCCAGATGAACTGAAATGTGAAATAAGTTCTGGTAAGTGTGCTTTTATCCCACCCTACAAAGCATGCTGCTGTGTGCATGTGTGTGTTTATGAAGGGAGAGTGGGGCTTGAATATGACTGCAGCCTAACAGCTAAGTCTGCCGCTGGGTTAATGTAAAGAATGAGAACAAGTTTTAGAGATGTGGAAGGCTTGCACATGCTGAGGCCAGCAGCCTGCTACAAAACTGGTCAGAGCCTTGACTGTCATGTGTGCTCTGAGCTCAGATTGGGCTGTTGTGAATGTTAAAAAGATTTATACCCAGTTTGTAGATCAGAGGTAAACTATGACCTTGCAGGCTAAATCCAGCCAGGTTTTGTAAATCAAGTGTTACTGGAGCACATGTTTATGTGCTGTCCACGGCTGCTCTCATGCTAAACAGCAGACTTCAGTGGTAGCAATAGAGACCACATGGCCTAGAGGGCCTAAAATATTTACTGTCTGTATCTTTATAGAAAAGTTTGTTGACTGTTGGTGGAGATCACACTTCTGTTTAGGTTAATATCAGATTAAGTAATTATACTGTAGGTAGACTTCATTTGGATTGAATGTGTGCGAGTCAAAGATTACCTATTAGATCTCTAATTTGCTCTCTTAGTTTCCTTCCTTTGGAGACCTTCCCCTTTCTGCTAGTCATCCTATCTAGGGTATCTGTGGAGTGTGCAAGCTCAGAGGACTGTCACCACAATATACAAGATGGAGGCTTGCTCCTCGCAGCTCTGCTAGATGTCGTGAAGGAGGGCTTCCTCACTCTGTTCTGTATCCTGAGGGAACTTTCAGGGTTGGTGATTGATTTCATTGCCTACCTCTGCTCAACCACTGGCATGCTTGAGGATTTTCAAGGAAATGTTGTCAAAAGTACTTGGTTAAAGTCAAGATTCTGACTGGATCTTTTGGCTCCCCAAATAGGAATTTCCAAATCAAATACGGTAGTAACCAGAAGTCTGTTCCTACTAATGACTATGCAGTAGCTCATGTCTGGTCACTGTCCTGTCAGTTTCTATGCTTGTAGAATATTGGACAGAGGAAATGAGCAAAACTAATGTGGTTTAATTTTAGAAAGAAGCTCAATGGTCAGGGTCAGGTGTTGGAGTTGTTTACCGAAGTACTTAGTTATAAAAATGTCCTTTCTAAGGATTTAGGCATGAAGCAGACGTCTTGACTGTATTACATCAGCATTTCCCCAAGTGTTCAGTGAGATAATGTATTAGGGAAAAAAAGGTTTGGGATTAAATCTTTCAGAAAATGTTGGCTTGAATAAACTCAACCTGTTCACTGCTGAACTTCTAAGTTTCTTTAATTGTTAGTGTTGACAGAAAATCTTTAATAGGAGGACATGTTATGTAGTATTTTTCAAACTTGTTTGATCATAGAACACTTGTGACTAAAAACACCTTTACTAGACTAGTATTCTGTGGAACATTCTTTGGTAAACACTGATTTAGTCAATCACCTGACTGACAGCTGGACTGTGGAGTGGATTTTTTTCCAGGTTTCTTTGAATAATGTGATTCTAGGTTAAAAGTCCTTCAATCATAGCTCACGATTAGGCCTTCACTAGTTTAATATCACAGGAGATGAATTCACTTGAGATAAGATATAAAAAACGCTGTTTATGTAGATGAAAAAACTTAAGTAGTGGGAGTCATAACAGGTAAGGTAGGACATTTCTGCCACTCACTAGCTGTCTTGTCTTAAGAAAGTTACTTAAGTTATGTCTGTCCTAGGATCCTGACCTATAAAATGTGGTAACATGTGATGCTACCTCTATCTCAAGGGATATCATGATTGTGTGTCTGTTTATGTGTATGACTTTAAATGTAATCCCTGTTTTAGCTGTAAGGAAACAAATTTTAGGTTCTTCAAAAGGTTATGAAAAAATGTGAAAATTTATTGAGGCTGATTTTAGTGTAATATTGTTTTTTTATAAAATAATTTTATAAAAGAGTCCATCAAGATATTACATAGAAAATGCACACTAAGGTAATATATATATACACTTCATAAAAATAGAATACATCTTGGCAATTGCTTAGAGTCTATTACCACCATGTACAGTGTATTGACGTTTAACATTTATGTTAATTTGAACATAGGAGATTTTAAAAAAACCTGTCCCACTGGTATCTTTAAAAATTGTTTTCATTGACAGGAAAATAAATTCTGTAATGTAAAAGTTATGAAGTTAACTGGATGAAAGTTTATATTAAAATGTTAAAGTTCCATGCCCTGAACAACTGTCATGAGGGCAAAGAGATTTTTTTTTTTAATTATTTTCATAAGTGGTTCAGCCGATCTCACAAAATCACTGAAAATAATATCCTTGTTCTGAATGTTCAGTCAAGATAAGCACCATTTGGGATCAAACAAGACTTCTAGTAACTGTACTATATTTTTAAAAATGAGTGGTGTTTTTCTCCTTAAAATGAAAATAGGTAAGTCCTATTATAATGTATCAATACTTACAAAAATAGCCGTAAGTTATTTTATAAGCTTTGATCAAAATACTTAGTAACTAATTTTATGATTCTAAAAATAGTCAAATGCTCAAAAACTCTATTTGACTCTGAATCAGTTGTTTTTGTTTTGTGTT
>NW_016813373.1:5046221-5071547 GCF_001698545.2 Rhinopithecus bieti | reverse complement strand
ATTCTCCTGCCTCAGCCTCCGAGTAGCTGGGACTACAGGCGCCCGCCACCTCGCCCGGCTATATTTTTTTTTACCAGAGCGCATGTTGACTGCTTTTTGAGTCATGATGACTTTTAAATTGTTTGCCAGAAACCGGTGGTAATAAAGAGGGGGAAAAAATACACAGAGGACCGTTTTATGAAGATAGGATTCTGCAGTCATAGTATTTTTAGAGGTTTTGTTAAGTCTGTATTTTCAATTTTCTCCTTCCTATTCCACATCTCATCAGACCAATTGCAAATAGGTTTTTGGTGGATTCTGGGCAGTCCACACTTGACTATGCCGCAGTAACTTGGTAAGCATTACCAAGAGGAAAACAAAGTGAGCTCCAGCCAGTATTTGGTTTCAGAAACACCTTCCTATTAGCTGGACCTACCCAAGAGGAACATTATCACTTGTTTTCAATCACCCTGTTAACTTGGTACCTGGATAGAGTACAACATTTCTGGAAGGAAAGAGAGAAAATAGAATGGTAGTTTATTCAGAATGCAGAAAAGCCTGTTTCAGACAGAAGGAAATATAAGCAAGATGATGTATGAATGGGCAGACGACTGACTCATCTTCACTCATCTCCATTCTCAAGGAGTGGTGAGTCAGTGAAACAACAGAAAAGGTGCCTCATGGTGCGCTCTAAGTGTGCAGAGCCCTTACCACCCTGAGGCAACACAACAGAAACGAAAAACTTGCTGCTGAGGCAGAACCCACCATGTTACATGTTATATGCTGGGAAGACTGCTTCAGGCAACACTGGCAGCCAAGAGTGAGCTTGGGTGGCAGTGGCTGCTGCAGGATGAGCTCATTTCTTGCCCACTCATTGAAGGGAATACTTACTGTAACCCCACATCTTCCTGGAGTTAGTGACTTCCTGTGAGTTACACATGACAAGAGACAAAGTTTATGTTGGTCAAGGAGTGGGAGGAAGGATTTTCAAAAGCTTGTCTGGGATGAGAAGGCAAGACATACCCTGAAACAGGATCCCGTTGGTAGTTGGGCGGACAGGGTGTATCGATGCACTGGTAGCTTCCTCTCATATTGAAGCACATGCGATTGGGCCCACAGTGTACATTCTGCTCCAGACACTCATCGATATCTAGGGACAGTACAGGGAACATGCAGCATCAGCAATGAGGGTGAGAGAAGGCCATCAGAGCAGGCGCTGTGGATGTGTGACTGGAAGGTGGAGGGCTAGCCTTCTCTTCCCACGAATGAACTTAGTCCTATCTAAGCTTCTTCAACCACAAAATGGGGATCATGACACCTGGTGGGTTTTTTTCCCAGATTGCCTCAAGCACATATTTCTTTATGTGAAAGGATGTCAAAAAATGAGAGCTATAAAAGTAGATGGGGAGATATTAAGAGCTCTCTGGTGTCTTTTATATTTGGGCAATACCGTGCATTTGAGTTTTATAAAGCAAGTAATATTTTAAATGCACTATGAACAAACCAAAAATTTAAAGGACAGTTGTGAATATTTTTTGCAAAGTGAAGAATCTTCTTAAAATGTGAGTGATTTTTGCCTACTGTTTTGTTTTATAATGTCAAATTGTTGAGTGGAAAATAGGGTCTGAGATATGAAAGGAGTCAAGTTATAAATTCGGGAGAGATGGTACAGGCTAGTCAGATCTTGAGGAGAGAGACAAACAAAACAGGATCAAATACATGGCCCCGGCACCACAAAGTAAGTTGATCAAATGGAACAGTTCACCTGGATCTGGACTGTGTTGAGTCTATCTTCTGTTGTTATGGTAATGGGATGGTCTCCTTAGGGTAATGGTATGGGGAAAATACGCAAATAAAATACTTTTTTTTTTTTTTTTTTGAGACGGAGTCTCGCTCTGTCGCCCAGGCTGGAGTGCAGTGGCGCAATCTCGGCTCACTGCAAGCTCCACCTCCCGGGTTCACACCATTCTCCTGCCTCAGCCTCCCCAGTAGGTGGGGCTACAGGCGCCCGCCACCACGCCTGGCTAATTTTTTTTGTATTTTTAGTAGAGACGGGGTTTCACTATGTTCACCAGGATGGTCTCAATCTCCTGACCTCATGATCCGCCTGCCACGGCCTCCCAAAGTGCTGGGATTACAGGCGTGAGCCACCGCGCCCGGCGAAATACTCTTTATTTTGTTGTTTTCTACACTAAGTTGTTAAGTAGAAACACACTTTAAGTGCTTCATGAAAATGAGTGTTTTTGAGCCATGATTCTTAATTTGGGGTTTATTTTTGAGTATCGGGGATCTGTAAATGAAAATGTTTGCATGTGTGTGTATGAGACAGACAAAGAATGTGAGATTGATGGATGGATTTTCTGGAAAGAGGGTCCATGGAGTTCAACACAATTTTTAAGGAATTTTAAGATCCCAAAGGTAAGAATGGTATTTTAGAGCAGTGGTTTTCATACTGGGGCATCCTCATTTCCCTGGTGATGCACGAATGTTTTCTGGCAGTATGAATGCAGGCGAATTATTTCAGGGAATCGATTCCCATATTCTCATTTTCCATAATTCTCCACTCATTTTGCCTGAGAACATCTCATGGCCTGGAGGTCTCTATTCCCTTCTCCCTGTTTCCACCCTTCTTCTGATTTACAAAGACGGTTTCAACTAATCTCAGAGGATAAACACAGTAAGCATATTGGTAATAAAGACTGATGGTGGCAGGCCTTATTTTATCATGGCCACAAACCAATGGTCTTAGCTCGCTATTTTATTTTATTTTTTGAGATGGAGTCTCACTCTGCTGCCCAGGCTGGAGTGTAGTGGCATTCTCTCGGTTCACTGCAAGTTCTGCCTCCTGGGCTCAGGTGATTCTCCTGCCTCAGCTTCCTGAGTAGCTGGGACTACAGGCATGCATCACCATGCCTGGCTAACTTTTGTATTTTTAGTAGAGATGGAATTTCACCATGTTGGCCAGGCTGGTCTCCAACCCCTGACCTTAGGTGATCCACCTGCCTCAGCCTCCCATTAGCTCGCTATTTTGAATTAGATTTCGGAAGTGAGTTGGCTGTCATGGGGACACTTACTAACATTTTGTTTGAAGAGAAAATCACCTTCGACTTTTCTGACAGTAGATCTGATTAATTTGACAATAATACAGACTTTCAAATTATATAGTGGCCACCTTCCATTAACCGAGGGAGTTAAACCTGCAGCTCTGAAGTTTTGATGAAAATATATTTAAAGCTTGTGCACATTAAGATGACAATCTGTATGACAGCGCCAGAATTCACATCCTTTACAACTATTTAAACTTATAAGAAACTTTAGTGGTTAATTTTTAAAAGTATGAGTAAAGTATAAGGTTTTCAAAGTCTAAGTCAATTGGCTGCATATAGCATTGGTCCTGATATAAAAGAGGGAAAAATGACAATTAAATGGACTGAATTGGTTCTCCAGAGGTGGGTCCTGAAGGTCAGATGCATTTCTATCATGGAAGCTGTGCTAAGAACAATGGGCATGTGTTACTATGACGTCACTGTACAGTAGTACATAACCTGGTAGTTGGATAATGTTATTTATATTGGGACTTGATACAAAAATAAGCATTTTAGATTTGGCTCCAAATATGTTGTTTTCTAAGGAAAACACAGACAATGTAATTATTTACTTAAAACAGTAAGTCTGCACAAAGTAAAAAGATAGTGGTTAGAATGATATGGAGTAAATAACTTTTTAGTTGTATGTGCTGACAATGATGTAGTATGCTATTACTAGTATTATACTAGGATTAGTTTTCCTACAGGAATGAAACACAATGTGAAACAACTTTTTATTTCAGTTAATTCTTGCCTACTGGCTCTGTGAAACAATTTCTAATTATGATTTTATCAGTCAGGAGTCTTAATCTCCCTGACAAAATGAGATTGTCTCAGTGATGTGAAAAGCCTTCTAGAAAAATGTGAAATTCAATTAGCCTTATCTTCCTTCTCTCATTAAAAAATTTTCTCTTCATATTCATCATCCACATGAATTTTATCTCATTTTCATCATGAATTCTTGCAGAAACATGAAGCCAGTGGGCTGCTGGGGACCGTGATAGTGGTGGTGTGGAGACTGGAAGCTGGATGCACATCAGTGTGCATAATAAGTTGTTATTTAGTAGTTACCTTATGATATATTTTCATTGGGTAAATATGAATCATAAAGAAATATCAGAATCTAATATAGAAATATACACTTTCTATTAAAAAGCTTTCCTAAGTACTGAGGTGCTGGGCAGGTGGCCCTCTTCTGTCTCTGGTCTATTACCCTCTCCTCAGGGTGAAGCACTCTCTAGAAATTCACTCACTCTACTCATTTACTCTACTCACTATTCTTAAAGAAGACAGAAAAATAAATAGATACTGTGTTGTCTTCTGTTCATGGATGATGTGATATCTGGTTTCTATTAAATATAAGAAAATTACGATTGAAATGAAAGTATTTTGTAACATACTGCTACAAGAAAAGAATCCCAAAATGAGCTGAAAATTTTTATATTAACAGCTTTAGAACATATGAATGTATTTAACCAAGTGCTTCTGAATACTAAAAAAAATAATTTAGGATAAACATACTTGAAACATCTGTCTTATAGAAAATATAAGTAATTTAGATTCTTGATAAACATGCATTGCATTTTTAAAACACGGATGAATAAGAGCACTCATTTTAAATGCAGTGCTCATATGTTTCCAAATTTTTAGAAGTAGATTAGTGGTGCATAAAATTAGCATAAGGATCCTTTAGTTTCTCCTCTCTGCATCTTAGGCAATTCTTGATTGGTCATGCTTTTTTTCATTTTGCAGTCTGGTGACTTTCACTTTTGACTAGAGTTTCTGTCCTTGTTCAATGTCAAATTCACTTTAATTTCCCTTTTATTGACATTTGTATCAGTAATTTCTAAATCTTTTAAAAAAACATATGCAAATAAAAAGCAGTCTTTGGTTCCTTATAAATGCCTCAAACACTTTCTAAAACTATAAAAAGAATGCAAGTTATTCTTTAGGGCAAATAAAAGGCATAATTGTTTTCTCTCAAGTCTTTTTAAAACCACAAAAATATGTAACCCATTTAAATTGCAAGCATTTCAAGTGACACCTGTTTCTGATTTGTCCATGTTATTTTCCACTCTCTGTAGCACAACTGAAAGCTGAAGAATGCTTGGAACTAAATAAGTGACAAAAGCAATTAAAAAAAAAACGGGCACAATTTAGAAAGGAAGAAAAATTCTCTAATGAGAATAAAATATAACCCTTTAAAATCTGGCTAAGGGGTTTTATGTTTCAGTGGTTATTCCAAATGCTTCGGTATCTGCCCTGTTGCCTTCCTTGGTGCCTGGAGTACCCGGAGGGGGTGTGGTTTTAGTGTGGGCATCGCCACTCCTTCAGCAAGACTCTTGGGTTGAAGAACTGGGAAAAGTGATCACATCTGGATAAAGTGCTCTCACCCCATCCTGCTGCCTCAGTGCAATGCTCCTGGTGCTCACAGCGTCCCAGGAGACAAGGGACTATTCTAGACATATAGATCTGAGGTCAAGTCCTACCTCTGCTCTTGATTATTCTAGGACATCAAGGCTCACATAATCACTCTGAGAATTAGTTTCAGAATGGGTACAAATTACCTAATAGGTGCCCATTAGAATGGGTGCAAATTATAGCCCTTGACATATTTATACTGCTGATTAAAATGAAATAACAGTTGTTTTGGAAAAAGATAACAATATGATTAAATAAATTATTCAGTACTTCAAATCTGAGTAAAATTCTCTGCATGGGGTAGGTTCTTAAAAATGTTTGGTGACTGATGGCCCAAAGCAAAAGTTACTGCTCAACTTGATGTTTCATCTCCAGCTCACATGACCCAGTTGGGGCTCTCAGGGAGTGTGAATGGGTGGGGTAGGGTGGTGTGGGGTAAGGTGGCAGTGCTCATGGTAACTAGGGTGAAGCCATTGTCTATACTGGTTTTGCCTCCTGGAACTCATTTTCCATGAGCTGCATCCCAGCAAGTCTTTTGTGAATCCCATAAAGAGAAAAAAATTCAATCGAAATTTGATTGATTTTTTTTGGTCATTGCTACACTTGCCCAAAACTCTGTTATAGAACCAATAAGCTATATTTTGATTTATTTACATGTCTGTCTCCACTAGCCTGTAAACTCTTAAAGGGGAAGACTGTGTCTTATTTATCTGTTTAAATCCTGCAATGCTAGCACATAATTGTTCCACATCAATGTAGACTCAACGAATGAATGAATCGTTTAATTGACTACCAAACTGATCACTCTAAAAATAAGTTTAATAAGAGGGACCACATATAAAATAATGTCTCACACTGAAGTAAATTTACTGAGTAACCTTCTCATTTTTCACTTCCATTTTAGTGGAATTGTAAAAAAAAAGTTTGAAGAGATCTATTCCCATTAAGGTTTAAAATATATAATATGAACTGGCTTAGGCATTTTTGCTCCTTCTAATAAGACCATTCCAAAAATGTTTCTCAACTATTTTCTTTGCTTACTTCCTCTCCCATTGCTTCTCCTGCTTGCAAAAGCAATATTTGAACATAATTCTGACCCATGGGAATGGGAAAGAAGGGGAAGCCACTAGGAGAATGATTATTCAAAAAAAAACTTCTCACACTCTCTGTTGGTTTTTAGTCAAGTTGCAACAATAAACATCCCAATGTTTTCTCACCTTGGCATGTCTTTCCATTGAGTGTGAGTTGATAGCCAGGTGGGCAGATGCATTGATAACTTCCAAAGGTATTCTTACACTCATGCTGGCAGGCATCTGTATTTTCACATTCATCAATATCTGTTCAGGAAGATGACAGTTATCACCACACAAGAAAAAAGCAGACACTGTGACAGAGCCAACTCTCATCAAGTTGTTGATATACATTAGAAAAACTTCTTGGTGATTTTATACTCGTGTGTTAAAAACTGCTCAGAGCTATTTTCTATCAAGTTTTTTTATGTTATAAAAATATTGAATATAGTACTGTATACACAGTACCATATTACAAAATATGGACATTTCTTCTATGTATAAGCACATATATGCTGAAGTCCCAACCTGATCAATTTTTATATTAGTTAAGAGAGACATGACAGAGGAAACAAATGTAGACAGGATCCTAAACCACCAAAATATGAAACTCTTTAAGGAACAGTAGAAATTTCCTAAAATATAATGTTCCTATTGAGATTGATTGCAAAAAGGAGTATTTGTTTTTATTGTATTCAAATTTTGGCTCTCTTTCTCTCTCGCAGCAGGCCTACCCATGCATAGCTTTCCCATACACAGATGTCATATGGAAATGTTTTTCATTTTTGTGACAAAAAATATTCCTCAACATTTTTTACACAATTTGAATGCACTAATGACAAGTACATACATATATAGTTGTGTTACCTTTGGCAGGCCATTTAACTTCTCAAGATCTCATTTATTCTTCTGTCAAAAGGGACACTTGAGACTATCTGCCCTAATTCACAGTTTTGCTGAAAGGTTCATATACAGTAACATGTGGGAAAGTAGTCTATAAAGGGCTATCTGCTATTATTAAAGCCATGAAAATGGCAAGGAGTGTGAGAATAGTTGATAATTCAAAATTAATTGATATTTGCTTTAAGGTATGTGATTTGGGAGGCTGAAAATTTCTTGTCCCAGTGGTGTTTTGCTTTGACTAAAATTAAAATTTGCTCATAGTCTCTGATCATACACCAACCAGTGGAAGACTAGTTAACCAAAGTGTTGATTCTATGACTTGTGTGAGTTTTTACTTCTTTCCTTTAAAATCAGCTTTAACCTAAAATAACAGAAATGTAAATGATACTGAACTCCAAGTAGTTAACACAGAGCTTTTGCAAGTATGAATTTTACAGTGCCCCCAAGTGTGATTTCTGCATTCAGATGCAATACAAAGGTCATTTTTCCTGTTATGCTTTGGAATCAATTTCTTCAAAAACTAGACTTTAGCACAAGTCTAATAAGATTTCATAGTGTTAATTTGAATCTTTCATAACTTGTCTGTCCCAGATAGTTAATGAAAAGTATTTGGTGTTTATTGCAAGTTGGTCTTGTTGTGTAGTTCCAAAGCTGTCTACAGTCTTACTGTAAATTTCTTCATTGTCACAATACTATAAAATACCATATTTTAAGAAATGTTTAAGCCTATGAATTGCCCCCAAAGAAACTTAAATATCCAGTAATGGACTAGCTATAAATTTTTACTTTAGATTCTCCAAGATTGACCTTTACTGTGAAATAGTGGCTGCCTCAAATAGCAGATGACTGAGGAAGATGATTGTGATAACATAATATAGGTTTAACATAAACAGAAGACAGAAAACATTTATAAGACTCTACTATGATGAAACTGCAGCCATAGATGGTGATGAAGAAGTAGAGAAATGGGTTATTAATCAGGAAACTTTCTTAAAATAACTTGGACCTTCTGATAATTTGGAAGAAACCAGCTAATGGTGTATAGTGTGGAGGGTGTGGTTTAATTCATTTTTCATAACACAGATGTTTGAGCAGGGAAAGTAAAGGTAGATCAAAAGAAAGTGCTTGTCTAAAATGAAGGCTCAGAATGGGATGGTAACCTATCACCTAGTCTGTGAAAACCCTCTAGTGGTAATGACTGTTTGGAAGAAACTGAAAGACAAAATGTCAGATGTTAATTCTGTCAACAAAAGAATAGTGAACAACTTTAATGAAGAGTCAGATCAAAATTGTGGGCATAAAAAGTTACCAAAACTCAGAACAGTTTGTAGCAGATTGACAGTATTGTTTAATATACTAGCAAGAATACTGGAGTCCACATATTTAGCAATTAAACAGTATTTGACCACATGGGACAAAATGTAGACAATTGTTAATGAATGCATTAATGTTTGGTAGTAGAAGAAATGAGCACTGTCAACAATTCTGGTAAGCTAATCACAAGGGAGAAGTTTCCATATCCCTTATATTAATTATGCAGGTACATTAATTAATTATTATATGCAGGTACATCAGGGTGAAAAAAGACAGAAAAGTGCTGGAAAAAAATATGAACCTAAAAAGCAAAGGGTAAAGTTTGAGTGTCCAGAGGGACTGAGGGTCCAACTGAGTAGAGATGATATGGGAAGATGAGTCCACCTACGGTTGGCCAAGAAGGTACATCTGAGAAGATAATAAGAGGGCTTGGGCAAGGGTGGAAAAAGAAACAACAAAAATTGAAGATAGAAGGAGAAGAAATGTTTAAAAAATATTTAGCAAAAAGCATAGTTAGGAGAGAGTAAGCAAAGTGTAGAACGCTTTCGAGAAATGTAAGAAAATGAGGCTGGCATAGTGGTCTTTGAATTTAAACAGAATTTCTTTTTTCCCTCCCTCTTTACTTCCCTCCTCTGTGCTTGCTTTTTCCAGCTAACAAATATTAAAACTAATTCCTGCTTGCTAATTCCCCTTGAGTAGGTCAATGACATGCAAATTGTAAATGTTCACAGAAAATTGAGTTAAATGAGTGACAGATGGTAATGTTTGCAACTTGAGTGAAAACAAGGTCTCAATTCTTAAGTTGGAAATTATACTTCACTTTGGCAAACAAATGAAATTATAGACTTGTGAATTTAGATAGATACTGAAAGCATATATGTTAGAGCGATAGAAGTAACTTAATTTTGTCCCAACTCATATTATCTTTTCAGTGACATACAAACATATACAATAATCAAACAGCAATTCCATGGGGACTGTGGAGCAACAGTCAATGGGATGTTGGTTGTCATACAGAACAGTCGACTGAGAAACTGAAACTTTCACTTTTAAACCACTGCTCTTCCATCAGTCCGATGTGGCTATAATCTGATGGCATATTATGTGGCAATTATGTGGCAATATTTACATCCTCTTTTAAATAAACTATATTCTGGATGCCACCGAAATTTATTTCTATGTAGCATTAAATTTAGTAACACCTTCAGGGTGACCAAAAAGAGAAACTTACTATAACACAATAAATTATCAGAATGCCCACATGTAAATCCATAATTTACTTGACTCAAGTCTGTAATAGTTTTAGGTGCCAAAATAAATGTCTTAAAATTTTGAGTCATTCCGGACTTGAGATCAGATGTAGTTCACTGCACCCAAACAATCACAGGTGCTGTACACATGCTTTGATCAGTAAGAGAGCCCACAGAAAGGAAATGTAATATGGTTGACATTTACCTACACATGTGTCATGGCTTGCCTCAGAGCCTTCAGGGCAAGTTTTCCTAAGAGTCCTTCTAGTCCTGGAGAGAGATGTTCTGCTGTTTCTATACTCTGAGTAGGAGCTGTAGAGATGTGAGTACTGTCTGTAATGCTGTTGAGGTTGATAGTTGTTTCTCACAGGGGAGAACCGTGCAAGGTTATAGCTACTGTACTGAGTGCCGTAATTTGGCAGCCTCTCCAATCCAGCGCAAGATTTCCCGTCCCCTAATAAATGTTGTCCTGGCGGACAGATACACTTGAAGCTGCCGGGGGTGTTGGAGCACTGATGTGCACAAGGTTTAGGCACTTGTTCACATTCATTAATGTCTGCTCGTGTGCCATGACATAAAAAAGAGAAAAAAAAAAGACACAGACATACACACAACACAGGAATATAGAATGAATCTGTGAAACAAACTGAAGATATTGTCACCCTCCACAGCCAGGCATACAGTCATGTCTCCTCAACTGCTGTGAACTTTTGAGAAAGCTTTAATCATTCAGTCATGAACATAAAGACAGATTCTGTACATTTCCCCCTAAATACTAATGCACACGTTTTATTTGAACATTAACATTGGAGCAAGTGGCTCAGAAAATGAGACACATGAGTTCTGTGAATTCATACTCCTTTGACTTTCACTTATGGCCTTAAGATCTAGGGAACTCTGTTTTCAGCCTTGTCTCCTTGATCAGTTTAAGCTAATTTGGTATACATTTTTACATGTAATTCTATGAGTAACATTAAGATTTTAAATCTTAGAAATACTACACTAAGCTTTCTTAGTTCAGCTAGGCAGAGACATCCTAAATTGTTAAAATTTATGTCTCTTCCTCTGGGGAAAAAAAGGTAAAAGAGAGTGTGGGATCACAGATGAATACAATTTTCATCAAACTTCACTTATAAAAATGTCTCAATACCTCTTAATACAATCATACGTGTACATTTGGGAAATTTCTCTCTTGTTTTTTCTTCCTTTTGACAAATATTTCAGATGGAATTCTGACTTTTCTACTGGTTGACAATGTTGGAAGCTTTCTAATATGTCCGTATATAATTTTTAAAAATGTAACTACTTTTATGTTTATTTAAATGATTTGGTCTATCTGCAAGCATCTTTGCCCTCCTAATTCTCCACATAGCAGCCAGAGAGAACTTTTCCAAATGTAAACCATATCATATTGCTTGTCTGCCCAAGACCTTTCATGTTTTTCCCATCACATTCTTTATTATGGGCTCTTTATCCTCCTTACCCTTTGCCTACCTTTGCTCCAATAGCCTGACCCCTTGGTTCTTCCTTGATTATGATCAGTGCATTCTTTTATGAATGACATTGCCCTGGCTTCTCCTCAGCCTGAAATATACTTGTTCAGAGCTTCCATCGTGGCTGCTCTTTCCTTTTTTTTTTTTTTTTTTTTTGAGGTAGAGTTGCTCTGTTGCCTAGGCTGGAGTGCAGTGGCATGATCTCAGCTCACTGCAACCTCTGCCTCCTGGGTTCAAGGGATTCTCCTGTCTCAGCCTCCTGAGTAGCTGGGACTACAGGCGTGTGCCACCACACCCAGCTAATCTTTTTTGTATTTTAAATAGAGACAGGGTTTCACTGTGTTAGCCAGGATGATCTAGATCTCCTGACCTCATGATCAGCCCGCCTCGGTCTCCCAAAGTGCTGGGATTAGAGGCGTGAGCCACTACGCCTGGTCTGCTCTTTCCTTCTGTCCAGTCTCTCAGAGAGGCTGCCTGGATCACAGTGCTACCACCCCAGTCTGGGTCTTTCTTTCTCCTTGCTGTTTTATTTTTCCTTAAAGTGCTTATCACTATCTGAAATTATATATTTTGTGATTCTTCTTTCTCTCCCTGAAAGGTAAACTCCACGAGGACAGAGACCTGGTTTGCCCTGTTTAGCGATGTATTCCCACAACCTAGAATATCATCCAACACGAAGTAGATGCTCAATAAACATTTGTTGAATTAATGAAGGAATGGGCTTGATATCGTGTGCCAAATCAAGCCATGAACAGTAGAAATGAAAAAGATCATATGGGAAAATGTGGTCTTAAATACATGAAAACCAGAATTCAAAGCTAATATAGATCTTAATTCTATCAGTAGAGGGAGAAATTAAATCACATCTCTAGTTAGAATTTAGTTACAAGTTTTAGAGGTAGGAATGCTGGCAAACTACAGACTTTAAATTTTTATTTTCTGAATTAATAATTTTGAATTAATGAACAAGCCAAGTCCATTTTCCCCAACAGATTAAAACAAGGAAACAAGGACATAGAATCAGTTCTTACTAAGATATAAACTCACCAACCATGTAAAATTTTAAAAAGTTACTTTCTTTCTATTGCTAGGTCAACACATGGAATCTGTACTTGTAACTCTTCCTATAAATTGGAAAAGGGAATGAAAGCCAAATTCTTCAATTCATTACCACAGTGGCATGAAAGAAAACAATATAGGAAGGTAGAATAAAATAGTAAATTTTGCTCTAAAAACTTTTAGTAGGTAAAATTAATATTTTAACTCTCTTTCTTTCTTTCTTTCTTTTTATCTTCTTTCTTTCTTTCTCTCTCTCTCTTTCCCTCTCTCTTTTCTCTCTTTCTTTTTCTTTCTTCTTCTTTTCTCTCCTCTTCTCTCTCTCTCTCTTCTTCTTTCTTTCTTTTTTCTTTCTTCTTTTTTCTTTTGAGACAAAGAGTTTTGCTCTTGTTGCCCAGACTGGAGTGCAGTGGTGTAATCTTGGCTCACTGCAACCTCCACACCGCAGGTGCAAGCAATTCTCCTGTCTCAGCCTGCCGAGTAGCTGGGATTACAAGTGCCCGACACTGTGCCCAGCTAATTTTTGTACTTTTAGTAGAGACGGGGTTTCGCCATGTTGGCCAGGCTGGTCTCGAACTCCTGACCTCAGGTGGTCCACCCATCTTGGCCTCCCAAAGTGCTGGGATTACAGGTGTGAACCACCATGCCCAGCCATTCTAACTCTTTTTTTAAGGCAATGGTTCTGCATCCTTCCTTGTTTTATTCCCTAGCACAATGTCTGAGATCCAACTGGTGGCCAAATTGGTGAACAAATACACCTATTTCATTCTGAAAAGTCACTGTTATGGCTAATCAAGATTTTAAACTATATATAAATGATAATATCTAAATAGAAGACTAAAATGATGCTCTGCATTGTTGTTATTAAAAAGCATTTCTTTTAAAAGAGTTTCTAGTAATGGTATTAGTTTGAATATTTGCTACATACAAAATAGTATGCTAGGGATTGCATAAAGACAGAGCTAAGTTTTTTTGGGAGAATTTGCTATAAATAATCGTTAAGTAGAGAACAAGGCAACCAATTCGAAAAACACCATGTAACCCAGAAGCTAGTATTGAAAAGCCCACACAATTATTTTAGTGCAACTGAATATTCTAAGGAAGACTACAGTTTGATAGATCAGTTTCTTGATTATAAATGCATTAATTTTTACCAAAAGTATGTGGTTATCTTACAGATATTTTCTATTTGCCTTCATACTCAAATATGACTAAGATGAAAACAAATAGGCAAGTGGGGAGAAATGAATGAGATATTTAAGCATTAAATATACGATAAAGTAATAATTATCCATTTGTTTAAATTGTGTGTCCCTATTTTAAAACCTCACACTTAAACTTTCATACTACATACAAGTATACTTCATGCTCAAATAAAATGTATCTATGCAAACATTTATGTCATGTGCATAGAGATATAATCAATGAGATAATCGTGGTAATTAAGTTGTGATGGCAATTATATCAGAACCTCACTTTGGTATATGTGGTGTATAGCAAGCACACAGTAAGTGATTATTAACACTTGAAATGTTAGTGTAAATTGAGCTCAATATGAAGTCTCCAAAGAAGTATCCAAATTGTGTTGAATGACGTAAATCAATTTACATACCTTATTACTGTAACAAGAGACCATTTGAGGATAGAGAAAGTGGCCCTAAGCTAGTTGGTAAGGCTAGGTAACTGTATCAGTAGCTTGATTGCTCAACAAATTCCTATTAACTTACCCATGCAGGGTCTTCCAACTCCTTGAGACCGATAACCTCTTGGGCATACACAGCGATAGCTGCCTCTTGTATTCTCACATATCTGGTTATATCTGCACTGATGGGTCCCATCTTTACATTCATCAATATCTACAGACATGGAGGCAATAAGAAGTAACATTTCCTCTTTCAAACCCAAAGTCATTGTATCTGAAATCAGCATTCTGTAGGATTGCCAAAGGTTGCATTTCTCACCAAGTGGTTGAGATCATACCAACTTACAACTTGGAATCAGAAAACCTGGGTTCAAGTCCCAGCTCTGCCACTTATTAACTGGCTGCTTTTCCTCCTCCTGCTCCCTATTATGGAGAGAGTTTTATTCTCAGATTTCTTTTTTCTCCTTCTCTATATCCCTTCCTCCTTTTGTCATCTTGTTTGTACAAGTGATTAGAGTTTAGGCAGACTGAGAACAGTAGTGCTATATTGCTTCTGATCCACAGTCCCATGTTTCTAGCTGCTAGCTGGACATCCCCATCTCTCTTTGTTTTACCACTACTTCAAACCCAGCACACCCTCAGTGCCTTAACCTTACTCCCCTATTTGTGATAACAGCATGCCTGTGTTTCAAGTCCATCAAGCTTTAAATGATAAATGATGTTCTGTATTCCTGCTATTGAAAAGCATTTCCTTTAAAAGAGTTTCTAGTAATAATAGTTTGAACATTTGCTATATACAAAGATTGGGTAGTTCTATT
Organism: Rhinopithecus bieti; assembly: GCF_001698545.2. Classification (NCBI taxonomy): domain Eukaryota; kingdom Metazoa; phylum Chordata; class Mammalia; order Primates; family Cercopithecidae; genus Rhinopithecus; species Rhinopithecus bieti. Next base: position 5,056,515 of record NW_016813373.1, on the reverse strand, counting down.
TCCTCAATCAAAACCATGTATCTCTACATTTACATTTCCACTTAGCTAGATTTTTGCTGTAGCTTCTTAAAAAGTTTCTGATCTTTCAACTCATCTCATGTCTAGTTAATCTTATACATAATTAGGGTCAGTATTCTGAAAAATGTTTACAGTTGCATGTACATGATGCTCTGAGATGGCTGCTGCTCTTTTTTTTTTTTTTTTTTTTTTTTTTTGAGATGGAGTATCGCTCTGTCACCCAGGCTGGAGTGCAGTGGCATGATCTTAGCTTACTGCAACCTCTGCCTGCTGGGTTCAAGTGATCCTCCCACCTCAGCCCCCAGAGTAGCTGGGACTACAGGCACGCGCCACCTTGCCCAGCTAATTTTTGTATTTTTAGTAGAGACGGGGTTCCACCATGTTGGCCAGGCTGGTCTCACACTCCTGATAGAGTTGGTTGCTATTAAATGATAAGGAAAGTATTGACCTATATCTATTGTGTGAGAGCTGAAACAAGTCTTTGAAATCTGATACTTCAACTCCCATCACCAGTTGTTGTTTTTTTAAATTATACTAATGAACTTAACAACTCTCAACAGATGGCCAATATTCCTTCATCTATATCTATCCCCCACAATCCTATCATATTGTTTTGAAACCAATCCAAAACACTGTAATTTTATTAATATTTTAGAATTGATTTTTTTAAAGAAAAACTGTGCTATTTTACAATGAGAAACTTAAACTCAAATTTCTGTGTAATCATAAGACTTGTCCAAAGGTTAGACAGCTGTCAAGAAGGAACAATGAATTTTAACACTTTATCCCTAAGTTCAGCTCTTTCTCCCTTATACAAAGCTTTCTTGCTTTCCTTTTCCTGTCATCTCCATCTAGTAACATCCCAACCTATGTTTAAATGTGATCATTTACATGACCTCCTTCATAGTGACTCCTACTGGATACAGTCACTTTCTTGGGTATTCTTGTAGAGTTTTATTTGTTCCTCTTTACAGTGTCATTCACCTTGTATTATAGGTTTTTGCTTTTTTGGCGGGGAGGGGGTATAGTGGAGGGAGTGGAGTAGGCCAATTTAACCCATACATTATTTCTTTCTCCTGTATTCTTTAGCAGGAATGAGAATGGGAATGGTATCTCTCTTTTATTTTTGTAAATCCTACAGTTGCTAGCTCTGCTAACCAGGCTGGTACAGAATAGACATACACAGAAAAAATGTAGGGAGAAATATAATGTACCTTTGTGTCTGGTCATTGATGTAGAATAGATAGACTGTTTTATTTGTCTGGTCATGGATTTGATATTTAAAGAATATACAGCTCCAAAATAATTATATTTTGAATTTTAACAAATCTCTACAGACATAATTTTTCTTTCCTCCATGAAATTCTTAACATATATGCTAAATTTCATATTAGAAATTATGTGAGATAATATTAATGCTTGTGGATATTAAACCATGTAAACTAAATGTTTAATTGATGGGAGCTCAAAATGGTCATAAGTTTTCATAGTGAGCTTCCATTTCTGGGTATAGCCATGACCCTGGGACCTGGAACTCAATTATCCTAGAAGTTGGGAGTACTTACAGAAAAAGAAAGATTTCCTTGGTAGCTTAAATTTACTCTAATCACTAGTTTTAAAATGAATGCCTTACTTGACTTGTTGATGGTAAACTGATCTCAGTCATGGAAACAGCCAGACACTCACCAATACAGGTTCCATTTTCTGCCTTGGTCATTCCATTTGGACAAAGATCAATGCACTTATAGCCACCACGGGTGTTCTTACAGTGCTGATCTGGTCTGCATACATTCTGCCTACACTCGTTCACATCTTGATGAAAGAACAAAGGTAATGTAGATTAAGAAAATTATTTATTCAACTTTTCCAGAGAAATCATACTTTTGGAGTTTAGGGATATTATTTACATATATTCATTGCATAATCACTGTGTAAGGTTAAAGTGCTTAAATTCAACAATGTATGTAACATACTTTAAAATAGAATAAAATAAAAAACAAAACAAAATACTGTTTTACAGAGCAGGTAGCCATATCATTTTCTCTTCTTAGAAAAATAAAATTTATATACACTGTTAATTTCATTTGTATACATATATATGTACATATATGTATATGTATAGGTATACTTTTGCAAAAAAATTAGAGGAAATGTCATGAAGAATGGGTATGTAATTAGAAAAATAAACTCATAAAACATAGCATTTTTTGTCATTTTGGTTTTGCATGGATTGCATACATGCTGCACGCTTGATGTCCTAAATGGGAACCAGTACCAAGACACAGTGTATGCATTTAGATCAGACATCATTAAGACGTTGTAGAGGTGTCATTCCTTTAAATTCAAAGCCCTTTTCTTACCCATGCATTTTCTGCCTTTGAGCTGATACCCAGGTTCACATCCACAGTGGAAACTTCCTATGGCATTGAAACAGCGCTGGTGACAGGGGCTGGATTCTTGACATTCATTAATATCTGTTAAATAAAACAAAACTTTCATTATATGCTATTAGGAAACCTGAGTTAATGTATCCCAAATGTTTAACATTTTAATGATCTTGATCATTACCATGTTTAAGATCTCTAAAACCTATCCAATATATTCACACTCATGTGATCTGCCAAATACTTGACAGAATTAATTGCTGGAGAGGGTATCTCTCTTCAATAATCTTAAAAGTAGACAACTGCTAATGATACAGAACTGTCAATGAAACACTCTTCTACTTTAAGTATTTTGCCATATGACTCTCACTCATGTTTCTAGGAAGTTCCAGTCCTGGAATGTTACTGACAGACTGGGATGCTGAATACAGAGGAAAAAACTCCAACACTACTAAGGTCTTTTGCAATTGTCCTTTCTTCCCCTTTCTTGCTCCTTAACTTGGTGCAGGTCTTTATCACCCTGTGCCTGACTGCATTAACATCAGCATTTCTCTACATTTGCAGTCACTGCTACGTTGTACTTCCCAAACACCATCTGGGTCATAGCGTAACAAAAACTGTGCAGGCACGAACTCCTCAAACTCTTGGGGACTTGCCTGTGGTTTGTACCTTCTTTCCTTCCCTTTCCTCCAGTCTCAGGGAAGAAAGCCCTCTTGTCTCACTGAAGAAAAGTCCCTCTATTTGAGCTTTTGAGCTCTGCAGCCCATCTTACCCTTCCTCACCAAGATGAGGACTGTGGTCCATCAATCATTCCCTCCTCCTGTGCATTTTAAAAGTCCTTCCAGTCTATCACTGATGGGCATTTGGGTTGGTTCTATGTTTTTACTATTGTGAATAGTGCTTCAATAAACATACGTGTGCACGTGTCTTTACAGTAGAATGATTTATAATCCTTTGAGTATATATCCAGTAATGGGATTGGTGGGTCAAATGGTATTTCTGGTTCTAGTTCCTTGAGGAATTGCCACACTGTCTTCCACAATCATCGAACTAATTTACACTCCCACCAACAGTGTAAAAGCATTCCTATTTCTCTACTTCCTCTCCAGCATCTGTTGTTTCCTGACTTTTTAATGATTGCCATTCTAACTTATGTAAGATGGTATCTCATTGTGGTTTTGATTTGCATTTCTCTAATGACCAGTGATGATGAGCTTTTTCTCATATGGTTGTTGGCTGCATAAATGTCTTCTTTTGAGAAGTGTCTGTTCATATCCTTTGTGTACTTTTTGATGGGATTTTTTTTTTCTTGTAAATTTGTTTCTTGTAGATTCTGGATATTAGCCCTTTGTCAGATCGATAGATTGCAAAAATTTTCTCACTCTGATAGTTTCTTTTGCTGTGCAGAAGCTCTTCAGTTTAATTAGATCCCATTTGTCAATTTTGACTTTTGTTGCCATTGCTTTTGGTGTTTTAGTCATGAAGTCTTTGCCCATGCCTATGTCCTGAATGCTATTGCCTAGGTTTTCTTCTAGGGTTTTATGGTTTTAGGTCTTATGTTTAAGTCTTTAACCCATCTTGAGTTAATTTTTGTATAAGGTATAAGGAAGGGGTCCAGTTTCAATTTTCTGCATACGGCTAGCCAGTTTTCCCACCATTTATTACATAGGGAATCCTTTCCCTATTGCTTATGTCAGGTTTGTCAAAGATCAGATGGTTGTAGATGTGTGGTGGTATTTCTAAGGCCTCTTTTCTGTTCCATTGGTCTATATATCTGTTTTGGTACCAGTACCATGCTGTTTTTGTTACTGTAGCTTTGTAGTGCAGTTTGAAGTCAGGTAGCATGATGCCTCCAGTTTTTTTCTTTTTGCTTAGGATTGTCTTGGCTATACGGGCTCTTTTTTGGTTCCACATAAAATTTAAAGTAGTTTTTTCTAGTTCTGTGAAGAAAATCAATGGTAGCTTGATGGGGATAGCACTGAATCTATAAATTACTTTGGGCAGTATGGCCATTTTCACAATATTGATTCTTCCTATCCATGAGCATGGAACGTTTGTGTCTTCTCTTATTTCCTTGAGCAGTAGTTTGCAGTTCTCCTTGAGAGGTCCTTCACATAAAATGTGGCACATATACACCATGGAATACTATGCAGCCATAAAAAGGGTAAGTTCATGTCCTTTGCAGGGACATGGATTAAGCTGGAAACGATAATTCTCAGCAAACTAACACAGGAACAGAAAACCACACACACTGTGTGTTCTCACTCCTAAGTGGGAGTTGAACAATGAGAATGCATGGACACAGGGAGGGAAGCATCACACACCAGGGCCTGTTGAGGAGTTGGGAGGGGGTTAGGGAAGGGACAGCATTAGGAGAAATACCTAATGTAGGTGATGGGTTGATGGGTGCAGCAAACCACCATGGCATGTGCATACCTATGTAACCTGCATGTTCTGCACATGTATCTCAGAACTTCAAGTATAATTTTTTAAAAAAGTACTTCCTTCTTATACTTTTCTTTCCAATAAACCTGTAGATATAATCAAAATTTTCCTCTCATAACCAAATCCCTCTCTCAGGTCCATACTAATCTTAAGCTCCTGCCACTTCTCTCTTGCTATATTCCAAACCCTTCAAAAGAAAAATCACCATAGTTGGGCTCTTCACTTCCTCACCTTACATTCCGGATTGCCAATGTCTCTTATTTTGTACTTGTTTTTTATTTGACATCTTTTAATTTAACCACTCAAAATCTACCATGTGTTAACTTACATAAACACAGATGTGATCATATACTTTTTTGTTTTGTTTTTGAGACACAGTCTCTCTCTGTCACCCAGGCTGGAGTGCAATGGCACAATCTCAGCTCACTGCAACCTCTACCTCCCGGGTTCAAGTGATTCTCCTGCCTCAGCCTCCCAAGTAGCTGGGATTACATTTGTGAACCACTGCACCCGGCTGTGATCACAAACTTTTAAAATATTTTTCTTAGTGCAGTTTTTATTTTTCTTCTTCCTCTTTTGGTTGGGCTCCCTTCTCCCTTTTTACCCTTCTTGCCCACCAAAGGCAAACAACATTAACAATCTAGTATGAATAATAATTTATTTCTACTGCAGCCACATAAATATCTCCACCAAAATATATAGATCCATTTCCTTTTTTTCTTTGGTTGTTTTTCCAGTTACATATACTCTTTTCTGCAAAATTATACATACCTTCCTACATCTGGATTTTTCTCATGGATGCACAGTGGTTCATGGTGTAGATGTACCATGCTTCATTTATTCTGTTGATAAACATTCAGTTTTGGATCCACTGCCTTTTCCTTTATGAAAAATCCTGATAACAGCTTTATTTATATTTGCCAAAACTTGGAGGCAACTAAGATGTCCTTCACTAGGTAAACTGTTCTGTATCTAGATATTTATTATTGAGCAGTGAAAAGAAATGAACTATCAAGCCATGAAAAGGGGTGGAGGAACCTTAAATGTTACTAAGTGAAAGAAGGCAATCTGAAAAGGCTGCACAATTGTATGATTCCAACTATATGACATTCTGGAAAAGGCAAAACCACAAAGACAGTAACAAGATCAGTGTTTGCCAGAGGTTGGAGGAAATAGAAATGATTCAGTGAAGCACAGAGAATTTTGAGGACAGTGAAACTATTCTGTATGACACTATCATGGCGGATACATATTGTTATAAATTTTTGCAAACCTATAGAATGTGCAACACCAAGAGAAGCTTAATATAAGCTAGACTCTGAGTGATAATGATGTGTCAGTGTAGGTTTATTGACTGTAACAAATGTACCGCCCTCGTGTGGGATATTGATAGTGAGGAAGGCTGTGTGTGTGGAGGGAAGGGGTTACATGGGAATCTTATGTACTTTCTGCTCAATTTTGCTGTGAACCTAAAATTGTTCTTAAAAATAGCCTATTAAAAATATCCTTCAACAAACATTCTGGCAGTCTTATGCAATGGAATTTTATGAAGTAGACTTTATTGGACTGTGCAGTATGATCTTAATCAAATGGTAACAGGCAAATGGTCACTCAAAACCACTGTGCTATACATATTTAAAATAGCTGTGGAATGTATCTGAATAAGAGCTCATGAAGAAGCTCAACTTATAAAACATATAAAATGTTTATATTCAGGTTTAAGTTCTTCAGAGAGACAGGAGTCCCACTTGCTGGATATCTCCTCACTCTCTCCCTGTTATGTGGTCCCTTCCTCTTGGAGTTTCTGCGACAGTTAACTTTCGAGGAGTCAAAAGGAGGGTCTCATTCTTACTGTCATGAACATAAAGAAAAGGTCTCCATTTTTATACCTTGACAACTCAGCCCATCAGAGGTTCTTCGAAAACCAGTTCCACAATGGACCACACAGCGATAGGATCCAATTGTATTGTCACAGTCCTGACCAGCATGGCAGGTGTGCCTACCCAAAGCACACTCATCAATATCTGCAACAGAGGAAATCATTCAACTGAGGTGAACTGAAGAACACCAGCCCAAGAACCTGCTGTGAAATAGGGATACGAAAAGCCATGAAGGACACTTGAAACTAGAAAAGAACAAGGACTGAAGTTTTTGGTTGAGTCACTTCAGGTGGGCTAAATAGCTGACAAACTCACAGCAGCACCATGTGATTAATATCTTCATAGACTGACTAATCAGACCACTTACAAATTAGGTGGCTTTTAAGAAGTTACTTCTCCTTTCTGAGATCTTGAGTGAGATTCTCCAGGCATTCCTGCCTTGAGAGTGCCCTACATGCAGGCAGTGCATGAGCAGTGTTCTTATTTTCTCAGCCCAGTGGAGACCTTCTGTTTGTTGCCAAGGTGTGGGCAGAAGTAGTAGGAAAGGAGAAAATGGGTCTATCACACTTTTTCTAGGTCAAAGATTGCCTTGACCCATTGCTTAAATGTGTCTATTAGATTTGTGAATACCTTGACAAGTTCTTCCATCTGCAGCTATGGTGAGGCCTTTAGGGCAGGAGCAGTAGTAGGTCCCCATGGCATTGTGGCAGGTATGGGAACAGGGATTCCCTGCTGCACATTCATCCTCATCTGAAAGAAGAAACAAGAAGGCCCAAATCAGTATATAAAATCCCTACTTTCTGGGAGTTATTAAAGCCAGTAAAAATAATTGCTTAGAGAGGCCAAGAAGTTGAATCAACTATAATAGAAAATACTTTAATTGCCACAAAATGAATTCACTAAATAAAAATAATTTGAGGCATCTGAGTTATCCTTGATAGTGAATAGATGGTTAGATGTCATAAAACAACAATGATAATAGCTAAAATATATTTATCTACTGTGCTCTAAATGCCTTTTATCTGCTTTAACTCTTTCATTGCAGAATTCCTAGGAGATAAGTATTTTTATTACTGTCCTCATTTTGCAGGACAAAACTGAGGAACAAAGAAGTTACATAAATTGCTTAAGGTCATATAAGTCATTACTAGCAGGGCTGTCATTTGAACCTCCGTAGTCAAAAGACCACCTCTTTATCACAAGACTATATTACATTGCTTTCCAGTGAAAGAAAAGCACTGTGTATGTAAATGTAAGCTCCTCAAGCCATTTACTTAGCAGTTAACTTATCTGTACGTCTCTTGTGCTGGTACTTTGGTGGGATAAAATTGGTTTACATTAGTGATAAGTCCACAATCCTGCCTGTCCTCTGATTAATTCTAGGGTTTGGTGGCTTAATGTTGGATTGTGGCTCTCACACCCACAGCAATCAAGTCACCAGATGAAGTGTAGTGTTTGTTGTCTGTCTGCTCACTCCACATCTATAGTTAGTCACTATCTCTGACACAGTTGGCTGTGGCCAAATTCAGAGAACATGGGCTTTGCAATTAACTTAAATTCAAATGTAGCTCTGTCACTTGATGCTGAGTGATTTTCGGTAGTTTGATTTTTCTACATCTCAATTTCCTTAGCTGTCAAATGGGATGTTTACAGAACTGTTGTGATGATTAAATACCTAGGGAAAGGGCAATAGATATCCATTAAATGCTATCCAATATTGACATTTTCATTAAAATAAAACCCTTTATCTCTGTACTTACCAGCACAAAAAGGTCCAACTGAGTCTAAGGTAAACCCGGAGGGGCACTGATTACTGCGATCTCCTACCACAGAGAGGAAAGCAAAGTTAATTGGCTTATTAGAATAGTTGCCCCTGGTTTCTTTCCAGTAGCATCTTCCCTGGGAATATATGCCAAAGATGAAACACATAATGCAAAAATGCAATAGGTAAAAATAAGCAGGCATGGAAAACTTTGCCTGTTTCTCAACCAAGAAGTACATGAATCCCAGTCCAGAGATTGTTGACAAGCTGCCACTGGAAACGGGTTTTGTGTGTAAGTTGTTCACATCAATAAAAAAATTATTCTGTGATAACTAAAAAGGGTCCAAGATAAATGTATATGCCAGGTATAACCACAGGCAAAGTCCTATTCTTCCAGCCATTACTAACCCTGTTTTACTCTAGAAAGAGAAATGCTGTTTTCAAGCAACTTAAAATAATTTGTGCCAGTGAAAAATAGCAACTCTGTGAAGAAGCTCCCTCCTTTTGTGGATCTCCTCCATTAGCACCACTGAGCATTTGGGTCAAAATCTCCCATGTGTGACCAAGTGTTTTCCTTTTCATCTAGTCAAAATAAGGGGAAACAGGCATATTGTGATAGAAAAGATTTAAGTTAGATGTCAGAAACAAAAAAGCTAACAAGAACAAGAACAGGTTAGTTAAGAAACCTCTTTTCCTGAAAGCATCCTAGTCTTCCTGCTCATGCAGTGGGGTGGTACTAGGATAGATGGGACAGAAACATCTAGGGCATATTGCTTGCTAAGTGATCATTGCATGCTTACTGTGCATCACAATTTAGTTTCCACTTAGTCATTTGTTCATTCTTTAATCCAACCAGTTATGTTGTGTGGGACATAATTGTGGAAAAAACATGTCATGTAAACATGTTAATTTATTACCTGATAGTAGTTTTAGGTTTTTGGTTATAAATAGGGGAGATATCTTTTATTAGATGGAATTTGGAAAGTTTTTTGGGAGATACTTTTCATAATAAGACTATAAAAATTCAGTGAGTGGGACTGGTCCTGTGGCAGGTTTTACAAGATTGCAATGTGTAGTCTTGAAAAATGATGATCTGTCCCTTGCCTTGTAAGACTTTCATGAAAGTAAGAAATCTATAATTGGGGGCAGAGCAAGATGGCCGAATAGGAACAGCTCCAGTCTCCAGCTCCCAGCGCGAGTGACACAGAAGACAGGTGATTTCTGCATTTTCAACTGAGGTACTGGGTTCATCTCACTAGGGAGTGCCGGACAATTGGTGCTGGTCAGCTGGTGCAGCCCGACCAGCAAGAGCTGAAGCAGGGCGAGGCATCGCCTCACCTGGGAAGCGCAAGGGGGAAGGGAATCCCTTTTCCTAGCCAGGGGAACTGAGACACACAACACCTGGAAAATCGGTTAACTCCCACCCCAATACTGCACTGTACCAAGGGTCTTAGCAAACGGGCACACCAGGAGATTATATCCCACACCTGGCCAGGAGGGTCCCACGCCCGCCCATGGAGCTTCCCTCATTGCTAGCACAGCAGTCTGTGATCTAACTGCAAGGCAGCAGGGAGGCTGGGGGAGGCGTGCCTGCCATTGCAGAGGCTTAAGTAGGTAAACAAAGCCGCTGGGAAGCTCGAACTGGGTGGAGCTCACAGCAGCTCAAGGAGCCCTGCCTGTCTCTGTAGACTCCACCTCTGGGGACAGGGCACAGCTAATCAACAACAACAACAACAACAACAAAGCAGCAGAAATCTCTGCAGACGCAAACGACTCTGTCTGACAGCTTTGAAGAGAGCAGTGGA
>NW_016813373.1:5024035-5042495 GCF_001698545.2 Rhinopithecus bieti | reverse complement strand
CAACAGACACATGAAAAAATGCTCATCATCACTGGCCATCAGAGAAATGCAAATCAAAACCACAATGAGATACCATCTCACACCAGTTAGAATGGCAATCATTAAAAAGTCAGGAAACAACAGGTGCTGGAGAGGATGTGGAGAAACAGGGACACTTTTACACTGTTGGTGGGATTGTAAACTAGTTCAACCATTATGGAAAACAGTATGGCAATTCCTCAAGGATCTAGAACTAGAAGTACCATATGACCCAGCCATCCCATTACTGGGTATATACCCAAAGGATGATAAATCATGCTTCTTTAAAGACACATGCACATGTATGTTTATTGCGGCACTATTCACCATAGCAAAGACTTAGAATCAACCCAAATGTCATCAGTGACAGACTGGATTAAGAAAATGTGGCACATATATACCATAGGATACTATGTAGCCATAAAAAAGGATGAGTTTGCGTCCTTTGTAGGGACATGGATGCAGCTGGAAACCATCATTCTCAGCAAACTATCGCAATAACAGAAAACCAAACACCACATGTTCTCACTCATAGGTGGGGACTGAACAATGAGATCACTTGGACTCGGGAAGGGGAACATCACACACTGGGGCCTATCATGGGGAGGGGGAAAGGGGGAGGGATTGCATTGGGAGTTATACCTGATGTAAATGACGAGTTGATGGGTGTTGACGAGTTGATGGGTGCAGCACACCAACATGGCACAAGTATACATATGTAACAAACCTGCACGGTATGCACATGTACCCTAGAACTTAAAGTATAATAATAAAAAGAAATCTATAATTATCTAAGCTTTAAATGTGTCTGCCATATATTATGCATTTTTCACGATTTAAATATATAGTGAATTGTGTAGGAATGCAGTTTTCATAAAAATTGATGGCTGATTGGACTGTTTCATTCAGAACATTACTATGAGTTGCTTAATGTTCTCCAAATAATCATACTCGGATTCAGTATATGTTTGAGTATACAACTACTTCTTTCTGTCCAAAGATTTTCATATTAAAATATGTAATGTTATGGGTTATTTTCCTTTTGTTGATTTTCATATTATAGTTAAAGTGTATTATTTTGAATTATGTTACAATTTTATTTCAAGACAGTAAAAGGCAATAAAAAATATTTGTTTATAATAATGTGTGATAACAGTAGAAACCTTGAAAAGTATAAAATTCTGGTAGTCTTGTCAAATTGAACGAACTACTGCTGAGATTTTGATGTTTTTCCTTCCAGTCAATTTTGTGAATACATACTTAGAAATTAAATTTAGGATATACAGACTGATAATTGCCAAGCTTGACTAATCATAAAAATCATTTGAAAATCCTATTAAAAATATAGGACCCCTTGGTCCCATTTCTACTAGAATTGCCAAGAAAGAGACCTGGGAATCTGTGTTTTTAATGGGTGTAAAGATTTTCTCATAATCACCCAGTGGTGGGCAACCCAGGTTTGGCTCATACAGTGCTTTTCAGTTATTATTGTCATGAACATTTCCCTTTGTTACTTGTTTACAGTGATGCTGTCAACACCTAGAACAATGTTTAGTATACAGTAGGCACTCAACAAGTATTTGTTAAATGAATAAATGAGCTAAATATTTCCTATTTCAGTGATTTTAAGTTATTATTATATAGCTGTGCCATAACTTACGTATTTGTTTCCTACTTTGAGGCTATTTATTATTTTTCTATTATAAATAACACTGGATAAAACTTCCTAAGCATTCATCTTTGGCTATTTCTGTGATTTTCATAGGACAGACTCCCAAAATGAGATAACTGAAAAGATATGAATGTTTGAAAGGCTATTGGAGACATACTGCCTTCCAGAAATGTTGAAGCAATTTATCCCCCTGCCCGCAGTGTGTAACGGTGTTCATTTCCCCATACCTCTGTAACACTAGGCAGTCATCACCCTTGTTATAGTCAGAAAATAACTCATTAATTTGCATTTCCTTGCTTACTAATGGGGGTAAACAGCTTCTTCACATTTGTCATTCTTTACTCTTTTGCGAGTTTCCCTTACGCAGTTTTCTACTGAGGATATTTGCCTCTTTCTGATTTTGAAGTGCCTTTGTATGTATTAAGGTTAATCATGGTTGTCAATAACATGTGATGCAAATATTTTTTCTTGGTGCATATTTTACCTTCTCATTTCACTTTTTTTTCTTCCCATGAAGAATTTTTAAAAATGTATTTGTAGTTAAATTTATATATTCCTTGATAATTTCTGATACTCTGGTTTGTAAAATATATACTTTATAATTAATTTTAAAAAGACATTAGATTTTAAAGATATAAAAATGAGACTGACTTATATTTGAGAGTTTTCCCGACCAGTACTTTCCAAAAGCAAGAGTGCAGACCAGATATATTAGAATCATTTAGGGTCTGTGTTAAAAATACAAACTCCTAGGCCCTACCGTGGACTTGCTAAACCAAAAATCTTTGTGGCCAGAAATCTGAACTTTCATCAGGCTCTCCAGAAGATTCTAATTTCACTGCAACCATACTCAGCTCTAGTATAGACCTAACACAATTTGCTAGTTAAGTTACCAGGAATGCAAGCTTGCCCCCTAATGGTTGCTCAAAAACAAATTGCAAGTACACAATTCTTACAATTGACAAGGACCATGACACATATATGTGATTCATAGAATCATAGTGTCCAAGGATAGTAAGGGGCCTTTAAAGGTCATACAGTGTGTTTCTTTATATTGTGGGACCCAGATCCCCCAACAAACCCACTTAAAGATGCCACAAAGACCTTTAAGCAGTTTTGGGCTTGGGAAATGTATATGATTAGGTAGAAAGTGTACATGACTTTTTAGAAATCAATTCATGTAGTTCCAGATGGTAGAAATTCACTTATTTGTGCCCAGGTATCTTTTTTTTTTAAAATTAGATGGAGTACTGAAAAAAGTAGAAACAGAAGTTAGATTTAAAAAGCAGGTATTTGGGAGGCTGAGACGGGCGGATCACGAGGTCAGGAGATCGAGACCATCCTGGCTAACACGGTGCAACCCCGTCTCTACTGAAAATACAAAAAATTAGCCGGGCATGGTGGCGGGCACCTGTAGTCCCAGCTACTTGGGAGGCTGGAACAGGAGAATGGCGTAAACCCGGGAGGCGGAGCTTGCAGTGAGCCGAGATCGCACCACCGCACTCCAGCCTGGGTGAGGAGCGAAACTCCATCTCAAAAAACAAACAAAAAACCCCGGCATAATTAGGGAAAGAAAATGTAACCCCTCATTCTGGTAGCTCGTTTCTTTTGTTCAAGTGGCATGGCATGCATGGCAATAGTAAAAGGTACTGATGAAAGCAAGAGTAAACACTGAAAATAAATTTTTAGCATATCTGCTAAACATGATGAAATGGTGGTTTAAAATTTACTTGGCTCTATTTTAGGAAAGATGGCACACAGGAAAACACATTCACAAGGTCAATGTGAATCTTTTTAAGTAAACTCATGGGAGCCTAAAGTTCAATGTTAAAGTCACATAAACATTTAATGTCTAACATGACTACATACAAGAATCATCCCAGCATTAAAACCCCACAGAATATGGAATGTTAATTGCTGTGGTGGCTCTTATGACTGAAAAGGGAATCTCAGGAGACAGACACATCAAAGAACCACATAGCACAGATGGACTGCTTAGATCAAGGGTTGCAGAACCATGCTTGGAAAATGAAAAGCAATTAAAAAATCATAACTTCCAGGAACAAGAAATGACAGCTAGAATCCTGATTATCGCTGCATAGTTTTAAAAAGCTGCTTTTAAAATATAGAAATTATTTTTGACTAGTTTAAGACACACCTTTGTATTATGTTTCAGGAATTTAAAAAATTTCTTGACAAATTCAAAACAATAACAAATGGATTTTATTATCTGAAGAAAAGCATTTGTACACGTTTTCTTTTTTTGGAGATGGAGTTTTGCTCTTTGTTTGTACAGGCTGGAGTGCAGTGGGCATGATCTCGGCGCTTCACTGCAAAAAAAACCTCTTTTGCCTCCTGGCGTTCAAACAATTCTGCCTCAGCCTCTCTGGTAGCTTGACACCGCCACCAACGCCTTGGCTACTTTTTTTTTTTTTTTTTTTGTTAGTAAGGAGATGGTAGTTTTTAACCATGTTGGCCCAGGCTGTCTGGAACTCTCCTAAACCTCAGGTGATCCGCCCGCCTCTGCCTCCCAAACTGCTGGGATTACAGGCGTGAGCCACTGCACCCCGCCATATTATGTTTTTAACCCTCTCTGCACATATGGAATAGAACAACAGCAACCCCACTGTGTAGTGTGAAGAAGTATATTAGTAAAATAAATGTACTAGAACTCCAGTTGGGTTGGCTTTTCCATAGGGCTTTACTTAACAAAAAAGCATAGACAACACACATGAAAAACCTGATATCATCATGTTAGATGTAAGCCTCCATGTCCTTATTTTGAATTTTTTTTTAACCATTGAGATTGGATGGCATAAAGATACAGATTTTCTTTTAATCAAATTACCTTTGGATATTGAAGCATGAATTTTAAAACCCAGTGTCTCCTCTAACTGGTTATAGTCAGATTCGACAGAGGATGCATGAAGTGTTTCAACCAAGAAAGGCATTCTTCCCTGTGCCTGATCATAGAAAACGGTGTGGTTCCATGTGTATGGGATGCTGATGCCATCAATGGTGAACAGCCGGGTTGAGTAGGCGTACAGCTGCCCAGGACCTGTTTGAATGTAGTCCTCTGTGTAATCCTAAGGAGAACAATGTGGATTTGAAGATCAATATGGCTCATACTAATTTTTTGTCCCCTTAAGGGGGCTATGAAATGCAGAATGAGGGGGGGAAAAAGGATTAGGAGCTAAAATATACACATCATGATGATGGTAAACATTTAATATGTGTTAACTCTTTTAATCCTATCAACAATTCTATAAGGTAGCTTTAAATATCCATAGTTTGCAGACTAGAAAACTAAGTTTGTAGAAATTAAGCAACTTTCTTATGACATTGCTAGAAAGTGGTGGAATGAGGATCTGAATGTGGATCTGCTTGGCATCAAACCTTATGTTCTTTTATTTATTGCCTCCTTCATGAGAAAAATTGTATAGTAATTGTACAGTAGTGTTCAGGAAATAACATAAGGTTTGAACTCTTTAATTATAACATAGTTGTTTCATAATTTTGCTGTCATAAATTTCAGTTTAATAAGAGACTCAAAGATAAAGATGTGAAAGGGTGATTGTTAGCCTTTAATTTCTGAAATATTTCGTGGATGATACACAAAAACGTTTATGCAATAATTACTATCATCTTTGTTTAAAGAAAATTAAACAAATGCCTTGTATCAAGTATTTGATCTTGGTCCTGATAGGGAGGGTGGTAAAACCATTAAGAGAGTTTGTAAAAACTTGTCCCTGAAGATTTTTAAACAAAGATCAGATAGCTACTTAAAGCCTTAGTAGTTTGGACATTTTCCCCCCACAAAGTGGACAAGTTATCTGTGCTCATTCTATGGACCTTTCACTCATACTCATCATTAATAAGCAGCAAAGACAAGTTATCCTGGCATTTTACCTTTACAGTGACTTCAGCAGGTGACTGAAGCTGTAGGACATAGCCACTCACAACGATATCTAGCAGCAAGGCACCATCGGAATCCAAGCCCCGGGCAATATGAGTCATCCGCAAGATTTCTCCTGGGAATTACAAGACATTCATTTTGACAGCAAAAAAAAAAAAAAAAAAAAAAAAAAAAAAAAAAGGTTTCTGGAAGTACAGAACAGATTTACCTTACATACTGGTTCAGCTATGCTATTTGAGTTCCAACTTGAATAAGTATAGGTGATGAGAACTGAATTAGCACTTAGCCCCCCAATTCAAGAGTTAGGTTTATTGAATTCAGTTTCTTTTAACATTTCTTTTCATGTAGCAAAAATGTGGCATATGGTTATACAAATTTCATACTTTAAATTCACAGGCAATAACAAAGCAGCCTTATAAAAATGAATTGTCTGTGACTGGCAAAAACCACTAGTCTGGCCACAGTGCTTTGTTCTTTCTGATGCTTCTAAAAGTAACAAAGGACATCTCAGTAAGTGGATGCCCATGAAAAGATCCAATTGTCTTCTCCACTGATTAAATGTTGATTAAAGATAAGCCCCTCTTCCTTAAAGGTCGCTGCTATTGAGGCTGACCAACTGTGAAGAGGCTTGAAATGGAGCTCTCTAAACATCTGTATGTACATGGAAAGGTCATGAATAGCTAACCCATATTCCTTAAGACTAGGGATAAGTGAAAAGCCTTTAGGTTTGTTTGTTTTGTTTCGATCGTTTTCATAAAGAATTGCTATAAAGTATCCTAATTGGATCTTGGTTTAAAGACAAAGGTCTTTAATTAATAACAGTAACTCATTTTCCTTCTTTGTTTGGTCTTTAAAATCCTCTCTAAGGATTTAAAGAGAAAATATTTTAAAAGAGAAGAAAGGAGGAGAGGAGAAAACTTTTAGGGTATAAAATGACTGCTTGAGAACACATGGCCTCTTATGATCTTATGTTAGTACAAGTTTACAGCAAAATATGAAATTTCTTTTATATCACTTATGATAAGATTGCATCCAAACGTTTCAAATTATTCTCTGTGAACATGTATTTTTCTTAACCACCAATCTTTATGGTACTTTTTATAGTAATAGAATATTAAATTCAGCTAACACTAACCAGTTGCAAATTCCACTTGAGTTTCTCTTTTGAAGACTGCATTGGTGAGGGTAAAGCCATTGACTGCTTCTCCTATTTCCTTTGCTGTTGTCCAATAAATGGGATTTAGAATAGAAACGATCTTTCTCATTGCTGAACCTAAAGAGAAAAGGATAAATAAGGTGATAGCAAAATTTTACAGTCTATTTTATTGTCTTCATAGCACATTATTCACAAGGATGAATTCTAAATAATGTTGAATACCAGAAACAAATACCAGTACCTCATGTATCTTTAAAAGCTTACCATTGGAATAGAGCTAAGGATTATTATACTTATGACTTAGTAGTAGCATTCTCTAGAACTTTAAATGGAAGTAATAATAAAGAATAATATATGTTTTTAAAAAGACGCTTATAAGCAAAGACTTACCAAGACTACGAGGTACATTGGTAATTTTGGCACGTATTATTCTGGTATCAGAGTTAGGGCTATCAGTTATTGTGGCATTAAGGAAAGCAATTCCAAATTCAACATCATTAATATTTCCAATAACACTTCCTCTGGCTCGCTGGGGCCCACCTATTGGGGGAAAAAAAAACATTCCTGGATAAGGATGCAATTTCATCAACATTACGTGGGAGAAAAGAAGGCCAGTATTCAGAGATGCTACAAATCTTTTCTTAGACATCAAAAAGGTCATACGACATCTGAATTTAATAGTGAAATAAATAAGCTTTTAAAACATTCTACTTTCACATAACACCCATCATCCCCCATAAATCTAGGATCCTTCTAATCTGTGCACATCATAGTGTTATTAATATTTCATAAGCCAAAGAATACAATCAGTGTCCAGTTCCCAAACTAAAAATAAAGAATGTGTTGGTGGTGGTGATGAAATGACAATGAGAGTTTATTGAGCATGTTATGCATGATGGTAAACATTTAATATGTGTTAACTCTTTTAATCCTATCAACAATTCTATAAGGTAGCTTTAAACAGCCATAGTTTGCAGACTAGAAAAATAAGTTTGTAGAAATTAAGCAACTTTCTCATCATTACATTGCTAGAAAGTGGTGGAATGTGGATCTGCTTGGCATCAAACCCTATGTTCTTTTATTTATTGCCTCCTTCATGAGAACATCCAGGAAAAGGAGAGACTTCATCAACAAAACAGCTTCTAGGCCACTGCCAATGTAAACATGGATTATCTAAGGACATTATTCAGTCTTGGGTTTTAGATTGAGGGTTTATCAAGTTCTTCATATTACAAATATATTGAAAGATGCTTAACTTGAGAGAGATTGTGCTTTTGCTAGTGCTATAAAATTCATACCAAGGTAATCTGGTTGCAAAACAATTATTTTTAAAAAAGGGCCTCAACATTAATTTCATGACTTCTTTCTATTCAACAAAAGTATTGGTGACTAGTATAGAATAGGTGGTTAATGAATGTTTCTCAAAATGAATTTCATGCTTTGACAAGAGAGGGCAACATACTGGGGAGTAGCTGATAGTCAAATTCATAAATATTCATTATCTGATGTCTTTTAATTAAATACATTTTAAAGCAATTACTAGGAATTTCAGACACTATTATCATGTACAAGCATATTTAGTTTTATCATACTTTGCTTTGTTGCTCTTTGCAGACACTGTATTTTTACAAATTGAAGGTTTGTGGCAACCCTGTGATGAAAAAGTCTACCAGTGCCATTTTTGCAACAGCCTTTGCTCACTTTGTGTTCCTGTGTCACATTTTGGTAATGTTGCAATATTTCAAATTATTATTATCTCTTAGGGTGTCCTGTGATCAGTGATCTTGAATGTTACTATTGTAGTTGTTCTGGGGTTTCATGAACCGTGCCCATATGAGACGGTGAACTTAATGTTTTGTGTGTTCTGACTGCTCCATCGACCACCAGTTATTCCCCTGACTCTCTTCCTCTCCACAAGCCTCCTTATTCTCTGAGACACAATATTGAAACTAGGCCAATTATTCACCCTACAATGGTCTCTAAGTGTTCAAGTGAAAGAAAGAGTCTCATGTCTCTCATTTTAAATCAAAATTTGGAAATGGTTAAGCTTAGTAAGGGGCAGGCATGTAGAAAATTGATGTAGGTCAAAAGCTAGGCCTCTTGCACCAAAGAGTTAGCCAAGTTGTGAATGCAAAGGAAGAAGTCTTGAAGAAAATAAAAAGTGCTACTCCAGTGAACACACAAATAAGAAAGTGAAACAACCTTATTTTTTATGTGGAGGAAGTCTGAGTGATTTGAATAAAAGATCAGACCAGTCACAATGTTCCCTTAAGCCAAAGCCCAATCCAGAGTAAGGCCCTAACTCTCTTTAGTTCCATGAAGCTTGAGGTAGATGAAGAAGCTGCAGAAGACAAGAGGCTTAAGGACAGAAGCCATTTAAGTAACATAAAAGTGCAAGGTAGAACAGCACAAGCTGATGTAGAAACTGGAGCAAATTATTCAGAGGTAGCTAGGTCATTGATAAAGATGGCTACACTAAACTACAGATTTTCAATTTAGACAAAACAGCCTTCTCTTGGAAGAAGATGCCGGTTAGGAAGAGGTGAAATCAGTGCCTAGCTTCAAAGCTCCAAAGAACAAGCTGACTGTCTTGTTAAGGGCTTATGCAATTGGTGACTTTAAGTTGAGGTCAATCAATGCTCATTGTGAAAATCCTAGGGCCCATAAGAATTGTGCTAAATCTACTCTGCCTCTGTGCTATAAATGAAACAAAGCCTGGAGGACAGCATATCTGTTTATAGCATGGTTTACTGAATATTTTAAAGCCCACTTTTGAGACCTAACGCTCAGGAAAAAAAAAAAAAAAGATTCCTTTCAAAGTATTACTGCCCACTGACAATGTGAATATTCACTGCAGAGGTCTAATGGAGATGTACAAGGAGAGAAATGTTGCTTTCATGCCTAATACAGCATCCATTCTGCAGCCATGGATCAAGGAGTAATGTTGACTTTCAGGACTTATTATTTAAGAAATACATTTTATAGGCCAGATGCTGGTAGCTCCCGCCTGTAACCCCAACACTTTGGGAGGCTGAGGCTGGTGTATCACTTGAGGAAAGGAGTTCGAGACCATCCTGGCCAACATGGTGAAACCCTGTCTCTACTAAAAAAAAAATAGAAAACATTAGCTGTGCATGGTGGTGGATACTTGTAATCACTTGGAGGCTGAGATGAGAATCGCTTGAACCCAGGAGCCAGAGGTTGCAGTGAGCTGAGATCACGTTACTGCATTCGAGCCTGGGCAATAAAGTATTTTAAAATTAAGGTATGTGTATTGTTTTTTAGACATGATGCTATTGGATAATTAATAGTACTACAGAATAGTGCAAACATAACACTTATATGCACTGGGAAACCAAAACATTGATGTGACTTGCTCTATTGCAATATTCACTTCCTTGTGGTGGTCTAAAACTGAATCAGCAATATGTCTGAGGTATGCTTGTATTATATATTGGAGAGAAATACAACTGTATTCAGCCTCAGAAAAATCAGTAAGTACGGTACTTTACGTTTTAATTTACACTACTTTTATTATTAATACTGAGAAAACATCTTTTCATGTTGATTCAGCCTTCATGGTCCATACTACATTCATTTGTTTACCACAAATTAAAGAAAAAAAAAAAGACATGAAGCCTGCCTTCATAGAGCTTATGTCTGAATTGGGGAGAAAAACAATCTAAATCCCACAAATAAAAGTAAGGTTGAAATGCATTACTATCTACTATTTAGAGAAGCTTGAGAAGGAAGTAAAAATAAAGAAGAAACCTAAAGAAAGTTTTAAGTCTTAACTAAGCCAGGGAGGGCAGAAGGGCTTTCTGGGTAGGGAAGGAATGTGTGTCACTCTTTTGTGGGTTAGTGGCTTGCTACATCTGAGAGGGCAAAAGCAGCAGAAAGTGTAGAGAGTAATGGAAACCATGCTGCAAGATGATGCAGGAACGTAGAGAGCCAGTCAGGGCCAGTAGGCCATTTTGGTTCTTATCCTTAGTCCTAAGCAGGGAGAAAGGGGAGTATTAGGACCACTAATTTACTTAGCTCTCCAGGTCATTGCTGACATTTTGACCCTGGTTCTGTAGTCTCATAGAGGGACTTGAGTCCCAGTGCTCAAAAGACTCCTAGTTCTGATTACCTGGCTGGGATCCCTGAAATCCTCTGCCAGACTCTGCAACACAAACTGTCAACCTATTTGGAATTCCTGATGCCACTGGGGCCTTGCTACTAACAAAAGCTGAGCTACAAAGTACATCAACTGAAGCTGACACCATGCCTCAGTTGGAGCCTCAAAGTCCTTGTTAGTTAGTCAATATGTTGAACAGTTGTTGATGGTAGTAGACCCATCAACTTCCTTTAGCTTGTTAGATCCTATACATTTTTAAATGTAAATCTCTCTCACTCTGTCAAATGATCTTGATTTTTCAGGAACTTTTATTTCTAAGAAAACCTTAAAGCTTTGGAAAGTCTAATTGATATCTTGACACTTCAACAATATAAAACTGTTATTGTTGGTCTTCTTATAACCTTTAGAAGCCTGCCTGCTGAGACAAGGTATTTAGTATTAGCTACCATTTCTTGGAATCCCAGCAAACTCTAAGGCCCATGAGTTATAGACTTCTGAATTTTTACATCAGTTGCTAGATGCGATGCATGATTCAGGATGAACTTCATACTTGAACTCCCCTTATTCTTTCTCCTAGGACTGAACTGATTCTTTCTTTACTTCCTATACACTCATGTCCTTCAAATTCCCATCCACAGATGAACAGCCTCCAATTGTGGCTTTTTTTTTTTAGATATTTAACCACTGCCCCACCTTACTTTCAGTCTGGAGTCTCAGCCCATTTTTCCCCACTCTGCCTCACCCTTTTTCCTGTGAAGGCCAGGACTATATCCTTTTACCAGAAAGCCTGGAAAGGCAAAAGCAGAGGCTAGAACCCAGCCTTGAGTTGATACAGAACTGTACCAATTAAGAGCAAGAAAGCACTTTTTTTTTTTTCTAAATCCTCCTCTCAGGGTTGGCAGTGTTTTGTAATTTGTGGCACCTTTCTCTAATTTGCACAAAGGCTCTAAATGTGCTACCAAAGTCCAATTTAGTTGCTTACCTGGACATGCTTGTACATTGCACCTGGTCACCTGAGTAGTGTCTCCGGGACAGGGACGGCCACCTTTAGCTGGCACAGGGTGGTCACACAGCCGCTTCCGAGTCTTTTCACCTCCTCCACAGGAGGCAGAGCACTGGCTCCAACTATGCCAGCTTCCCCAGCTTCCATCCACTGTGAACAAGAATGGAATGGTCACTGTTAACAAATTGGCTTCAAAATCTACACTTGGGGGGCTCCTGCCTATACAACTTTCATTTTAAGGTCTGGAGCAATAGGGCTGCTACAATGAGCACTAAATTAAATGCTTTACTTATTCAACTGCCAGAAATCAAGTCGACTCACCAGGACACATGTCAGTGTTGCACCTCTGGATCTGGGAGTCTGGTCCCCCACAAGTTCTTCCCCCATTGGAGGGACGAGGGTTGTCACATGTGCGGTACCGCCGCATCTGCCCTCCATTACACGTCCGGCTGCATGTTCCCCAGCCACTCCAAGGACTCCAGTTACCATGGGCTACAAGACAATAATCTGAGATGAAAACAGAGCCCCTAAAATGAGAAGTGGTCAACAATGACATTCATCCAAAAAGTATTAAAAAAGTCTCTTCTCAGCACCTGAAACAAAACATACAAGTCTCTAAATAGGCAACTTCCCAAGGAAGACAGTTTAGCTTCAGTTTTGGCTAGAAACTGTGTATACATTCCTGTATTTGTGTGATTCCATTTAACAGATATTTACTGAGTCTTAAAATATTCCAGGAGCTGGAGGGTATAAATGAGACAGGGTCTCTGCTTTTGATGAGCCAAGACTTGTAAAATTCAGGATACAATGTAACTCGGATTTCCAGATATCAAATTGCTGCAAAGGTCTAAAAATCCAGCTTGATGACTGAATTAAGGCAGAGAGCTGACTGCTTGCCTTCATAAAAGACTCGTAAGCATCATGAAGAGTTAGCATGCAGAGGTGCTCTCATTCTTATACTCTGGGGCTACTCCTATACAGAGCAAGTGAAATAGGACACAGCTCCTGTCCCTATGAATCGAAAACATCTATGATATTACACAGACACGACAGCAACCTTATAACATTCTGACATCCCAAACCAAAGGCTGAAGAACCAAGTAACAGAATATTACAACTTTAAGGAATTAAGGTCATAATGAAACTTTATGAAAGTATAATGTTGACTCACTATTTCCAACACTCACTTGGGCAAGGGTCACTATTGCAAAAATCACTCTGGACATCACTCCCTTCACATTTCCTTCCTCCATACTGGGGCACAGGGTCGGAGCAGTCCCTTGTTCTCTGTCTGGCGCCTCCTCCACACGACACAGAACAGGCACTCCAACTGGCCCAAGTTGCCCACTTGCCATCAACTGGAATAAGGGAAAAATGTACATGCTTTCTTACTACCTAGAAACCATCATGTTACACTCTGGGCATTGTTAGCTTGAGAGATGTACTTGTGGGCCGAGTTAGAATGGGATAGATTCTTGTTGACACACTACCTTGATAAGATAGGTAGATGTTAATTTGTTAAAGGTATAAACAGTGTATTTCTCTTACTTGGACAATGTCTTTCATTGCACACTTGCATCTGCATTTCTGCTCCATCACAGTAGGACCCACCCAGTGCTGGTGGTGGGTTATTACAAAGTCTTGCTCTTGTCTGAGCACCTTTCCCACAACTTCCACTGCATGTTCCCCAAGGCTGCCAAGTGCTCCATGCTCCATGAACTACAAATGCCCCAAAAGACAGTTTCAAGTCACAGAACCATGCTTGTTTAAAACCAAAATTATATAAATAAACTCAGTAATGAGCTAATTAGCCCACAATCTAAGAGAATTGAAACTGAACCAAACAAAACATAACAAATGATGATCTTTCTCCTTCTGGTTAGATTTTCAGAGGAATTTATGTCTATAGGGAAATTCAGAAGGCTTATCTGATGCCAAAATAAATGCTTAAAATCACCCAAAGGAGCTATTTTATTACAATTAAATTTACTCAAACTACCATATATAAATACAGTCTGAGTGTTTAAACCATAGCTAAGTATTTGTCTGTGCTCTTTGCTCTGGAGAAAGTGGAAAGAACTGGGAGCTTGGGAACAAGGCTGTATAACAGATTGAGATGTGGTTATGGATAATACAAATATTTCCACAAAGATAATTTGGACCCTAGACAGCGAGACCACATCCTTAAGCCTGATTCAGCTTCATATCTACATATGTACTTGGATTTTTCAACAACATGATGATTTGCACAGCTGTAATTCTTTGGAAAACTTTCTCCATTACATGTGTTCATGAATTAAAGTTCTGAATAACATACTAACCTTCCTAAACAACATAAAAAGCTGACCAGTAGTTTCCAAGGAGTGATATTAGGGCCTTCCTTTTGGTAACTAACACATTACACCATTGGACCACAGAGTGAAACAACCTTATGTTTTACCAGGTACATGGACTGAGATTCAACATTATGGCTTTCCTTATATACAAGTGAATACTAGGTCATATTTTTGTTTTCAGGGAACTTTCTAGATATGGAGCTCATAAAGTATGTCTCGTGGTCACCTGGTTTAACCAAAATATGAGCAAAAATAAGAGCCTGAAAGACTAAGTGTAAATATTCTCCAGAACAAGTTGAAAACCACGTAATGAAACTCATTTGTCTGCTTTGGTTAGAAAAATATTTTAAAATGCATGTTACTGTTTCTTATAATTAACAGGTTTCTGACTGAGTTGACTAATTATCCTTGTGCTTTGTAGACAAAAACATAGTCACACAAATCTATTTTAGCCAAGAAGAATTTGCACTAAAAAGTATTTGGCTAAACCTCAGAGGAAAGAAGAAAGCCTTTAAATATATGGCAGATATTCAAAACTACTTCTGTATTAATTCAGGCTGTGGATGCTCATAGCCCTCAAATATAGACTATATGATTTCAAAAATTCTGAGGTTCCAACTATTTTAATACATTTTATTTTCAAGACTGTTGGTTAACAAAAGTCCCAACTTCTTATACTATAATGCCATTTAATATAGATGCATTTTAATTGGAGGGCTAACAATTGGGTAACATTTATTCATTTCTGTGTCATTTCTATTACATATAATTACAGGTTTTCAGCTAAAGACTTTATTTTTATTTTTTAACCAATATGGAAAATCCTAACTAGAATTGGACTTCATGACACAAAATGTTGTAGAGTTCAAGTGTTCCTTTTATAAGAATGGAATGACAGCAAGAAAAAAGGAAGAATGATAACATAAACCGGAGAAGGCATAAAACATCATGCTATCTAGATGATGCAAAAAAACAAGAACTAAAAACACAAATACCACAAATACCATTTGACCCTGCAATCCCACTATTGGGCATATGCCCAAAGCAATATAAATTGTTCTGCCATAAAGACACATGCACGTGTGTGTTCATTAAGCACTATTTACAACAGTAAAGACAGAAGCAACCAAAACACCAAACAACAGTAGACTGGATAAAGAAAATGTGGTATCTATACACCATGGAATACTATGCAGCCATAAAAAAGAATGAGATCACGTCCTCTGGAGGAACAGGGATGGAACTAGAGGTCAGTATCCTTAGCAAAGTAACTCAGGAACAGAAAACCAAATACCACATGTTCTTACTTACAAATGGGAGCTAAATAATGAGAACACATGGCAGAAAGAGGGGAACAACAAACACTGGGGCCTACTTGAGGGAGGAGGGTGGAAGGAGGAAGAGATTTAGAAAAATAAACTGTTGGATACTATGCTTAGTACCCAGGTGACAAAATAATCTGTACATCAAATCCCTGAGTCATAAGTTTACCTATATAACAAACCTGAACATGTACCTCTGAAACTAAAATGAAAGTTAAAAAAAACTACAGAGGGATTAGTAGGTAAGAAACATGCAAAATCTTATAACTGAATTTGTTACACTGTGTTGCAGTTTTAATTATGGAAGGGTAGAGGAGCACAATGCTAGGGGCGGGGTCTCCAGGCAGACACTCTGGGCCTGAATAACTATTCTGCCCTTAGAGGCCATGCAATCCTGACAAGTGACTTGGCTTCTGTGTGCCTAGTTTCATCATCTGCAATATGCAAATAATAAAATAATTTATTAGAGTTGAGGTGAGCAATGAATTTGTAGAAGAAAAGTGCTTGGAACAGTACAGGACACATAGGAAATCCTACATAAAAGTGTAAGCTAGGAGCTATGATGAGCTTTGTTCAAAGTTCTCAACAATTTTCAGACAGACACTTGAAAAAATGCTCATTCTTTAATCTGTAGCTATATATGTATTTTAATGACAATGATTCTCAAATGTCAGGATAGGCCATCCCCAAATCTATCAATCTTGAAAAAAGATTTGCAGTTCAAAAACACTCTTCTAACTGGGGCAGGGAAAGTACAAAATAAGTTTGAAGTAACTATTTGTACCAGAAAGTAAGGAAATACTTAAAGAATCATGAGGACATCTCAAGAGAATACAGAAGCCAGCCGGGACAGGCCTTCCTCCACTAACCTATTCTAGGATAATGTGAACATCACAATAAATAATGACAGTGTATGATAAACCAGGGGTCCTCAATCCCATGGGCCATGGATTGCTTGGCAAGTGAGCAAAGCTTCATCTGTATTTACAGCTACCACCCACTGCTAACATTACCATGAACTCCATCTCCTGTCAGATCAGCAGTGGCATTAGAGTCTCATAGCATGAATCCTATTGTGAACTATGCATATGAGGGATCTATGTTGTGTGCTCCTTATGAGAATCTAATGCCTGATAATCTGTCACTGTCCCCCATCAACCCCGAAAAGGACCTTCTAGTTGCAGTAAAACAAGCTCAGGGCTTCCACTGATTCTACATTATGGTGAGTTGTATAATTATTTCATTGTATATAAAATCCACAATAAATATAATGTGCTTGAATCATCCTGAAGCCATCCCCCCCAACCCTTGATCTGTAGAAAAATTGTCTTCCACAAAACCAGTCCCTGGTGCCAAAAAGGTTGGGTTCCACTGTGATAACCCATTGAATAATACCTGAGTCCTTATTGATATAAATCAAAAAGTAAAGAAACGAGAAAGTTCTTGACAGAGGTCAATAACAGATATGGAAGATAATGATGGAGTTAGAAAATAGCTATTTTGCAAAAATCACAGTAATAACTGATTCAAGCAGAAACCAGAAATGGATGCTAAAACTAGTGGGTGAAAGGTTGATAAGATGTTTATATAGTCTCCAAGTTTCCCTACAAAATACTTAGAAGTAAAAATAGTAACTATGCAATGACAGACACCACCTTAAACAAGTAAAGAAAGGTAAAATCACCAGTATGGGACAAACTGACATGTTGTGCCTTCTGAAATGATGCACTGAGAAGGACACAAAATCACTTCTGTAGTGTTCCTGCCAAAATGCAAAATCTACATGTAATCATGAGAAAATGTTAGGCAAATCCAAATTGAATTGTCTTCTCTAAAATGGTTGGCCTGTACATTAAAAAATATTAAGTTCTAGGGGTGTGCCCAAGATGGCCGAATAGGAACAGCTCCAGCCTCCAACTCCCAGCATGAGCGACACAGAAGACGGGTGATTTCTGCATTTTCAGCTGAGGTACTGGGTTCATCTCAGTGGGTCTTGTTGGACAGTTGACGCTGGTCTGTGGGTGCAGCCCGACCAGTGAGAGCTGAAGCAGGGTGAGGCATTGCCTTACCTGGGAAGCACAAGGGTGAAGGGAATTCCTTTTTCTAGCCAAAGGAAATTAAGACACACAACACCTGGAAAATCGGGTAACTCTCACCCTAATACCATGCTTTACCAAGGGTCTTAGCAAACGGCACACCAGGAGATTATATCCCACACCTGGCCCAGAGGGTCCCACGCCCATGGAGCCTCCCTCTATTGCTAGCATAGCAGTCTGAGATCTAACTGCAAGGTGGCAGCGAGGCTGGGGGAGGGGTGCTGCCATTGCTGAGGCTTAAGTAGATAAAGCCACTGGGAAGCTCAAATTGGGTGGAGCCCACCACAGCTCAAGGAGGCTGGCGTGCCTCTGTAGACTCCTCCTCTAGGGACAGGTTATAGCTAAACAAAAGCAGCAGAAACCTTGGCAGAGGTAAATTCCCCATCTGACAGCTTTGAAGAGAGCAGTGGATCTCCCAAACGGAGGTTGAGATCTGAGAACAACTGACAGACTGCCTGCTCAAGTGGGTCCCTGACCCCTGAGTAGCCTAACTGGGAGACATCCTCAAATAGGTGCAGACCGACACCTCACAACTCACACAGTGGGGTACACACATGAGACGAAGCTTCCAGAGCAAGAATCAGACAGCAACACTTGCTGTTCAGCAATATTCTATCTTCTGCAGCCTCCACTGCTGATACCCAGGCAAACAGGGTCTGGAGTGGACCTCAAGCAAACTCCAACAGAACTGCAGCTGAAGGTCCTGATTGTTAGAGGGAAAACTAACAAACAGAAAGGACACCCACACCAAAACCCCATCAGTACGTCACCATCATCAAAGACCAAAGGCAGATAAAACCACAAAGATGGGGAAAAAGCAG
>NW_016813373.1:4975573-5021595 GCF_001698545.2 Rhinopithecus bieti | reverse complement strand
CAGAAAAGCCAAAATTGACAAATGGGATCTAATTAAACTAAAGAGCTTCTGCACAGCAAAAGAAACTACCATCAGAGTGAACAGGCAACCTACAGAATGGGAGAAAATTTTTGCAATCTACTCATCTGACAAAGGGCTAATATCTAGAACCTACAAAGAACTCAAACAAATTTACAAGAAAAAAACAACCCCATCAAAAAGTGGGCAAAGGATATGAACAGATATTTCTCAAAAGAAGACATTCATACAGTCAACAGACACATGAAAAAATGTTCATCATCACTCGCCATCAGAGAAATGCAAATCAAAACCACATTGAGATACCATCTCATATCAGTTAGAATGGCAGTCATTAAAAAAATCAGGAAACAACAGGTGCTGGAGAGGATGTGGAGAAATAGGAACACTTTTACACTGTTGGTGGGACTGTAAACTAGTTCAACCATTGTGGAAAACAGTGTGACAAATCCTCAAAGATCTAGAACTAGAAATACCATTTGACCCAGCCATCCCATTACTGGGGATATACCCAAAGGATTATAAGTCATGCTGCTGCTATAAAGACATATGCACACGTATGTTTGTTGCGGCACTATTCACAATAGCACAGACTTGGAATCAACCCAAATGTCCATCAGTGACAGACTGGATTAAGAAATGTGGCACATGCACACCATGGAATACTATGCAGCCATAAAAAAGGATGAGTTTGTGTCCTTTGTAGGTACATGGATGCAGCTGGAAACCATTATTCTCAGCAAACTATCTCAAGAATAGAAAACCAAATACCGGCCGGGCGCGGTGGCTCAAGCCTGTAATCCCAGCACTTTGGGAGGCCGAGATGGGTGGATCACGAGGTCAGGAGATCGAGACCATCCTGGCTAACACCGTGAAACCCCGTCTCTACTAAAAAATACAAAAAACTAGCCGGGCGAGGTGGCAGGCGCCTGTAGTCCCAGCTACTCCAGAGGCTGAGGCAGGAGAATGGCGTAAACCCGGGAGGCGGAGCTTGCAGTGAGCTGAGATCCGGCCACTGCACTCCAGCCTGGACGATAGAGCGAGACTCCGTCTCAAAAAAAGAAAACCAAATACCGCATGTTCTCACTCATAGGTGGGTATTAAACAATGAGATCACTTGGACACAGGAAGGGGAACATCACACACCGGGTCCTATTGTGGGGAAGGGGGAGAGATAGCATTAGGAGATATACCTAATGTAAATGACGAGTTAATGGGGGCAGCACAACAACATGGCTCATGTATACATATGTAACAAAGCTGCACGTTGTGCACATGTACCCTAGAACTTAAATTTAAAAAAATATATCAAGTTCATGAAAGAAAAAGACTGAGAAAATTTTCCAATTAAAAGAGACTAACGGGACACAACAAATAAGTACAAGTGTGATCCTGGATCGGATCTTGGAATGCGGGATAAAAGCGTTATAAATGATATTACTGGGACAACTGGCAAAATCCGAATATGGCCTGTGGATTAGATAATGAAATGAGATAACAGTAGTATCAATGTTAAATTTCCCAATTTTATCATCGTACTATGTTCATGAAAGAGAAGGTCCTTGTTTCAGGAAATACACAAAATTTCACCTAGATAGTGTTATATAGAAATTATTTGTACTCTTCTTGCAACTCTTTTGTAAATTCAACATTGTTAGAAATGAATTGTACCAAAAGCAAGTATCTTCTGCCCCTGAGATTTTCACGTACCTCCTGGATGAGAAAGGCTATCTTAGGCTGGTGCCCATTTTGCAGTGGTGAGCTGAGAAATGTTTAACAACCAGCTCGGGGTGAGAAGGAAAACTTGTAGCATCGCTAATTTTTGTGGTATAGATACTCCTACTATAGCTGATACTTACCTACCAATATGGCATCACTAAATTTTCATACATGCTCTTATCGGGAAGAAATACATGCTTTCATTGAATGGCTCTAGGACACCACCGACACTGTGCTCAAAAAATAGCTAAATTCAATTGGTTTAGGGGCTAGGGGAAATAACTAGAGAACGCCTTTTAAAAATATACAAGCCAATAAAATAGTGAACAAAACAACAGCAAGTAAGCAAACAGACAGTAGTAAGCAAAGAGTTACTCAACATGAAGAGAAAAGACTGGTTTTTATTTTAGGATATTTACAAATATCATTTAGTTATTCTATAGTTATTATAGATGACAAATTACACAAAATTGCTGAATCAAGTATTTCCTGCTCTTTTAAGTTTAGAACATAATGTTATTACAACCAGCTTTTAAAATCTTTAAGACTAAAATAAATGGCTTCTCATTTGTTTTAAGATTTCAGGACAGTACTTCGTTTTTGTAATGTAATCAAAGTTCCGAATTGCAAATCCAGATACCTACAATTTAGATAAGCTTGGTAATTAGATCAACCTGAGTTCAAAACTTTGATTCACTTTTTATTAGCTATCTATCCTTAATGAATCACTGAACATTATTTTCTAAATCTTTCCTCATCTGCACAATAGGATGCAATACCCAATGTAGTGAATACCTGTCCTGCTTTGGTTTGTCACTATTTATTTTTCTGACATTCCAGCTAAGATTCTCTCTCCAAGTTGTACTCCATCATTTCAAGTCTCTGAGTTTTTTGGGTATGCTGATCAAAACTGGAAAGATACTGTTTATTATTTTAACTCTAGCAACTAGAACAGTGTCTTGATGACAAAGTAAGAGCTCAATAAATATTTGTTGGATGAATGAATAAATAAATGAACAGCTCCTCTACTTTGCATGATTTCTTTCTCTGCCCCTCTTTACACTAGGTAGACAGTTCACCCAAGCTGGCTATTAGAATACCCTGGACTCACTTGAGTTCAGGGGTAAGCATGTGACCCAAACAAAAGCAAACAGGGTTCCTTCCCAGAGACTGATAGGAATTCTGAGAGACAAGGGAGCTCTTTTTCTCTGAGGCCTCACTTAGATTATATGGCCCCTGTGAGCCAGTAGCTGTCAGCAGTCATTGCTTCCACTGCATGAAAAGAGTTTAATAGAGAATAAAGCCAAAGAGAGGAAAGCAGAGATGAGAGATGGAAAACATGCTAGTAAAAGCACTCTCCAAATCCTTGGATTCAATTACACCTGAAAAGTTTTCTACTTAGACTTAAGTTTGATTTGTTAATTTACTCGGAAAGAGTGCTAAAACACAAAATCAATAACAATATGCAATATTAACAATATAAAGCACTTAGTATGGTTCCTATTGTATGGTAAGTATTTAGTGAATGACAGTGATTAGCATTTACCCCTCACCAGTTGTGTGTTTCTGGGCAAGTCTTTTACCTCTCTAGGGTTCATTTTCCTCACCTCAAAATGGATGGCTGGATTAGATGTTACTTTATGACCTTGTAAATACTTACGTTTTCTTTACATGAGTGAGAAATACACTCCAGTTTGGACCTTTTCTTCATGTTCAATTAAAGCAGGTATTTTGCTTAACATCAATGAATGCCATACTTTTACAAGTTTCTCCATGAAAGAGAACTAAGAATATAGTGAATGAACATATTCTCAAGGGTAGAGGCCATAACATCTTTTTACAATGAAGAAGAAAAGGCAAATGTAATTTTTTCCTAGGAGTTAAGATAGAAAAGTTTTGTTTATCCTAGTATTATTGGTGGGTTCTCACCTGGGCAAGGCCTAATGTTGCACATAATTATTTCCACAGCATTCCCTTCACATGGCCACCCACCATGCTGAGCTGATGGATTATTGCAAGTCCTGGTCCTGGTTCGGTTGCCACGTCCACAGCTCCTTGTGCATTCTTCCCAAGGACTCCATTCCGACCAGCTACCATCCACTATACAAAGGTGAACCATTACACCATCAGGTATATTTCAATCGGGAGTACTCACACTGGGGCAATCCATAGGTAAAAAACAGAAATGAAGGTCTATTAAACACATGCCTATCAGTTAAATAAGGAGATGTACCTGGACATGGCTTATTTTGACAGTTTCGCATTTCCAAATCTGAACCTTGGCAGGGCTTCCCACCATTGGCTGGAAGGGGCTGGTTGCACAGACGACTCCTCTTTTGGATGCCTTTTCCACAGGTGACACTGCAGGCTCTCCATGCAGACCACTGGGAAAATCCACCATGAACTGCAAGTAAAACATTGTCCTTTGTCTTAGCTTTGCAAATAAAATATTGTAAAGGAGATTTCATTTAAGATATGTGCTGGTTACAGAGCTAAATATATAGTTGTTGAGAAACAGCTTATGAAATCTCTCCTTTAAGGTAAAATTAAAATCCAACAGAGAAGAACTTCTGTTAGCTAGAGTTTCTTCTCAGATCTCATCCTCACTCACTTGCATATGGCTGCTGGAAGAGTTGGAGACCAACGAGTTTACAAACTGCTTACCTTTTGGACATAAGTCATTCTTTAAAGCAAAAACATGTACATTGATTTCTGAGAATAGATTAGATTTAGTTGTGAATCAGAAATTTAGTTGGGGATTTTAAATTAAAACTTTGACATTTTAAAGCTCTAAAATATGTATTGGTTTAGGCCCTTCAATCTGTAAATTTTGATGATTTTGTCCTCTCCCCATCACCTAAAAGTATCTTAAGGTGACAGGCGACTTGGACTAAAGTGCTTAATAATTTCCATGATTTGAGTCACCCCAGGTACTGTTTACTATGAATATTCCTCTGATCACACTCACCCTGAACTATGACTGGCACTCTGACAAGGACAGAACCCATTAAGTTTCGAGCAACACATTCAAATTCAGAGGTATCGTCTTTCTGAGCATCAGCAATATATAATGAGTTGTTGGACAACACGTTAACCCGGTCATCCCAGGAAATAGAGTGCCCTTGACGGGACCATGTAATGGTTGGTTGAGGCTCTCCAGTTGCCTGACAATTCAATATGACTTTGCCACCAGCATTAATAACAGTTTCCACTGGCTCAAGAGTGATAATAGGAGGACCTATGGAAAAAAAGCACATAGTGTCTCAGTTTTTGTGGAGTTATAACATTTTTTATCATGTATTATACAGTAACATTATTTTGAAAAGAGTGGTTGATTTGTTTATAAAACACTGTTGCTTCTCAACTAAGATTGTAGATTATAATTGCCGTTGATACAATTTTCATAATTCTTTTTTATTTAGTAAATGTCAAAAATTTAAAATTCCTGAGCAGATTAGCCTAGAGCATGGGCTCTAGAGTTATGTTTCCCGGATTCAAATTCTGTGTCTGCTACTTACTGCCTCTCTAAGCCCCGTGTCCTTAAAAATGGTGCCTACTTCAGAGGATTCCTGTTAGACTCAACAAGAGGATGTGACTACAACTTTTGCATACAGTACTCTTAGTTACTATTGTTACTTTTGTCTGTGTTTTATATGGTGAATATTCACTTTTTTCTTTTGATCATTTTTGAGGTAAAGAGTCATTAACTCTTTTTTTTTTTTTTTTTTTTTGCCAGAGTCTCCCTTTGTCACCTAGGCTGGAGTGCAGTGGCATGATCTTGACTCCCTGCAACCTCTACCTCCGGGGTTCAAGCAATTCTCTTGCCTCAGCCTCCGGAGTAGCTGGGACTACAGGCACCCGCCACCACGCCTGGCTAATTAACTCATTCTTTTATCACTGGCCATCATTCATTTATTCAGTAAACATGTACTGAAAGCCTGCTATTTGCCAGCATTGTGCTGGGTGCTAAGAGTATATAGAGAAAAGATATTCTTTCTAGTCTCAAGGAGCTCATAGGACCACTGATAAGACAGACTTGTGCTATAGCATACCTATAGAATTAATGTGTACTAACATGGGAGCATAAAAAACAGTAACAATATATCAAACAAAAGCATGCCACTGGAAATGGAGAGGAAAAGGAAGACATATCCAAGAATTATTAAGAAAGCAGAAATGATAGAACTTTGTTACGGACTGGTATGGGTTAAAGGGAAGAACTGATGACTACAGGGTTTTGATTTGGAGAATATGGTATATTTGGGCAATGCAATAGCGTACACCAGAAGAACAGATTTGTGGATAGGGAGTAAGGAATGATAATTTGCATCCATTTATGACTATTGAGCTTGAGGTATCTGTAAGACATTCATATAGAGATATCTATGTAACAGGGATATTCGTATCTAGAGCTCAGAATAAAGATGAGCAAGAAATATATATGTGTGAGTCTTTCACAGTGAATAAGATTGTTTCAGAAGAGAGTCTAAAATGAGAAGAAGGCCAAAGACAGAAACAATTGCAACAGCATTATTTAAGAGATGGACAGAAGCAAGCTTATAAATGATACTCAGAACCAATCACTGAGGTAGGAAGAAAATCAGGAAAAAAATGGTATTCTGGTAATAGTGAATAGTGAATAAGATTGCTTCAGAAGAGTGTCTAAAATGAGAAGAGGGCCAAAGACAGAAACAATTGCAACAGCATTATTTAAGAGATGGACAGAAGACAAGCTTATAAATGATACTCAGAACCAATCACTGAGGTAGGAAGAAAATCAGGAGAAAAAGGATATTCTGGTAACCAAAAAGGAAGGAGGGAGATGTTAACAGTGTCTACAGTGAATGACAGTGGTTCCAGTAAAGCCCTTGGAAAGATTGTAAAAGGAACTGCATGCAACTGCTGGCAGAATGTTTGTCTATATTGGTCTACAGTCCCAAGAAAGATAGAATATGACAGACTTCATTGGGAAGAAGACGCTTGAACTGGATTTTCAAAAATAAGTAAGGTTATTTGAACAGAGAGGAGAGGGGAGAACACTTGGAGAGAAAGACACAACATGGAGATGGATTTAGCTCTTTTACTTTTTCAAGACAATGAACGAATAGAAAGGATGGTCCACCCTGAAGAGTAACAGCACACAGGTTTTAAACATTGGTTCAAATCTTAAAATAAGAAAGGTTTTCATTTAAATAAGAAAGCAAAGGGGGCAGCATATATATTCCTGAGAAGGATCATGGTGGGATGAGAGCGGTGTTTTAGTGACATTGAACTGAAAGGTGGAATGATTTGTTCAGTGATTGATAATATCTGATAATTCAAGGTGGTGGCTGCATACTTTAGACTGAGAAGTGTATCTAGAATAAATAGTATACAAATAAGACAAAAATAGAATAAAAATGTGTTTTGTTGTGATATTAACACGTTAGTTTTTTCTGCAAAGGTATCAGTGACATGTTGTCTTTTAAAAAAGTAATTACTTCACCTGAGGTTTGACTCTCTTTAGCAAGTGTCATGTAAAGCATTATTCTGACTTATGCTCATCACCCTACACAATGCCTTCTAACTGATGTTTTTATTAACCTCACTCCAGAAACTTTCAGGGCCAGTGCCTTTATTTCTCTCCTAGTTTCTGGATTACATTATGTATTCAATAAACTGTTGCTGCATAAAGTAAATACTTCAGGTTTATCCCTCCACACTAAGTGACAACGTGACTAAATAAGCTTGTCTGCTCATATCAAAATGGCCAAAGTATCAAATAAACTCAGAACTTTAATTTAGATACCGTATTTGAACATTCCCAATTGCATATAAAGCTATAAATTAATACAATAAAATTCCACATGTACATACTTCGATTGAATTAATTCCATCATTCACATAATAATTATGAACACTTTAAATAATAATATAGCTTCTGGTACTTTAATCCTAATTTGAACCAAATTATATTTTTGACTACTTAATATGCCTCACTTACTAAAATGAATTTATTGTCAGTATGTGCAGATGAGCTGCTCTCATGTAGCTTTTCTTAAACTGGGTCAGTGCTATTGTGTAGTGTCCTACCTACATTCACTCAACATTTATTTGGAAAATGTGGCATATTATATTCTCCCTTTGTTGGGCCATAATTCACATCAACATATTAACATTTCTAGAAAAATTTGTAGTAAAGAAATTTGGTATGCCTAAGGAGGGCTGAGCACATAGTAACTGTTCTTTATATATTTAATAAATAAAAGAACTCTGTTTAATTCATTTTTTCTCAGAATTGTTTGAACATAGAACGCTATTTTTTCCTAATGACATCCCATGTTATCATTTGATAGACATGTTCTTTAGTGAAACATTGTATTAGATATTATCATCTATTTGATGTCTTACAGAATTATTTAGTTTGGCAAACAGCTAACTAATCTAGAGCATCTCTCAATAGTGATGAAGAAAATGTAAACTCATCCTGTTAAATACTGAGCCTAGTCACAAAATGACTTGAAGGTCTTGCTTTAATTCTCAACCCAATGACATTGTCTTAGGGTCAGCCCCTTAAGTGGTTCTGTAAACTCTCCAGTGGGCCATTGGAGTATTCTATGTTTATCCAATTATGGATACTCTGTTTTCCAATGACTCTTACTAAAGGGCTTCCTGATGAGCATGAGGATCTCACCCAGAACGTTTAGTTATTTCATAAAAGAGTACAGCCATCAAACTGGAGCACTTTTGAGCTCCTTTACAGTAGTCTTTATTTTTAATAAATATCTTAAAATGCCATAAATGGCAATCTTTTTAAGCATGTTGGAATAACTGTGGTGAATTGTAAGAAGGGGCACCCCACTGAATGTGTTGTAATAAAAAAGCTCTGCCACCAATCAATTGCAATCTTATACTACATATGTTAGATAAAATACAGAAAAATATCTCTGTGTTACCAGTTCTATATTTGATGACAACTGCTCCATCAGCAGCAGCAAACTAAATTAGACACACTCTGAGAGCTACCACTAATGAACTTGCTATAGAGTTAAAGAAAATAAACACTTTATTAGGTAATATTTTCTAAATCATTAATTAGTTTCATTAAGCAACTTACTTTGCAGAGTCAGACTCATACTGCGCTCCACCACCCCAGCTTCATTGGTAGCTACACATGTATAGTCACCGGCATCTTCATTCTATGGAAACAAGCAGCATTTTTACAAAAATATGAGCCTCCAGAGCAGGGCAATCACTTTTTTCACCACATGCTAGTTTATTTGAAATTTCATTTTTGAGAAGGAATTTTAATGGAAATAAGAAAACCGACAGATGTCTAACCTCTTAAATAGATTTAAAGGAGGAAGGAAGAGGAAGAGGGGAGGAAACAAATTCCAAGCCTAAACTTTCTCAAAATAGCCTATCATTGATCTCCAGGAATACTAACTGGTAAGAAACCAAAGCAAAAATTACATTATTTTCTGATCATCTATCTGGAGTTATTTTATTAAAGAAAAATACTATACTTACAGATATCTTAAAAAGCATTAAAATAATCAGGACAAATATTGAGTCCTTTCAAATGGGGATTATTAAAACTACATTCAGCTGGACCTCTGTCTAGGGAGTTTGAAGTTTAGGAGAGAAAGTGAAAAACTAATTTACTTATAATAATAAATCACAGACTGTAGGTCACATTATATACACATATGTATGTGTCTGTGTGTAAATTTATGTAGGACTGCACTAAATAAATTTCAGTTTGGTGACTAGAGGCACAGATTTCGCTGAAGGTCTTGTGAATGGAAGAATTCAGGTCTCCTTAACAGTAAGTCAATAAAGGGGAGCTGATTTGCAGGTAGTAGATTGGGAGAAGGAAAAATAAATGTTGGTTTAGATGTTTAATTTGAGGTTTCAGTGTATTATCCAAACAGAAGTTCCTAGTCAACAGCTGGAAATGGAACTTGGAAGAGTTTCAGCATTGGTGATACTACAGTTTTAGGAATCTTAGATTGCATGATGAAACAAAGTTAGTATTAACATTGGTATTAGAAGTACCAAGGACTTCAGAAATAGTAATAGAGGAAAAAGGGAAAAGTGGTAATGAAGAAGGCTGAGCTGTATTAGTATTATGACACATAAGGTAGAAATTCATAATAGAAGGAACAATCAACAAATGACATCTAATGTTGAAGTAAAATCAATGAGACTAAAAGACTGAGACTGGTCCACTGGATTGGGTAATTAGATAGTATGTTTTAATTATTTCAATTACTTAAACAATGATAGCACATAAGTGGTCTCACCAAATGTGATTTAACAAATTCATGTGTATTCTAGTTTAAACATTTTGGGATAAAATATTTCACTTTGGGGTAACTTGACCCCCAAATTAGAATAATAACCAAAAGCACCACTCATTTTCTGAATTACTGAACTTTGGAAAAGCCTAACATAGTTATCAGCTTACTATGAAATCTACTCTATATGTAACTGTGTTTGTAATTCTTCAATTTCCTTGTCCTAAAACAGATCTGAGGAAGTTATCTCCAAATGTTAATTAGTACGTCAATGATAAGGAACAAGGCAGCCAAATTATCCCACTGCACTTATTTGAAAGGGCTAAAATATCTATTTCAATCCTTGTTTCAGTTTTTTAAAAGAAGTTATTTGATTCAGATTTTATGATTTAAACAGGAATGTAAGAGAAATTTTTCCTATCTGTGGCACTTACAGAGGGGTATTGGCTGTGGGGGTTTAAAGGTGCATCAATCATTCCAGTGTGACTTACAACAGTGCCATAGATGGCCAGGGAACCATTGCCCAGTTTCCGGATTCTGTGGCTAATTTCAATATCCACTCCCTTTCTATTCCACTGGATGGTTGGGGTGGGGTCTCCATTCACCTCACAATTCAGGATTGCATTCCCACCAAGTGGTTCAATCCAGTTAGAAGGATAATCACCTTTGAAGACTGGAGGTTCTGGAAAATAACATAAGACAGGTACAACATAAAAGTAAGTGCTGATAATTTGTGATTTTTGATCTATTTGGAAAAATAATTTAGTAAAGAGGGGAGTAAAGCCACCTTAAAACCTCATGAATTTTCCAGAATCAAATCTTGCTAAATCACCAGATAATTTTGTCAATTTCAATATTCTAAGGGAATGATTCCACTTTGTGTGAAATGAGCTCTTCACTTCTTATCTACTTTTGAGTTGAATGCTCATAATTTTTTCCTCATGAATTTGTATATCTGTGAAATAGGACTGAGTGGATTAAAAACTAAGAAGCAAAACCTGAGCCATTCATTATGAATGCATTATAAATTAAAAATGCAGTGCTTTTACCTACCTTTCACATAAACAAACCCAATTGCCTTCACAAAGCCAACGCTGTTCTCTGCGGTGCACACGTAAGTACCTGAATCCTCTTTTGACACTCTTTCAATAACAAGTTCACTGTGTCCATTTACACTGTCAAAGTGGGCTGAGGGAAACAAGAAACAACACAAATGCCTCTCAGGAACCTAGGAAAAATTTCACGACAGCTCCATATTTTGCACATTAGATTTATGAGTTGGTCAACAATTGAACCAAAGAGATGACATTGGAGAAGAGAGCCTTTTCCACAGATTTCTTCTATCTGAGTTATTTACTATGGTTTATAGACACCTTGTTTTGAAGAACAAAAAACAACAGAAGGAACAGGGAAAAGAGAATGAAAACAAACATCTTTTAAAATTTTAGGGCTTAAGTAAACCTTTCATCTAAATGTATTGCTTAAAGCTGGCTCATCAGTCTGAGTTTCAAAAATATTTCATTCAGAAATATACATTTTCCATTTCATTTATCTCACTACCACTTTCCCTCCCAAACAATTTACATCAAACACATGAAAACCTTTTCACCTTATAATTCAACTGACTTGGCAGGTCAAAGGGGAAAATTATGAAAACATATGCTAGTTAGGTAATAACATAGTCAAATTTGTAATAATTTAAACTTCTCTGTAAATCATAAATGGTGATTATATAAATATTTACAAAGGCAGATATTAAAAATTTATGATAGTAATATTTATAACATAATGTGTAACATTTAGAAGAAAATATAAGGTAAATATGCTAATCCTAAAACAAGACTAAATAAAATTCTGACTAAACCAGTCCATATCTAAATACGCATGTTTACCTTGCATGCTCTCCCCATTCAAGTTTTTTTAAAAAAATCTTTTACTGGTGAATATTAAGTGGAAATTTAAGCTTTAAAACTACATTTACATTACTGTACTTTCAGAAAACAATATTGATTAGATTTTTTAGTGTTTGTTTTTTCTTAGATGTATTGTTGTTATTAAGGTAATGCAGCTGATAAATTCCAGTCATTAACATAACTCTTTATAATAGAAAAAAAACCCTCAAGCTTATTACTACTTTTCTAGCAAGACACCTAGTAAATGCTAATAGTGTAATACTTCAGAACTCAATTTTGGGATAGGACAATTTCTCAGTACTGACAAAGTCTTTATACTGATGACAAAGTCTAACAAATAAATAGATATTTGTTCACCCAGGGAAGGGTACTCCTGGGTTCCAGACATGACCTTAACTTGTAGTATACACAGTGACTAGAAATTTTCCACACAAATGAATCTACACTATAATAGAGGTTGAGGCAAACAGTGAGAAGTAGAATTCTTCTCTGTAACCTTAAGTGAATCTTCAGGACTCCAACAGTGGCCATCTTAATCCATTGATCAGTGATGCAGGGGGTCCAGCTGTGATAAGTTTAGACACCTATATAAACATACTGCCTTCTCATGGGGTAGGGGGAATTATATTTAGGTTAAAAAATCTACTTATAACCTGCAATATATGTCCCTATGATCAACTTACACTTCCAAAAGAAGGAACAAAACATATATATTGGGTAGAGGGTAAAATCCAAGCAGAGGCACGCATTTTACAGAATTTAAAGCAATCAATTCTTGTTACTTTTCAATTAATTTTCACAGCTGGAGGAAATAGAGTTTGGTCTAGAGTTCTACATAGGTGTATTTATTCACTTCTTGAGAATTAAATGACCAACCTGGGATAATATTGTTATTGAAGGTCCATGTTAATTTGGGCAATGGAATACCAGTAGCCTTACAGCTTAATCGTAGCTGTTCTCCTTTATTTAATGACACGTCTCCAGGAAGTTCAGTAAAAGTGGGGAGAACATGTACAGTCAGGCTGACAGTGTGTGTATCTTCACCTGCAGCATTGTTAGCAACACAGGTATAGAAGCCAGAATCCTCCAGCTAAAATAAAATAGCATTTAAAATGTCATAATCATCCATCATAGTACATAAAATACATCAAGTTGCATAGGTAGACCCTCAAGAAACTCTCTTATCCAAAGACGATTTAAATCTCCATCTTTTAACCATCAGGTTAGCTTTTGCATAACATAATTTAAAATGTATGGAAGTTTAAATACAAGCCCATAATCATTCTACAGTGGTAAGATTTCAGAAAACTGTAGATTCTGTGGTTTACTGGATATCAAGTGTATAGCTGCTCTGCATTGCACAAATAAAGAGCAAATAATCCCAAAAGCTGACAGCATCTTGACAGCATAGTTGGCTCTCTGAGTAAGGTGCTATCAAAGACCACCAAAACTATCAGAGGAAATGGTAAGAGAAAGGGCACTATTACCTACAATTCTGAGGTTTCACTTGCTAAATTCAATGACCAGCTCTCATGACTCATCTTTCTTGATGCATTTGTAGCACCTGACACAATTACGAGTCCTTTCTATCTGAAACCACCTTTACATGGCTTTCAGGACACCATGCTTTCCTAGTTTCCCTCCTGTCTCACTGGTTGCTTCTCCAACTTTTTTGGGGGCTTCTCCTCAACATTAACATCTTAATGTTGGCACATGAGAAGGCTCAGCCTCTGGTCCTCTTTTCTTCTATATCTATCTGTATTCATTTTTTTGGTGATCTCATACAGTGCTATGGCTTTAAATATAAACTTTATGCTGATGACTATCAGCATCTCCAACCCAAATACTGATACTTTCTTACAAATTCAAAGTCTGTTGAACTTCTTATTCTCTTTGCTCTGATGCCTAAGATACGTCTCACACTCATGCCCCAAAACTGAGCTCCCAATTCCTTCCAACGGCCCCTTCTTGTACTGCCTATAGCCTTCACCGTCACAGCTGATGGCTATTTCACCCTTCCAATTGTTCATGCCTTCAGTCTCAAACATTTGAGTCATTCTTATTTTTTTTTCCTCACACCCTACTTGCAATCTGTCAGAAAATGCTAGCTTCAAAGTAAATGCAGAATCTTACTTCTTGCCTCTTCTCTGCTAACATCCTGCTTTGAGTTCTATCATTTCTCATCTGCCTCCAGACAGTCTTCCCAAGAGGTCTCACTGGTCCTGTCCTTGTCTCCCTACCTCTGATTCTCACCACAACAGCCAACATAACCCTTTAAAATGTAAGGCATATAAAACCTGCTCAAAACCTGCAGTGGA
This sequence comes from Rhinopithecus bieti, assembly GCF_001698545.2. Taxonomy (NCBI): domain Eukaryota; kingdom Metazoa; phylum Chordata; class Mammalia; order Primates; family Cercopithecidae; genus Rhinopithecus; species Rhinopithecus bieti. Next base: position 5,007,348 of record NW_016813373.1, on the reverse strand, counting down.
TTCTGACTTAGAGTAAAAGGTAAAATTGTACAATGACCTGTAAGACCTGACATGATTTGGCCTCCATTTATCACTGACGTCTTTCTCCTTTCATTCTTTCTTTGCTTTGCTTTCACTGGCTTCCTGTTTTTCAAATACACTGGACATGTTTCCACCTCAAGTGCTTTGCTCCACCTATTTTTTTTTCCCTTGGTCTGCTCCTCCACATATTTGCTTAGCTAATTCACTTCCTTCAAGTTTGGCTCAAATGTCACCTTCCCAAAGAGAACTTACTCTGACTACCCTATTTACAACTGTTATCTTCACTGCTCCAACTCCTGAAACCCTTTACCCCTTTCTTATTTTTCATGCCATTTATTTTTTCTTCTGACTTATTTTCTTCTGACATTATTATTTTTCATTTTTATTGTCTCCTTCCTCTACATATAAACTGCATGAGGGCAAAGATCTTTGATTCTTTTGTTCGCTGATGTATTCCCAGTGCCTAAACCAGTGCTAGTTGCAGAGAAGGTGTTCGATAAATATTTGTTGACTATTTGAATAGGAATATTCAAATATGAATATACATAAATACTTATGTTGAATATTAATGACTGCTTCTGATTGCATTGAGACACATAGACTTTTTTCCTTTTTAAAAAAATGTTTAACATTTTTTCCCCTTGAAGTACTAAAGAATTGAAAGTTATTTACTCTAGATACTTATCATTGCCCTGTAAGATTAAGAGCAGAGAATATAGCAATGGTACTTAAAATTTTTCCTGATAAACACATATTTCCACAAACATAATTTTAGAAGGAGGGCATTTGTGAGTTCCTATCATCTGTTAAATATTATTCAAGGGACAGAAAATGAAATATGTGTGAAATTAATTTTGTGACCAGATTTTATAAGAATATATATTTTTAATTATTAAAGAATATACTTCCATGCTAAATTATTAAAAGTATGACAGCAAATTTATAATCTGGCTTAACGTATCTGTTCATGTCCATTAAACTTACCACAACATTTTCTAAAATGAGTTCTCCATATGGTTCAGCAGTGTATTTTCCTAACAAGTTAGCTAAAAGAACATTGTCTTTTTTCCAGTTAATTGCTGGTGTGGGGATTCCGTCAGCTACGCATGGAAGAATGGCTTGTGAATTCTCATTGACCGTGTAGTGTCCTTCTGTGCGTCTGATCCTGGGTGGTACTATGAAGAGATTAAAAAAGAGTCATCCAGGAAGCTGAGTTCAATAATGTCTTTATTCACAATAAAAATTAACACACAAAAAACTCTCTTCATGGTAACTTTGCTAGAAATACTAAAAATGAAATATTACGATATTGATTTGCTTCCTGCTATGAAAGAAATCAGTATTTTTGGTGCTAGCAAGAATCCTAATGTATTTGAACTTACTGAATATATTTACATTCAGTTTCTGAGCAAACGACAGAACTGGGTAGAAGATCTTTAGATTTTATTTGGCTTCCTGACGTTTCCATCTTTGATTTACTTCTGTTTATTGCAGTGAAGTAAAACAAACCAACAACAAAACCAAAAAATGCTTCTATGGTTGTATAACTGCTATATTTGTCTCAGAGATACATTGTGAGGATGAACTAATAATAGTCACCAGAAAACACTATAAGACACCCAATATTGAATATCACAAAGTGCTGTAGAAAAAAATACTTATTGCAGTATTTTACATGTTACAATGAATACAAGTAAACCAGATCAAGACATTTAATTCAGTTTTTATGCTGTCAGGAAATTTTCATAGTGACTTCATAACTCTGCACATTTGGTACATTATAGTACCAAATACTTCCTGTGACTCAAATTTTTTTTAACTAGAATTTAGGCAATATAGAGATGAACTGAATATTTTAGTGTAATAAAAAATACTTGACTGGACTTAGAACTAAGATAGTTACTTCTAAAGAAAAGACAAAAAGTATTAAGAATTCTTGGCTCAAAAGTAAAAATACACTCCCTTCCCAAAACAATGAATGTGGAATTATTCAAACAAATCAGTGAGAAGTGGACCCATCTTAATGACATTTTAAAGAGTGACAGGAGAACAGTTGACCTTAGCAAAAATAAAATTGCTATATAAACTTTAATTAACTGCTTTCAGTTAAATTAACTGCTTTCAATTAAAAGTTAATTTTTATTACCAAACATTATAACCATAATAGATATAGACATAATTTGGAAAACACAACACAAAAATTGATTTTGCTCAATGGTGCATCATAAATATTCATTTTAAATTAATTCATGCTCTATTTTCATTATCTTTATCCTGATTTCCTTGGGTCGCTATTTGTCTTTTGTTAGGGGATACAAAGTTGCAGCATTAGTAGATTTACTTCAGTTCTTTCTTTTTCAAAATGAAAGAATTATGGCTATGACTTTGTGTTGATTTTAGCTTTGAGCACACACTGTACATTTTGATATGTCATGTCTTTATTTTCTAAATAATCTGAAAATAGAAAATTATTCTTTGACCTACTTTTGGCTGGAAGAGTGTTTTAAAGTCATCTGGGTTTGGGGTTTTGGCATTGAAAGTTCATTACAAATTTCTAGCTTTATTGCATGGTGGGTAGAAATTATGGTTTATCTTTTTGAAACTTATTAACAATTTCTTTGTTTAGGTCAATTTTGGTAAATTTTCTACAGACACTTGAAAAGAAGGAGTATTATTTATTTGAAGGCAAATGGATAGTGTATATTGATTAATTATGTTAACTGAAAGCAGGGGATTTATTTGGAAAACTCATAAATGGTGATTTTAATTTTGGCTAAATTATTCAACCAAAATGTTTCCACTCAAAATTGTCTCTGTTATTCTGAAGTTACAGAAAATTAAAATGCACTTGAAAATAAAACAGCTTTCACAAATTTCTGAAAATGAAAAAGCAGAAACTCCTCAATATAATAATTACCTCTGAAAAGAGAGGTTGGAAGCAGTTTAATCTGCTATTATTTCCTACCACTGATATTAACATGGATTCTATCCTTAGTCAAAATATACAATAAAACTAAAATATTTCAATGCTGATTTTCAATATTTTGTTGTCTTAATACAAAGGAAAGATATTTTCTGTTATAAAATGTATAGGTAAATATTTTGCCACTTTAATATAATGAATCAAATAGATCTCCTAATTCTCATTAGGGTCAAGTCATACAATGTAGGTCATATGGTGATTCGTTTTGAACCAAGATGACTTGAAGCTTGAAAAGTAAAGCAGAAAAGTCACAAAACACAAACGGACTCCTCATAAGTCAACTAATCACAATATGTGAGGGTACCAGCAACACATTAAAAATCCTGGCAATATTAATAAAATCTGTCTCTCTCACACACCTATGTGCACAAACACACATAAACACAGTCCACAGAAAACAGATTTGAAGTGTACCTACATACCACCCCTCACCGCCCTCCCCCCCGCAACACACACTTTGGATTACTGAGTTTAAGGGTTTTTGACTTCTATCAGATTTGCTCTTGGTAGCCTTTTATCTTTGCCATGGTAGTGTAGCAGACAGAAATAATTCATGTTAAACAACCTACCATGGACGGTGAGCTTGGTGCTTGTGCTGCTTGATCCTGCTACATTGGCTGCCATGCAGGTGTAATGACCAGCATCACCAGACTGGGCAAATGCTATTTGCAGAGAGCCAGAGCTGAGGACATGCTGGCGGATAGATTCCACAATTGCATGCCCATCTTTATGCCATGTAATGTCAGGTGGTGGGACACCATCTGCTTCACACGGTAACGTGATGGGCTTGTCCACAGCAATAACATATTCCTTTAGATGAGGGCTAATGACTGGAGGAACTAAAAGATACAAAAAATATAAAGTTCAAAGTTCATCTTAGAAGCGTGAGTGCACAAATTACATACTACAGTACTGCTCTAGCAAACATTGATAAGAAACAAAATCCTGACTTCACCATATCATTAGAAAAGGAGCACTACACTTTTTCATGGGAACAAAAAAGTAATTGGGCACACTTCAGAAAGCTAGTCCCTAGCTAACAAATAAATGTTAAGTGATAGTCGATTTTAGATGAGGAGATAAACATATAGTCATGAGGGCTTGCATGTCTAGAAAATTTAAGCTGTATCAACAAAAGTATTTAACTTACATAAATTATGTGATTCACTTTAGGTATTTAAACTTCCAAAATGAACACCAAGTTTTGGAAAATATTTTGGAAAAAAATTAACTGCTCTGAATAGACTGTCTCCTTGCAAATACAAATGTAATGGCAAGCACAAATTCAACCAAATAATTTTGTTGCTATAAATAATATGATTATTCAGTTATTTCACATGCTTCTTTATAGTGATGCATTACAACTCAATAGAATATTCAGGCTAATAGCTAAGTGGTGATTAGCCTATTGTAAACACTTGGAAAGAAAATCCTTATTATGAGCCCTTTCATAGGTTTCCAAATAAGTGGGAAGAGTTTTACCTATATAATGAAATAGAGTATCAAATAGAGGTTCATAGAAGTTCAAAATAGGATTAGATGCCTGTGTTTTCTTATACAAACAATGGCCAAAAAAATAAAATACACTAAACTTTCTTCATAAAAGTGATAGAAAAACCAGTAGGATAATACAAACTAAGAATGTTGAGAAGTATGGGGGAACAGCAGCATAATCATTTTAGATATATAAATATTTGGTAGACATTGTTACAACCATCTTTGAATTGAAAACAGAGATGAATTATTTAGGTACCTTGGACATTTAACTTGACTTTGCCCAAGGCTGTACCAGCTGGGTTCTGGGCCACACACATGTAAGTGCCAGCATCCTCTCGGACAGCTCTGGAGATCTGTAAGCTACCACTAGGAAGAACTGCATGGTTTTTGCCTACATCACAGTTACAAAAGCAGAGTGAAAAAAGAAAACAAAAAAAAACCCTTTTCATTAAAAACAATCACGCTGATTTGAATTATAAAACACTGATGAGCTATGATTTTCTTGATAGAAACAGTGGTAGGTACCTGAAGTGATAACATTGATACCTTCTTTTTGCCAAGTAATGAAAGGACTGGGTGTCCCTGTTGCTTCACATGGTAATAGAATAGGATTGTTCAGAATGACTTGTAGTTCACTTGGTTGGGGCTGAATCACTGGAGGCTCTATAAGAAACCAATCAACAAAAAGAAATAATAGCACTAGTTAATGGAAACCATGTCTATTATAGTAATGAGCTTAAAAATACCCAAATTCATAATTGTAAAATATTAGTGATTTGATTGCCCAAGAGAAAAGTGAATGTTGGCCACACTGCATTCTTTGAGTCTTGCTACAGTAGCCAGTTTCCATTAGAAGAACTCCACTGGAAGACTAGAGTCAGGAACAGATTATAAAAATCCAAGAAGAAAATTATTTTGGAGTTACTTTGAGTGGTTTGTCATTTGTGCGCCTTTTTTAGCCTATTAAAAATATCTACCAGGCTTTCATGTCCCCGAGATATTACTATGATTCATAGCTCTAGACATATAAGTACTGTGCTAGGTACTTCAGGGGATACAAGTATGAATATATACCTTTCAGAATAAATATGACCAGAAAAACCTCCCCAAACCCAGCAAACTTTGAATGAGTGAGTAAAGAGCCTTCCACACCATGAACATGAAGGGTCACATGTCGATGTGCAGAGCCAGCCTCATTCCTAGCGACACAAGTATATCTTCCAGCATGGTTTAATTGGGTGGCAAGTATTTCAATTGCTCCTAAAAAGGAAAAAAACAAAAGTTTTAATGTATACTGCATCTCAGTATTTTTTTAGTTCAATAAAATTTGACTGTCTTTTGTGTGTTTTCTGCAACTAGCATGGTGGTGCTTGGCTTATATTCATACTTGTATCCCCTGAAGTGCCTAGCACAGTACTTAAATTATTACTAACAGCTTTATTGAGGCATAATTTACATACCATAAGAGTCACTCATTTAAATGCACAATTCAATGATTTTTAGTATACTTATAGAGTTATACAAATATCACCACAATCAAATTTTAGAATATTTCCATCACCCCCAAAAGAAACCTGGTGCTCATTTACAGTCATTCCCCACTTCTAACCCTGACCTTAGCCCACCTCTACTCTGCTTTCTGATTATACAGATTTGCCTTTTCTGAACATTTCATATAAATTGAATCATACAGTATGTGGTCCTTTGTGTCTGACTTCTTTCACTATGAGCATAATGTTTTTGAGGTTCATCTGCTGTAGCATTTGTCAATATTTTGTTCCTTTTTATTGCCAAACAGGATTCTGTTGCATGGATATACCACATTTTATTTATCTATTTATCAGCTGATGGACATTTGAATTGTTTCCACTTTTTGGCTATTGCAAATGATGCTGTATGAAGATGTGCATATAAGTCTTTGTGTAGACCAATGTTTTCATTTCTTTGGGTAAATACCTAGGAATGAAGTTGCTGGGTTTAATATTTTGAGAAAGTTCTAAATTGTTTTCTTAGCCTAATACTTTATTCTAAATATATATATATTTATATATATTTTATGATTTGAATGGCTATCACTCTATAGTTAAAATAATTTGTCTTGAAAGCCAAGTTGCATCCTGGGAACAAATTTTCCACTATTTCCCTTCTATACAAATTCTCTTAGAATAATACGCACATACTCATAAAGTCCCAGGATATTAGTTACTACTTTATCTCTATTGTGTTTCCCCAGTGTAGGATAAGTTTTAGAAACACCAATGTGAATCACCTATACATTAGGTGATTTTTTTTTCTTCAATACTATAAATTGTATAAATGAGGGTTACTACCACTATAAACATTTTTCCTTCACAGAACTCACTACTCAGTCTTACATACTCAACTTTAAAAGCCTTGAAACCTAGAACCCTGTTTTAGTTATATAGTCTTAGAATCTTAATATGAGTATATATTCTGTCTTAGGCACTGAATGTTCATTAAATGAAGAGACATTCCATTTGGCCAATGAAATAAGTGTGATTCACTCACAGGTAACTCGGGAATTTGTTAAAACTTAGGTTTGGTAAATATACACATAAATACCGGTGGTCATGTTTATTATATTCAGATCAGTCTTAAATATTATTTTGTTTCCAGACTTTTTTCTTTCATTCCCTAGATCCCCTTCCTATGTGATCTGTTTTAACAATCTGTTTTCCAGATTTTTAAGTCCAAGAATGCATGCATATTTTATTCTTTTATTCTGGTGCAAGACCAGGTAAGAATATGCATCAATAACTAATACAATCGATAGATGTAAAATCACTGAGCTTGATCTTACCTGAGGACAGAATTCTATAGCCATCTCCCCTGGGAAGCAGTCTTATACCATTTTTGGTCCAGTGAATTGAGGGAAATGGAACTCCCGAAGCAGTGCAGGTAATTACTGCTGGGGCATGTTTGGTTACTAGGAAATCTGTAGGCTCATCAGCTATGGAAGGTGGAACTAAAACAACAACAACAAAAAGGGAAAAAACTACACATTTCCAACTGTTAAAGAATTCCAAAGACTTATCATACATCATCTTTTTGTGCTGAAAGTGAAAGTTAGGTAAGTATAAAAGGGATTCCTCCTTTTATTTCTGGGTTAATACCTGGGAGATGAAGTAATCGGTACAACAAACCCCCATGACACAAGTTTACCCATATAACAAACCTGCACATGTACCCGTGAACTTAAAATAAATGTTTAAAAAAATGAAAGAAAAGGGATCCCTTTTGTAAAGTAGTGGAATGATGAAGTGATAGCATTATCATGTTTCAATCCATGTTCCAAGCCAGTTCTACCTTGGACAGTGAGATCCACAGTTCTTTTATCATCTCCTGCACCGTTTGCCACAGTACACTCATAGGTTGCAGTGTCATCCACAGAAGGGGAAATAATTACTAGTGAACCTGAAGACAGGAGCCTAGAAGACAGATTTCAAAGCATGAGATACTATATGTAGGTTTTCATAAATTTTCTCAGCTAGTTTAACATGGTACCATGTTGTAAATTGATGAAAACAGTACTCTTTCCTCATGTTAAAATTAACATCATGTCCCTGAGGCAAACTTTATGCATTACAGTTTGTTTATATGGCAGTGGCTTTCTAGAGCCTCAAACTTGATATGATATTTACAAAAAGTAATTGTTGGAAGGATTGTCTGAAGAGGGAATCTTACATTCTCTGAATGCTTATATCATGATCAACCTTGCTCTCCCAGGAGAAATACAGTACAATGAGAACACTAAAAATAGCCACTGTCTACTGGGCATCAAATTCACTCCTGACACTATCTTAAATCCTTTGCATAAATTATCTCTAAATTTCACAATAACCTAGCAGGTTGATATTTGTTTATTTCCATTGACAGATGACTAATGACAAGTCTGTGTGTCTCACCCCTTTACCTACTTCACATGTCTCCTTAAATGTGTGGCTACCTTGTAGATAATATGGCAATATCTATATATCTATATCTATATCTATATCTATGTATATGTAGTTTTGGACAACTGTGTGTATGTGTGTGTGTGTATATATATATATATATATATATAAAACTAAAATCTAGAACACTTCACATTTTAGGAGGTTTAGTAAATACACATACATGATTTAAAGTAAATCTAAATTACAGTATCTACTTTACTTCACACTATGCATGATAGAAATAGTTTAATAAACACATTAATAAAAACATATTTGACACACCTTTTTATTAAAAAGCATGGCACATTTTCCGTACAGTGTATACTTGCAAGTCACTGAACCTCCCAATGCCAAAAGATTAAAAGTGTGAAAGAGAGACATGATAGAATTTCAACTGAGACACTCTTAGTTTTATATTTCCTGGTGTATTGGAACTGATTTTTGTCAAAGTGGACATAAGAGAGCATTTGTTTTAGTGCGTACAGCAAATGTGGACGGAGTAATGATCTAAATAGTGCTCAGGTAAGTCCAAAAAATGATGCATCAACCTATAACATCAGAAATTCTTTAGTGATTTAAATTTGGCCTTTGGAAAAATAGATATTTGCCATATTTGAGCTATGTTAGTAAGCTTTGGGGTAAAAGCAAAAAAAAAAAAAAAAAAAAAAAAAGAAACAAATTGGGGAAGAAATGCTGTTTTTCCTCTCACATTCTGCCAATATCTAAATTTGTATTTTAAGGGGTTACAAAATTTGACTTTTATTCTACAACTAAAGCTTGCGGTATTTATTTTACAGAATAGTTCTTTTTTATATAAGAATTTATATAAAATGATGTTCTTATCCTTTACCTTTATAAAATTCTAAAAGGTACTAAACAAGGCAGGATATAAATCTAATCCTATATGTAATCACTGACATTCATCCACAGGGTTTATGTATGGAAAAGATGACCTATAATTCATAAAAATATTTTAGGCTGAAAACCTAAGTCCATATTAAGGAAAAAAAACACTCTATATGCTAGCTAATTTGTTATAGTCCATAGATTTGCTGGCCCCACTGATAGAATTAAAATGTTGATTCATTACAAACTGTTTCTAAATAGTTGGTGGGAGTTTTTTTTTCAATTAAATTATCCTTACCTGTATGAGTTCTGATTTTGATCCACATTAAGAAGATGCCCATTTTTTCTCCAATTGATTGATGGCTTTGGTATCCCAGTAGCCTCACAAGCCAGAGTAGTTTGAACATTTACTGTTACAGTCATATTGGTAGGACCCGGAGCAATAGATGGAGGAACTAAGACAATGTCACCAAATAAGAAGGAAACACAGTCAGCAAATAGTGTGCCATGTGAAATATTTCTGCTGAACTGAAATTAGTCATTATTAACTGGCCTCATAGTTATGAGCAAACAAGGCTCTGTGAATTTTAATAGTGCTGTGATGATATTAACTATACTAAGGAGAAAACTTGGGGCTTGACTATTCATACTATAATGCAAATTGCTTAACTAGCCTTCAATGTCAAGATCTTTATGACCTCACTAGTTTAGGCTATCAAAGAGCATTTGACACAGAGACTGGATGTCATCTATAAAAGTGTATTTACCATGAACCTGTAAATCTATTCGCCTGCGATCTGTTCCAGCAGCATTGGTGGCCATACACAAATACCTTCCAGTGTCAGTGACATGTGCTGATTGAATATGAAGGAATCCATTTTCCAAGATGGAATATCTGCAAAAGAAACCACAAGTGAAGTCTTCTGAATCAGCCTTTTTTGATTATTCATATTTTGACTGAGGGAAATGTTAAACACTTGGTGAAATCCATTCAGTTTTTTTCCTGTTTCAGATGACACATGTTTACGATACCCTTGGTGGAAGAAAAAGTTACGACGCAAAGGTTCCTAACAGATGGGCTTGTGATCTTGAATGGATTATAATCATTAGGTAGACATAAGCCTCAGGGATTATGCTTTTAAAATACTAAATTTGGGCCTGGAGTGATGGCTCATGCCTGTAATCCCAGCACTTTGGAAGGCTGAGGTGGGCGGATCACCTGAGGTCAGAAGTTTGAGACCAGCCTGACTAACATGGTGAAACTCCATCTCTACTAAAAATACAAAAAATTAGCTGGGCGTGGTGGCATGAGCCTGTAATTTCAGTTTACTTGGGAGGCTGAGGCAGGAGAATCAATTGAACCCAGGAGGCGGAGGTTGCAATGAGCCAAGATCATGCCACTGCACTCCAGCGTGGGCAACAGAACAAGACTCTGTCTCAGAAAAATAATAAAATACTTAATTTTGATTATTGTATTAAGATGAAATGCTAATTCTAAACATAATGAGACCAAAATAGTGCACTAGAAAAAAAATTTAAGAATTTGTATTTCAGGTCTTACAGCATTTTAAAAATTTTCTAGTATTGTTACCTTGCATGATTCCCAGCTAGAACAGCTCCATCCTTCCTCCATGTTATCCTTGGAGTTGGCACACCTTCAGCGATGCATTCCAATACAGCTGACTTATTTAAAAGAATTACAAGACTCTGGGGGCCCCCCTTTATGTTTGGAGGAACTGAACAAGAGATGCACATGAAAAAATTCAGTGATACTAAATAACACAGCCTGCATGAAGACCCTGAAGATATAAGATGAGCTTCGAGTCAAATGTATGGCTTTGTCTTCACAAATCTAAGTTAGTATAAATATAATTGAGGTTTAATTACTGAAGTCTTACTCGAGATATTTTGCGTTTAAAAATAAAGGGTAGGTAGGCAGGGGGATTTTAAATCTCTAATATGGTGTATGAAATCTGGCTTACTGTGAGAGAGGCTTAAATGAAACTCAGCTCTAGTCTGATGTAAATTAAAGATGATATTTCTTATTTCTCTTTGGCCAAATAATGGTCAGAGAATGTTAACACTGAAACAGCTTCACTTTAAATGAAGAACAGAAAGTGGGCTGGTTTAACAAAAAGCACATCTGTGATCAATCATGCAATTCTCAGAGCATGCATTTTATTGATCATTGAGTTCATATGGGAATAGACAGCCTGAATTTTAATTTTAGTATTAGAGCTATTAGTTGTGTGGGTCATCCACTATTCTGTAAAATTTTATATATTAAATATCCAATAGACTGTTTTGAGGAAAAGTCTATATTATCTTCCTAAATGTTGGCATTCAGACACTATATTTAATAAAATTACAGTCCTATGGCAGTCTCTGTTTGGCACATATGTACTCTCAAGCCACCATCAATAAAGGTGAACAAGATGATGGGCTATTTGTCATCCAGTGATTTAGTGTATTGACTTCCTCAATGGTTCTGATTCTGAATGACATAAAACATCATGATATGCTAACAGTAATTGGACATATTCTCTAAGATAGACTAAAATATCTCTAGTTATGTTTCTTGGAAATTGAATTAATTTGCAGTATAGCTCTAATACAAATACTCCATGTTGCCTTTTTCAAAAGCAGTAAGATAAGCACAAGGCTTCATTTAGTATGCACATAAGAAAAAGCTATCATCTCTTTGAATGCCCTTGGTCAGATTTTTAAATTGTGGAACAATGAATACCTTTTCTTACCATTTACAGTGAGAATAAATTCTCTTGTAGTCTTCCCTGCAATGTTGCTGGCAACACAGGTATAATTGGCTGTATCACCTAGGTCTGCGTTATTGATTTGCAAGTATCTCCCTCCAGATAGGATTCGCACTCGAGGTGTTGCCTGGATTCAGCAAGTAAATAAATTTACCATTAAAATGTCAGGAAAAGAGAGTAAATATTATTTCACAGCATCAAAAGTAACTATAGCGAACTGTGGAGCTGTTGTCTGTCAGCATGCTTTGTCTACTCCTCCACCATTTTCATAGTATCAAAAATCCCAGGGAACTGTTTTAATGAGCGATGCTAAGTAAAAGGAGCTGCTCTCTGTCAGCATGCTTTTGTCTGCTCCTCCACCATTTTCGTAGTATCAAAAATCTCTGGGAACTGTTTTAATGAGTGACGTTATGTCCCCAATTCCTTTGACAATTATGATCCATTCAGGAATGGGCAGGTGACTTAAGTTAGGCCTACCAGAGTCCTCCTCTAGACTCTGCTGGGAGTGTCAGGGAAAGGATGTGCCCTTTTTCCTAGAATCACAGGTTGTGAGGATGACCTAAGCCTAGTGGCAGTCTTATCATGTGGAAACAGCCTGTCCTGAATCTAAGGCAATGCAAGTAGAGTTCATTCAGAGAAAGGACAGATGCTTCATTACCTAGTTAGAGCCTCTGGAAATTCACCAATTATTGTAGCCAATACATTTCCTTTTTGTTTTTCCTTTTCATTTAAGTTGGTTTGAATTTGAATCCTGTCACTTATAGCTGAAAGCCTGCTGACTAACTTTGGTTAACTTAGAGGAAAACATTGTACTCCAACATTTTTAAAAAATAAGTAAATAAACTAGCACAAATATTTCTTAAGAATTTATTTTGTAACTAAGCATAGACCAAAAATTATGAAAACATAGCACAATGAAACCTAATCTCTACTATTAAGTCTAATTGGAGAGCTACATATATAAACAAGTAATTTAAGGATAAAATATATGATCATAGTTGTTAAAAAATTCAAGATAGCATCAAAGATTGATATTCTCTCATTGTACCTAAGATGAAAGCATTTCAGGAATAGTCCAAATAAGATTTCTCTACCGTATGAGCTTGGTCCCAGATACATATATCTTTCTAATAAAACATTGCTTGAAGTAAAATATGCAGTTCAGGTCCATTTATTTTAAAAGTTCACACATTTTCTCTAGTCCTTTCTATTGGGGCTATTAGTGATAAAATTATGTTACCTTTGATGAGAATAAGCAATTTCTTAAATATGTATAGTAAGTTCTATAAAAAATATTTTAATTTTTAACTTTTATATGGGTATAGCAGAATTTTAGGCTAATAAAAACTTTCAGAGTGATTTTTTTTTCTTAAGAGACAGATTCTTATTCTGTCACCCATGCTGCAGTAGTGGTGCTATCATAGTTCACTGTAATCTCAAAATCCTGGGCTCAAGCAATCCTCCCACATCAGTATCCTCAGTAGCTACAACTACAGATGTGCACCACCATACCCAGCTAATTTTTTTTTATGCAGGTGGGGTCTTGCTATGTGGCCTAAGCTGGTCTTGAACCCCTGTCCTTAAGCAATCCTGCCTTGGCCTCCCGAAGTGCTGGGATTATAGCGTGAACCACCACACCTGGCTCAGATTGATTCTCATAATGTTTTTCTTTCACGAATATCAGTACTTTCTGCTAACTTATTAAGTCTCATTACAATTTTCTCTGGTTTTCCTTCTATAGACCACCTATAATTCTTCCAAATTTGACTTGTCTCCTGATAGAACCTCATTCTTAGCTGATAATCTCACTTCCTGTTCCACTGAGAAAATTAAAGCCCCACACCAGCAGTTCTCCCCTCCTCCCACCTTGGTTATGAATGCAACCTTCTTTTCTATTTCCCCATCTCTGCAGAAAATGGATGACCCTTCTCGACAAGTCTAACCCATTCAACTGTGCCTGGGTCTCATACCTCCCCTATCCAACATAACTAATCATATAAACTGATCTTTCTCTCTCCTCTGTCTTCAATCTCTTTCTTTCAGCAAATACACATACAGAAATCTTTAAAGAACAGTTCACGCTTGTTTCTACTTCCACTTCTTCCATTTACTCCCCAAACAACTGTAACCTGCCTTCTACTTTGATTACTCTTTGAAGAACCATTGCTCAGGTCTTTAATTACCTATATGTATTACCAAAGCTAATGGACACAACTTTATTGTACCTTCTGTGGCCTTTGTTAACCACCCCCCACCTTTTCCTTGACTTTTAATACACCAGTGTTTCCTACTTTTAATCCTATTTTTGAGTCCTCCTGCTCAGTCTCATGCATCTTCTTTTTTCCTATGCTCACCTTGTAATTGTTACTATTGCCTAAAGCTTTATTTTCACTTAACTGGGACTCTCATACTCTGCTTTCTAGTCAACCTCCTACAAACTTATGACTTCAACAAGAGATTATACCACGATGATTACATCAAAGGCCGCCTTTTTTTTTTTTTAAAGTAAGTATGGACCATGAAACCAAAGCCTTTTTTGATGAAATACGGACCAATATTTTAAAATGATTTCTACAATCCTCTCTTGGAAAATACAGGTAATTCAAACTCAAAATGTCTAAACCTGAACTCATCATTTTTTCATTTTTCATCACTAGTGAACTTACCCTTTCCTAGGATTGACATCACTTGGTCAACCTGGGATCAACCTAGACTTCTCCATCATCAACATTCACTCAGTTTTTACCTTTACCCCTAATGGTCTGGAGTGAAGTGCACACATGGGAGATCAGACTATGGAGGCAAAGTCAGAGCATGAAAGGGCTTGTGAGCTCAGTTGCGTGGTTTAACCAGAATCCTGAAATCTACGGGGAATCATCAAAGATTTTAACCAAGATCTATTTCAAGTATACCAAGCTACTTGCAGTTCTCAGACCAGCAGCCTTCCTTTTTTTGTAATAGCTTTGTACATGCCATTACCTGTAATTGGAATCACTTTCTTCTCTGGCCTCACCCAGTATATACTGATCCTTTAAAATTGGGCTCATCTTTAGAGACTTCCATGGGCTGTTCCTTACCCTTTAGTCTGGGTTCTTTGCTTCTCATCTCTGTTTCTACACATCCTTCTAATATACAATTTATTAGTGGTATCCATTCTATAATCTTTGACTAACCTGTCTTCTCAGATAGTGTGTGAGCTCCGTGAGGGTAAAGCCTATTTTCAGTAGAAAAAATAGAATTCAGTGCCTGGTATTCTAGTAGGCACACAATAAATAGAGAAACTGAAGTACTGGAGGGTTAAGTGATATGCATGATGATTTAGCATGTTAGTAACTCTCAGAACCCAGCCCCTCCATGTTTGGTGTTTGTGTGGTTTAGTGGTGGTGGAAGTCTTTATGTCTTAGGTATTAGAGGACATAATCTCCTTTTGTAATTAACTACTAGAAACAAAGTGTAGATTACAATAAGAGGATGAGGAAGAACAAAGAAGAAAAAAATCACTAGGATAATCACAATCAAAACATTCACAGTCAAAGCTTTCAGTGGTCTCTAAAAGGCCACTGAAGATCCTGGCCTTTGACACTGTATGACAGCAGGTAGGCATCATCTGAGCATGGCAAGCTTAGGCAGCCAGTAACTGGTTCTTCACGGATTCCAGTCTCAGGCACCTGGTATCTTTGGGGTCACTCATGAGGTCCAAGCTTAGACAAGGGAAATTCAGTAAAAGCAGCATTCTCCTTAGTGACGTGGCAGTTATTTTGAGACTTTGTTGGTTTCTTCTGTCTTAAGAAATAGGTGAGTATTTCAAATCAGACTTCAATGCATGGGCACAAGGAAATATATACTTGGGCAAATTTCCAGTGTGTCTTGAATCTAAATACCTTTCTTTGACCCATGACCAACTATTAACTACCCCAGCAAAGGCAAATAATAAAGCAAATAATAAAGCCAATTTTAAAACCCTGTGCTTACTGCTGCAATGTTGAATAATTAGTAGCCTGATGTTACTTGGTTTTGTGTACCTAGCAAAGGCCCTAGAGCTGATTTTTTATTTTTTAATCTCAAAAAGGAATTTGTGGAGCTTATCAAAAAATTTACCTGTAGCCGTTCTCCATTTTTGAGCCAAGTAATTACAGGTGGGGGCACCGCATCTGATTTGCATTCCAATGTCACTTGTCTGTTCCGTAACACAGTGACATCCTGGGGCTCATCAGTTCCAGCAATATTAGGAGGTACTGGGTATGAGAACAAATACAACAAGAGCTTTAAAAAAATGAGCTGTAACGTGATCTATATTATCATAGGTATGCAAAAAATGTTGGATCTGCTATATGAAGTAATAAGAGTCATAAAATTAAAACATTACTCATTTAATTTATAGCCTAGATAATTACAAACGGAAGTTTTTTTTACCTTATTTAGCACTTTCATGTACACTAAGTAAAGAAATCCTGTCAACAACTACATGAATGATAGAAGTAATAAAATTGCATTATTTTCACCATTTGACAGTAAAGAAATGGAGGCACAAAGAAGGGATCTCTTGTCCAGGTTATACACTTGGTAATAATTTTATCTGAACATAAGATTTAAAAATTACTGAATCAGGGAGTGCCCATCATAATATACTGAAAGTATTTTTCATGTGGCTTTTTTTTTTTTTAAACAGAATTTGCATGTCAATTAATGGCAGGTTTAATTTGTATGTAGGGATGATGGGGGCACTTAAATCCCAGACAGTTTGCACTGCCTAGTCATTTAGGCTATGAGAATGAACCAAAGATCTTCTGTTAGTTTTTAAATTATTCCTCCCCATGAAGAACAATTCCTATTTCAATGTCAAAACCATATTGGACAGAGTCTAACTGGCCCAATTCTTCTAGGAAGCAATCTGACAATAAGTTTCAGAATCCTTAGAAGAGTGTGTGTGTGTGTGTGTGTGTGTGTGTGTGTGTGTGTGTTTGTAACCAAGCAAGTGCACTTACAGAAATTTCTCAAAGGGAATGGGCTAACACGTGCATGCAAAGTTATCCACAGCAGGGCTGTTTATGTTGGTAAAAATATAGAAATAGCCTAAACATCCAAAAATATGGAGTAAAATGGGATACTATGCAATCACTAAAAATTATGTTATAAAAATATATTTCTTGACATGAAAATGTTCACCAAACTACTGAGGTAAAAGCAAGTTAAATTCTATAGGTACACTATATAAACATACATTTTCTATCATCAAATTTTTGTGACAAAACATTTATATGTAAAAAAGTCTTTGATGAGATTCTGGATTTTTAAATTTTCTTCATCATAGTTTATATTCTATTATTTTAAGCCAATGAATACAAATTATTAATGCAGAAACTAATCAAATAACTGCCCCCAACTAATCCATGAACTGCCCCCAACAGCATTTGATTAGTCAAATATAAGAATCAGATTTGCAAAATATGTATTCCCTAACTTATAAACATATCTTGTGATGTGCTGTGGTGTTGTCCCAGGTTTTTCTAATCAGGTGTGTATATGATAGACTGTAGGACCTTTTGCCAAATTTACCATGCACTCTCACTAGATATTCTTTATCATCATCTCCTGCAGGACTGGATGCCAGACATGTATATCTTCCTGTATCCTCCACCTACAAAACCCAAATAATGAATTACACAATGTTAACATGTTAGTTTTTGTTATTAAAATAAATATCCACTAGAATGAATGTAAATAACCCCAGACCAAAAGCAAGATAATTAAAGCAAACTGTTAACACTATGATTAGCACTCTGATAGAAAGCATAGGTTGTTATCTACATTATATGCAAACCTATGTTTTAACAGGATTTTGGTATTGATGTAAGAATGTTTGTATATTAAGTGTATTTAATGATATCTGAAAAGGTAGATATATATAGGACCTAGCATCATATGTGATAGGCTATATCCTCAATGTTCATTGAAGTAACAAATATTCATGGGTTTAAATTGCAGACTGAAAAGTTAAAACAAAGCCTTTCTCAAGAAAATTAAATGTCAAATAAGTAAACAGATAAATAAAATACCTGGCCATTAAAATCAAATATATAATATCTCATCTTGACTCTACCTTTGATATACATGGTGAAACAAAAGAGTTATAGTATGTAATGTGTTAGAAATAGGGTCAGACTGACAGCAGGATCTATAATTATCTAACTAAAACCAAAATCATTACTTTAAAAATCCCCAAGCACGGTTTGCATGGAACGCTGGAGTTCATTCATATGTTTGACATTGTGTAGACACAACCCATAATCATGTACACGTAGAGGATACTCTGGAAAACAGATGCTTTTACTACTGTGAAAATGTATTTTGGAAAATAGAAATATTCTGTTCTCATTTATTTTAGTACTTGAACATTCCCAGAATATTGGCATTTAAAAAATTCTTACATTCAAACTGACTTTACAGGTTATGGAAACACTTTTGGTAGGCTGCAAAACTCCTTTCAAAACATTGAGACTAGAATGTTTGGAAAATACTTAAATACGATTTTAGAAGAACAACGCTTACATCATTATTCAATAAAGAATTTAAAAATGATGTGCCATTTCCTAAGAATAATTTCTAAATTTCTCATCATATCTTTAAAATCTCTAAAACTAAGTCTTCTCTACCAACTCTGTTCATTCACAATGGATATCATCCCCTCACTTGTTTTGACTCAGCCAAACTTGAACCATCATTCAGGACCACTCTTAAATGTTCCCTCTTTCACAAAATATTTCCTGACAACTTCTGCCCTTCTGGCTACCCACAGACATCACCTGTAGTTAGTTTCTAAAGTCTTGTTTTACTAATAGAATGTCAGAAAAATTATAGTTAAGCATGTATCTTTAGAGGAAGATTTTGCAGAGGTGGACATGCATTATGGCTCACACACGAGAGTACAGCATCTAAAGTTTTCTAAATCTATTAGTCATAGAGTAGCCCCCTCCCCTCTTGGGATAAATTACAGAAGTAGTGTTTGACAAAAGATGTTTTAGGAAATTTTTGTCTATACCACACAATTTGCAATTTGCAAAGCATCCACATCCATTATGTACCAGGCACAAGTAGATGTTGCAGATAAATACACAAAAAAATAAAGTTGAGATAAGCAAAATATAATGCAGTAAGTGTTACTACAGAAGTATATATAAAACGCTATGAAAACAGAGGAGCAGAATAACCAAAATCAGTTTGGGGACTTGATCATATTTAATTTTCCACTTCCATACTGTTTTTAATGGTTCTATTATTGACTCATATCTAATTGTATCTTATGTATACAGTCATTTTTCTCCCCTAGACATTGAGAAACTTCTTGAAGGCTGACACATGTCACATATCTTAGGTCTTATGGATTCTCCACAATAGCTAGAACACATGGGAAATCTGGCCATCATTTAACACTCTATGAGACCTCCATCTTGTTTTGTTATAACCCGCCTTTTTGTTCTTGCCTTTAAGACCTACAGTAATGGCCTTAACGTCCCTTTCAAGCTTTATTTGTCATTTTTTTTATATTCATGATTCTATTCCACATACTTTCCTGTCTCCATGCTGTTCCTAATGTCACAAAATTCTTTTGCCTACTTTTTGTTTGTTGAAATTATATCATTCAAGAGTTTTGATTCAGTACATGGTTTTAATTTAACCTGACTCTAAGTTACTGCAATGTTTGAAACGGAGGGAAAAAAGGGGAATGGAAGGTATGCGCTCCAAGACACTAGAAATGCACTGTGCTGAGATGCACTGGCTAGGCTTCTGAATCACACTAAGGACTGAGGCCTAGCTCCATAACTGAGCAACAGTGAGTACTTGGCAGATAAGTACTTAATCTCTCTGCACCTGATTCTGGATTTGTGGGATAGACACATTGCCTCACAGAGTTGCCATGAGGGGAATGGGTAGGATAGATAGCCCAGAGATGAATACAACAGGACACAGTAGACAGTTTATAATCCTTAGCTCTCTTCTTCCAGTTCCCTTTCTTCCATTCTCAGTGAAAAATGCAAACAAAATATGATCAAATAATTTGTTATCCTACATTCAGAGGAATGATGATTATGGTAACAACAACAGCAACAGCAGGAACAATCCTTTTTATTTTTTAAAGCATTTACTACATGCCTATGGCACATCATGTTGGAATATTTCTTTAAATACCTCAGTGTATGAATGAGGCATGATTATTATTTTATCCCCAGTTTATAAATGATGGCATTGGGGCTTAGATGGAGAATAATTACAACATAAGGTTTGCCTTTATTAGTAGAATAGAAGATTGCTACAATAAGACATCCCAGGCATACTTCTCTTTTAATATGTTCACATTTCAGACCCATTTCCTTAAACTAAACCAGTCAGTTTTATTGAACTGATCATTTATTTGAAAAATTTTGTCTCTTCAGACTTCCATATCTCCTAGTTCATTTTGGAGATCAAAAGTGTTCTTTGAAACCTTATATATGTGCATGTCAGATTGCTTTTTGCCAGTTCCATTAAGGGCCACATAGCACAAATTAAGAACTTCGGGAAATATACTAACACTTATAGCACTGTGAAAACTTGCAAAAGTTAATGGAAAGGTATCTTGCTTTCTTCAGAGTTTAATATGATACCGCTTTGTCTTCCTTTTAATTAAGTTACCCAATCATGCATATCATAGGACTAATCTATCCTGCTCAAGTTACACAGAGCCGTGATATATAAGGATTCAAAGACGTAATTTCTTTAACAATTCTCATATATTAGCAAATAAGTTTGACCTAACCTAAAATAATTGTGTGAACTTTGACACTTACCTGAGCAGTAGAAATTCTAAGAACCTCTCCTCCTTCTAGAGTTTGCAATTGATCTGTCTGTGGAAGGGGACGGCCATCTTTCATCCAGGTCATTTTAGGGGCTGGGATTCCAGAAGCAATGCAGGCAAGTTCAAGTGGGTTATTAACAATTACTGATATCTCTTCAGGTTCTTCAGATCCATTAATGTGAGGTGGTTCTATTTAAAGGGAATAAAAAACAATAATAAACCCTCTATTTCATAAACTATTTCTCATTAGAAAAACTTGAAAATCCAACACAAATTCACGTTCACATAAAAATTGATTAGAACAAGGAAAGTGAAATAATTCCTAGATGTCATTACCGTTTCTCATTGACACACTTTCAAAGGGGATGGATCAAGCACATAAGAGATAATGAAGTAAATGGCAATTCATTACCATGTAATTATAGAACAACAGTTCAAACTCAGTTAATTAGAACAGTCTTACTTGACTGAAAGATTTGAAAACAATAAAAACCAAACCCAACTTGTGGCACTTTTTTTTTTGAGAGGGACTTAGCATGTTACTATGTTTTTGTATCTCTGAATACCAATAGTTTCTACAAAAGCAATGTGTGAATACTGTGGAATTTTGCTATCATCTTTTCCATGAAGAGCTTTGAGAGGAAACAGTGACTAAGCAGAAGAAAAAATAGTTACATTTGGAGATAATTTCTGTATAAAACACATTTGTTATGTCTGGATGGGAGTAACTTCCTCTTTTGTTACTTATACTTCTAAAATTACCTTTCTGAAGAGAAGGTCAAACAATCTAAACACTGGGAAGAAACATTAAGATTCTTTAGTCTACTCCCAACTTTGGTAATTCCTTTAAAACACATTCCCCTTACAATGACCATTAGAGTTTTCTATGACATTTTCATAGTTCAAGTTTCCAGCCTAATATTTGACAAGGCAGCCAAAATAGCTGTTGGACAGCTCCAGGGGTTAGCAGGTTTGTTTTTCTTTCTTTTTTCTTTAGTAAGGCACATAGTTTAGAACGGTGACTCATAGCAGAAGATCTGGAGTCTAAGTTTGAATGCTGGTGTCAACAATTATAAGCTTCATGTATTTGAGCAAACCTCTAAAATGGGGATGCCAACATTATTTACCTAATAGGATCTGTGTGTGGCATCAGTGAGATACATTGTACACTTTTTTGTGTGTTTCTGTATGTTTTATTTGACAATTAAAAGTTTTTAAAAAGTTACTACTGCTACAGTGTTTATACCCCAGCTGTTGGTATTATTAAAATTTGCTTCCTCAAATTTCCTAAATCTGCTTTCCTAAAATTAAATAAAAACTCATCATGGTTTCCAAGGCTTCCACAATATGGTCTAAATCTATCGTTGTCATTATTTACTTTTAACATACTTATATGTAACCTAGACTTCAAATTCGTCAACAAGTTAAGTCCTTTCTTGCTCCTCATAGTCCCCCAACTGAGCATGCTGAAGTACCATCGAAGTTATATTGTCCTCAAGTTCATTTTGTGAAAACCATAAATCATTTCTTGATTCTCTCAACCAATTTTAAAATTTCAATCCTCTTACTTATTGGTTATTTAATATATGTCAGTCACCATGAATACAAAGATTAATTTGGCACGCTCGCTGCCCCCACCCCAAAGTTTATAATCACTAGATTTAAAACAGTAGCAGCAGTAATAGTATTAACATGTTCTTGAGTGGTTCAGACCCCAGACTGTCCAGATCTTACCTGTGTTAAGTGATTGTGACCTATTTTAATCTGTGTTTTGTCCATATGTCCTGTACTTTGGGCAGAATTAAGAGTTGTCTATACTCCAGTAACTCCAGAATTTACATTTCCGGCCTAGACTCTCTTCTGAGCTCCAGATTCCTAAACACAATTATCAAATAAACATCTCCATTTGGATGTTTGAAAACCACTTAAAACTCAACATGTATTCAGACTGAATCTATTGTCTTATTTCTCAAAACCTGTTTCTTTTTTTTTCCAGTATTCTCTGCATCTAGGTGATGAATTTGCCAATTAGTCACATAAGCCAGAAACTAAGAGTCATTCTTGATACCTTCTTCATCACTTCCTTGTGTTCCAATCTACAACCAAGTCCTAATACTTCCACTGTACTTATTTCCAGAATATACCTTTTTCTCTCATCTCCCTCACTCTAATTTGAGCTACAATACCATTTACTTAATGTTTTTTTTTTCTTCTTGGTTGTAGGTGCCTACCCAAAATTACTGATTTCTTTCTGACTAACAGACTCAAATTTTGTTGGGGTTGTCAATGTGCTAAACAAATTAAATTTCCCAGCCTCTTTAGCAGAGAGTAGATGGAGTAGATGGAGTGATATATGACAATTCTGACCAATGAGATGTAGGTGGATGTGGTTTTGTGGGGCTTGTAAGAAAGTCTTAATTCTTTTCTAAAGGGGCAACGCTTTGCCCTTCCTAGTTTCCCGCTCTATTGTTGCATCTAGAACAGCATCTAGTTATGCTAGGGGTGAGCAGATACTGCATGATCACCAAACAACCATGTTGTAAAGGTTCAAAAGAACTGAAAATATTTGAACTGCTGTACAAATGCAACAACTGCCTACCTCCAGCCATCTCAGTGAGAAAAACGAAAGTACTTTGTTTAACCCTCCATATTTCAACTCTGTAATTCACAGCCAAACACAATTCCTTATACTGGTCTCTCAGAATCCATTCTTGTCCTGGTCCAAGTAGCCTTGCATTTTATAGCCAGAGTACTCTTCTCAAACTGTAGTTCTATTTGTTATTCCATTTTTAGAACTTTAAATGATTTCTCATTGTTACAGGATAAAAAGCAGACTTCTTAATGTGGTCAACAAAGTCCTTTATGACCTGGCCCTATGAAAACCCCCTATTTTGTATAATGCTCTCCCTTGTTATCAGTGATATAGCCACATTGGACTTTTCAGAACCACTAATATACCATGATACCTCCCCACCACATGGATAGAATTAAATAAAGAGTATTTCCCCAAGTTAAGATGTTTGCATTCTGAGTGGTAGCACTGCTTCAACTGAAGAACTTTCCAGAGTTTAACGGAATTAATTTTCAACAGATGCTGAAATGCTAAAACTTCTCATCTTTCTTCTAAGCCCGTTTTCAAATCTGTTTTGAGAAATTATTATTCTTATAAACTCTTCAACTTTATAAAAGGCAGGCTGTTCTTTAAGAATTCCACTAAGAATAACATTGTTGTTTTTCTCCTCAATTTGCTTCATCCAGAAATGCACCAGTCTATGATTCTGCTCCTGGCTTCTTTCTTCCGCTCCTCCCCGTCCCCCTGCCACATGCTAGACCAGGCCCCTGCATTTACAGGGCTGTATGAATACAGCAGCCTCTTCATTTTTCACTCTGTCAGAGGGATTTTTGGAAGTGAAATCTGTCTGTAACATATTTCTCCTTAAGATTCTTCCATTGCCTTGGTAACGAGGTCCAAACTTCCTCAAAGTTCTCAGAGCTTTGCACAGTTTTTCCTCTGCCCATATATGGTTCCTGTCTTGTCTCTTGTTACTCTTCCTCTTACACTCAGTTTCAGGGAGTGCAAATTGACAATTCAAATTGTATAATCTCTAGGTGAGAAATATATATAAAATTCCCCACTCATCTCTACAGTCCTATTCTTCAGGGCTCAGATTTATGCTTGAGGAGATCGAATCTGAAATTTACCATCCCACAGAATGTTATTTTGTCCACATAATCCTCATCACGCTGAAAAGTAATTACTTGTTTAGTATCTGTCTTTCACAGATGCAGGAAGTTGAGGGCTGAGATCATATCTTTCTTAGTGATGCATTTTTGTGTTTGCCACACCATACATGTTCATAATTATAGTTAAATGATGGCTAGAAACATACCTGTCACATAATGTATGTTCAATAATACTTGATATGTGAATAATGAATGTACAGGATCACATTATGTCATCTCCTCTTACTCCTCACGTTCTGTGAATTGATATACAGGAATTTGCTATCCAATCCCACCTGCACCTCCCAGACACACGGTTTTGTTTTGATTTTCTCATTGACACATAATTATCATGCATATTTAGGGGGTACAATGTGATGTTTCCATACGTGTATATGTTGTGTAATTATCAAATCAGGGAATCAGGGTAATTAGCATTTCCATCACTTCAAACATTTATCAGTTCTTTGTGGTGAAAGCACTGAAATTCCTCTCTACTAGCTATTCTGAGATAGACTAGTACATTGTTAACTGTAGTCACCCTACTTTGCAATAGAACACCAGAACTCATTCTTCCTTTCTAATTGTAACTGCACCCATTGACCAACTCCCCATCTCCCTTGTCTTTGGTAACCACTGTCCTATTCACTACTTCTATGAGATCAACGTTTTAAAATTTCATATGAGTGAAACCATGTGGTATTTTCTTTCTGTGTCTGGCTAATTTCACATAGTTTAATGTTCTTCAGGTTCATTCATGTTGTCATAAACGACAGGATTTTACTCTTTTTTATGGCTGAATAGTACTCCATTGTGTATATCTACTACATTGTCTTATTCATTCATCATTCATTCACTTATTCATTCATCCATTGTTGAACATTTAGGTTGATTACATATCTTGTCTGTTGTGAATAGTGCTGCGATAAACGTGGATTTATTTGACATACTGATTTCATTTCCTTTGGATATATCCAGTAGTGGGATTTCTGAACCATATGGTAGTTCTATTTTTAATTTTTTTAGGAACCTCTGTTTTTCATAATGGCTATACTGATTTATAATCCCACCAACAGTGTGCAGGTGTTCCCTTTTCTCCACATCCTTGCCAACTCTTGTTACCTCTTGTCTTTTTGGTAATACCCATCCTCACTAGAGTGAGGTGATATCTCATTGTGGTTTTGATTTGCCTTTCTTTGATGATTAGTAACGTTGAGGCTTTTTTCATACACCTGTTGGCCATTTACATGTCTTCTTTTGAGAAATGTCTGCTAAGGTTTTTGTCCATTTTAAAATTGTGCTCTTTCATTTTTTGCTATTAAGTCCCTTATATATATTGGATATTAACCCCTTATCAGAGGTAGAGTTTGAAATATTTTCTCCCATTCTGTAGGTTGTCTCTTCACTTTATCGAATGTTTCCTTAGCTGTGCAGAAGCTTTTTCTTTGATATAATACCAATTTGTCTATTTTTGCTTTTGTTGCCAATGCTTTTGAGGTCTTATCCAGAAAACTCCTTGCCAAGTCCAATATCATGAAGTGTTTCCTCTGTGTTTTCGTCTAGTAGTTTCATAGTTTGGGACTTACATTTAACTCTTTAATCCATTTTGAGTTGTTTTTTGTATACAGTGAAAGATAGAGGTCCAGTTTCGTATTTCTGCATGTGGGCATCCCAATTTTCCCAGCACTATTTATTGAAGAGACTATCCTTTCCCCATATGTTTTCTTGGGACCTTTGTCAAAAATCAGGTGGCTGTAGATGCATGAATTTATTTCTGAGCTCCTTATTCTGCTCAATTGGTCTATATGTCTATTTTTATGCCAATAGCATGCTGTTTTGATTAATACAGCTTTGTAGTATATTTTTAAGTTAGGTAGTCTGATGCCTTAAGCTTTGTTCTTTTTACTCAAGACTGCTTTGGTTATTTGGAGTCCTTTGTGGTTCCATACAAATTTTAGATTTTTTTTTTCTTATTCAGTGAAGAATGTCAATGGTATTTTCATAGAAATTGCATTGAATCTCATTGTTTTGGGAGTATGGCCATTTTAATAGTATTAATTCTTCCAATCCATAAACATGAAATATCTTTCCATTTATTTGTTTCCTTTCCATTTCCTTCACTGATGTTTAAATTTATTCTTACGTATCATTTTTTTTTGGATAGCTATTGTACCTCAGTATCTTCCAGAGGATTGGTTCCAGACCCTCTGTGAATACCAAAATCTATAGATGCTTAAGCCTGGCAGTAGGCCTTGAGAAACATATGGATACAAAGTTTGCCCTTGGTATCCACAGATTCCACATCCAATGAATATTATATTTTTGATATGCAGTTGTTTGAATCCACAGATAATGAACCAACACATATGAAGGGCTGACAGTAAATGGGATTATTTTCTTGATTTCTTTTTCAGATAATGTGCTGTTGGCAAATAGAAATGCTACTGATTTTTGTATGTTGATTTTGTATCCTGCAACTTTACTGAATTTGTTTATCATTTCTAAGAGCTTTTGGTGGAATCTTTAGAGGTTTTCTATATATAAGATTATGCTGTCTGCAAACAGAGCATTTGACTTACTTCTTTCAAATTTGGATGTCTTTTATTTTTTTGCCTGGTTGCTCTAGCTAGGACTTCAATACTATGTCTAATAGAAGCAGAGAAAGTGGGCATCCTTATCTTGTGCTAGACCTTAAAGAAGAAAGGCTTTCGACTTTTTCCTGTTTAGTGTGATGTTAGCTGTGGATTTATCATAAGTAGTCTTCATTGTGTTGAGGTATGTATCTTCTATCCCTAATTTGTTGAGAGTTTTTCTCATGAAGGAATGTTGAATTTTGTCAAATGCTTTTTTGCATCTATTGAAATGATCATATGATTTTTGTCCTATCTGTTAACGTGATGTATCACATTTATTGATTGTGTATGTTAAAACATCCTTGCATCCCTGGAATGCAACCCACTTGATCAGAGTGAATGATCTTTTCAATATACTGTTGAATTTGGTTTGCTAGTATTTTGTTGAGGATTTTTGCAACTATGTTGAAAAGGGATATTGGGTTGTAGTTTTCTTTTGCCTCTAAATATCCTGGAGAACTTCCTTTACTATCAGCCTCCATTCTATGGAAATAGCATCTACTCCAGAGAATCATTGTTCTGTTTCCCTCTACAGATGAAACTCCTTTTAATCCATCTGGAAAGCAACTAATTTGGTTCAATTTAATCCAACAAGTAACACATTAATAGTCTCTAATGTATTAAATGTCATGCTAAGCACTAGGAATGCAGCAATAAGAAGACATCTGCCCTCATAAAGCTTAACTAGGGATGAAGCAGAATTTTCGGGTTACACAAATAATTAAATTTTAATAGGTGCTCTGAGAAAGATTATGACACACTCTGACACATATGCTAACTTCCACCAAACCAAGACTCTTGCCAAAATTATTTTTGCTCTTCTCTGTAGGGTGTATTTTCTGCTATGTAAGGAGCATGGGGTCTCACTTGCTTCATAGTGAAAAAAACAAACAAAATGCCAAAAGGTCTTGGTTATTGAAATAATTCATTTCATTATCTTCCTTTGTCTTCCAAGATTAACATTTTTTACTTCAAAGAAAAGTGTTTTCTCTTTAAACTGTTGCATTTAGAACACTGGAATACGTATTTTAAGTATTTAAATGCACACAAGAATAAATAGAACTAGACTATTTGAAATGATTATTCCAGCTATAATCTATAGACTGGATCATGTAAAGGCTGGGATAATATATAATAGTATACATATTATGCTTTTTCATCAAATTTCTATAATCGGATGTGGTTTCAATTCTTTGCAAAAGTTTAAAAAGCTACTTATCAATGGGTTATAAGATTTTATCAATGAATAATGTTTTACAAGCTGGAGTTTTCATCTCTTCAGAGAGATAAAGAATACAATTTAAATTTAACATGCTTCAGATGAGAGTAAGTCAAGGTGAATTATAAAAGAAATAAAAATGCAATAAAATTTGTTTAAAAAATTGTCTCATAGCAACTGATTCTAAGAATTATACTTATTTACTAAATATTCACTATCACTTATTTTCCAGTTATTCTACATTGACCACAATATTTACATACCTAGGACCTTGAGGATAAAGTGCTTGCTGACTTCTCCAGCTTCATTTGAGGCAATGCAGGTGTACTTTCCTGAATCTTCAGTCTCTGCTTTGAGGAGCTGCAAGACCATTCCATGGGTGCTGACTGTCAGATGGGCATCAAGCCCCAGAGGCTGGCTATCTCTAAGCCAGGCCATACTGGGAGCTGGGGTTCCATGTGTAATGCATGCCATAGAGGTGGAACTGCCTTTGAGAATTGTGATTTCCTCTGTCCCCATTGAATTGTCCATATTTGGTGGGGCTACATAGAAAACAACATGGGCAAAATTTGGATGTCTATTGTAGTTTGAGATCAATTTAAATTAAAACATTTGAATAATTCTATAATGTTTCTGTGGTTGATAAAAATACATACTTTAAAATTGTGTAATTAAGGACTTTACAATAAAAATATCTATTAGGAATGCTAATTATTAACCTTCCAAATATTAGCAATAAAACTTAAAATTGTTTTCTTACAGAACACACAATGTGTTTTAAATTTTGGTGATTTTTTTAACTTCTTCGGTCCATCTCTTTAATTTGTTGTAATGTATATAATAGTTTTAGTAGTATTCTTTTAACTACTTTATACAGTATAAATAAAACAATATCAAGTTATAGAGTAAGTCATTTGTAGATTACAATAAAGAGTTACTTAAATGAGGTGTTCTTGGGGATTGAGAAATGTGGATCAGCAAACTTCAATATTTCCAAAATGGAAGGTATTGCGTTCTCTCCATATATACACATACACACACAAGCATATATGCACATACATCCATTCATAGTTCGAATACTCTAAACAAGCTGCTAATATTGTTAAAAAAGTTTTCACTTTTTCTTTACATGAAACGACTGGTGTCATGTCTGGATTGAAATGCTATTTCAAAAAATTAGACTTGATTTATTGCAAATTTCTAGATCAGTAGAGTATTTTGACAAACAGACAGTATGGTCCAATAATATGGACCCCTTGGAAGAAAATACATTCTCTAGTCAGTAAGATCCTATTTCACTAACCTTTTTGATAAAATCAGATTTCTAAATCTCTGAGGAAGTCAGTTTCTGAAGATAAGTCTGTTGTTTAATACTTGACATAATAAAGTAATAGGGTCATTTCTGTGACACATACCAAACACTTGAAGACTGTAATGCTTATTATCCACCCCAGCTCTGTTGGCAGCCACACAAGTATACACAGCAGCATCAGACACCTGAGCTCTCACAATCCTGAGGAACAATTGATCCAACATTTCATCACGTGATCGCATGCAACAAATACACATAAAATAATTATGATTTATAAATAAGCTACAGGTGGTAATTTACGTTGGGAAATTTTAATTATGAGGCTTATAGCCATCCATCACAAAATATAGGGGCCTCAAATGCAATTTATTCTACAAAGTTGATTAGGCAGTGACAATAAACCACTGGAAATACAGCACAATTTAAGAGGTGAATATTTTTCAAATATATATTAATAGAGAATACTGCTAACATGAAAATCACATTATCATAGTAGGCATCTTCCTACTACCTTGCCACATAAAGTTTTAGCTAAAACAGTAATTCCTGGAAATACATATGTGATAACAAACCTGTCTATAAAAGAACACTTTACACATTTACTAAAAAATGAAAGCAATTAAATAAGGATAAAAAAATCATTTCAATTGTATATTTGTTGTCCTCCCTCTACTAAAAATGTACTTAAAGGGGAAAAAAACTGTAAAGGCTTAGAAAAAAACATTTCTTCAACACTGTTTAAATGAAGGAAAAGTCTACAATCACAGTTACTTCATCTGTTTAGGAAATCAGACACAATAAAAGCTGACCTGATAACTTGTCCTGCTGCCAGTAACCGGATATGGGAGGAGAGAGGCAGAGGAAGTCCATTCTTCAGCCAGTTTATCTGTGGTGGAGGTGTCCCTGTGGCTCTGCATTCAATATTTATTGAAGTATCCACTAAAGTCATTAGTTTCTCTGCTTCGTCTTTATTACCCCTAATTGTAGGTGTAACTATGTCGAGGAAAAAGTGAGAGAAAGGGAAAAGAGATGTATTATGTATTACTAGTTCAAATAATTTCAACTACAATTGCTCTTATTTCAAAATTGTATCCCAAAAGGAAATAACGGAGGGATCAAATTTAAAACTAAATGCTCCAGACACCTGCTGCTGGACCTTCACTTCTACTGGTAGATTCTTAAGGCAGCATTATTAAAAGAGGGGGATATTTCATATTTACCAAAGACATTCAAGTTAAAAATTCGGTCTTCTTCTCCAGCGGGATTAGTAGCAACACATGTGTATTTCCCCGTGTCAGACGTAAGAGCTCCATAAATGTTTAATGTGCTGCCATTTGCACTCACTCTATGGAAAAGATCATAACAGAGGGGCTGAAATGAGTTTGAATCTATTTCACTAAGTACATGAAAGCCTATTAAAAATCAGTTACTGAAAGTGATGGAAAATTCAAGCAACCAACTGAAATTCTAAAATAGTGAGTCTCATATCCACCACTTCCTTATGAGAAAAAAAGGAAATGAACAAAATCGAGAATGCTTCTCTATTCAAATCACAGGCAAAGACATGTTTTTCTCAGAGATAGAATACTGTATTCTTAGTTATCAAAAAAAAGTTTGAATTCATGTTATACAAAATTCTGGCATGAAAGTTGAACACTGTTATAGACAATGAGAAACTGAAAAAATTACACATAAAAATCTAGTTATAGAGGGGGGCGGAGCAAGATGGCCGAATAGGAACAGCTCCAGTCTCCAACTCCCAGCGCGAGCGACACAGAAGACCGGTGATTTCTGCATTTTCAACTGAGGAGCGCAGCCCATCGCCAGCAACGGATCGAAGCTGGTCAGAGAATGACTTTGACGAAATGAGAGAAGAAGGCTTCAGTCCATCAAACTTCTCAGAGCTAAAGGAGGAATTACGTACCCAGCGCAAAGAAACTAAAAATCTTGAAAAAAGAGTGGAAGAATTGACAGCTTTTCT
>NW_016813373.1:4966265-4970933 GCF_001698545.2 Rhinopithecus bieti | reverse complement strand
CACACTGGGGCCTATCATGGGGAGGGGGGAGGAGGGAGGGATTGCATTGGGGAGTTATACATGATATAAATGATGAATTGATGGGTGCTGACGAGTTGATGGGTGCAGCACACCAACATGGCACAAATATACATATGTAACAAACCTGCACATTATGCACATGTACCCTAGAACTTAAAGTATAATAAAAAAAAGAAAAAAAAAATCTAGTTATAAACAATACCTTAATAAAAACAGAACAGGATCATTTGAATTGTGACAACAATTTGGTATCATATGTGGTTATATTTTGCAAACATTTTTTCTACAAATTACTAAATAAAGCTTTTCTTTTGAATTACATAATAGCAAAAAATAAATATACAATGAGATCATTAAAGATCTCTGAGCTAAGATGATTTCATTATTGGTTGTCTTCACACACCATTAATTCCAAATCAAAATTTTCCCGTGTTTTTGGTAGAGATTAAATTGCCATCTACAGTTGTACAATAGTGATTTCATTAGAATCACCCTGTGTCAAAAGTAAAAGCTCCATTTCTATTATATCTTGTTATTAAATGTTTATTGAGAGCTATATTATTATCTGGGATATAGTTGTGTTTTTTTTTTTCAAAATAAAAATTTTTAAATTGCATGAGTTTAATTAAATTAATAAGCAAAAGCAAGTTGCTGTGATCAAACAAAAGTAGTACACTGACTTTGGAAAAACTATTGTAGTTGATTGACAAACTGTTCTACGTACAAATCTATACATATTATGGAATGAGTGAATAATAAAGATATAAGAATAAGTAAATTTAGAATGTTAATGTAGGAGAAGGAATGATAGACTCCAAATTCCTGGCTACAAATACTATCTTATATAAAAGGTCTTATCTTTATATCCTTTATAAAATCTTTAGATGCCATCAAAATATGGTCTGAAATATGGCAAATACCAGCTGATTTAACAAAACAATTAAATATTTGTTATTTACTCAAAATGTTCACACCAGAGAAATAAAAGTTAAAATGTATCCTCTAAAAGACTAGAAATTTTAATACACAATGAATACAAAGAAAATAACATTATCTCTTTAAATTATATATATTCCATTTATTGACCAGAAAATATACTCCAAACCCTTAAATTTACATATTGGTCCAAAATGTTAAAGTCTACAATACATGTAGTTAATGCCTACTTATGCATATAATTAATCTGGTGTAGGTAATGGGATTTTGTGATGAAGCAATCTAGTACAATATCAAATTCCAGATTGTCCTTCCAAAGGAATTTGTTGTTGAAAGTAGGAGGAGGCCCTTACCACATTATTATTCCATCTCTATGTGGTTTGTGGCATGGGTAACAAGTGCCAGCTGAAAATGGGATTTGGACAAACCACTATGAGAGTTATGACATTATCGTATATTTTCTCAAAATGAGCCAGTCAGGATAGCATGTCCAAGTCTATGTGGTTTGTTGCATGGGTAACAAGTGTCAGCTGAAAATGGCATCTGAATAAACCACTATAACAATTATGACATTATTGTATCTTTTCTCAAAAGGAGCCAATTAGTACAGCATGTACACAGTTTGGTTGTTTCAGCATACAAAATCATATCTAGAATTATTGATGAATCATTTGTGAGATAAAGTTGGTTTGGCATTTGCAGGAAAGAACTAATTATTTTTATGGCATGGGCTTTAGTATAACCATTCTGAAATTACAAGAATAAAATCAGCAACAGTTAACATTACAGTTAATGAGTTAATTAAAGTTAGTCAAAGTTAATGAGTTAATTAACATTACAGAGTTAACAGATAAGAAACATACACAATTCTGAGTGATTCTCTAAGGAGAATGTCTATGTCCAGTTCTTGAAAGTTTTTGTTTCGTTGTGAACATAATGATAGCTAAGTTCCAATGGGATGGAATTTAGTATTATTACTCATGTGAAATCTGAAGCATAAAGCATTGTAGAAGGCCTTACAATTTATAATGGAAAGGTTGTTTTTAAACATACCGGATTCTTTCTGTTTCACCACTAGCTACGGGCTTTCCATCTTTAAGCCATTGAATAAGTGGAGTAGGAATGCCATTTGCATTGCAGACCAGCTCAACATTTTCTCCTAGAAGGACACTGACATCACTTGGAATTTCAGCACCAGCAACACTTGGAGGAACTTTGGAGAAATAATTAGGAATTTCATTAACAAGACACAGGATATAAATTCTAATAAATATAACAGAGTCATAAAACAATATGCCATTTCTAGTTCATATTCTTTGTAGATTATGGTTCAAGATCAAACTATTGTTATCTTCATGAATTACTTTTAAATGATGAAGTTAAAGGAACTCTTCAATATTTCTGGTGCATTTGTAAGTTGATATAATTATTTAGTCATAGAGGCTAGTGATAGAGCTACCTCATGATCACCCTTTCTGGCCAAATTAAATCACTCTTAGATTAAATCCTCAATGGATAGTACAGTTAAAGAACCACAAGCACATAGGTAAGGCAGCTATGCATTTTTTTTGTGTTTTTCTTTTGCTCTTAATTCACTAGACTTACAGACTCTGTCTTATAAAACCTTGGCGTAAAGGTCTGAGGAAAGTATCTAAGTTGGTTATTTCTTTCTCCATTATTGAATTTAATTATTATTTATTCTGAAAAATGGATAGGTTTATTGTAGTTCTGAAGAGCCAATAGTTTCTATTCTCTTTTCTAGTCATCTTTGGTTTTCACTTTGATTTCACTGAGAAATATTGTGTAATAAAAATACTGCCAATGGTATCAGATAGAAACATGTTTGAATTCCTATTCTATATGATGATAGTGATGTGCAGAAAGTAGTTGACACCAGGTCACAAAGCCAATTTTGTACATGTTTTCCCCACTCTGTGTTCAGTAACATCCCTTTGGGAGGTTGAAATCTTGTATATATAAGATCATGGTGGGAATATTTATACCATGGACACTGGCAAACAATTGGCTATGAATCATAATCTTTTTGTCTGGAGAGACAATTCTTAAACGTTTACCAGCACATCACTGAACAATCTCTATAAATCTAATTTTAGTCATTCAGAAAACAATAATTATACCACATTTGCAGAATTTACAGTACTAAAGAAGTTGAGTCAATAAGAACATTAGTAATAAGAGACATCCTAAAATGAGTATCTAATATACAACAAGCACTGGACTAGGTCCTATATACATATATTATTTCTAGTTCTAAGACATAATAAAGTATATAAAAATCTGGTAAAATGTTTAGTTCTACCACATATCTCATGAATTGCATCTGTTATTATTAATGCATTAAACATAATTAAATATGCAACTTCTGATACTGAATCTCTGACTAGCTGTTTTTCCTTTAGCTTCTGAAATCCCAAAGCATCACTAATCATCACAGAAAGACCTACTGATAGCTGTGAAATTAATTCTTCTAATTGTATTTTTTTGGAGTTATCTTTAGCAGAGCACACAACAGATACATAATATTCATAATAGAATTCATAATTTATGAGAAATTATTTCCCTAATAAGACTGTAAGAAAAAGTATTTCAACTCAGTTTCAAGTTAGACTTTCATTTCAGTTTCAATACTGAGCCAAATGTAATAATCAGAGGTTTACTGAAAATCAAAAGAAAACAACTTGTCCCTGAAATGCTTAATACTATGTTGGAACATAGTAGGCATTAATTAAATATTTGATGAACTGCTCCTTATTATCATCTTAAAATAGTATAAGATTCATCATTCATTAAAATTTACCTAATTTACCTGTGGTCAGATCATCATACAACTTCTTTGTTAATTAAATCTTATCTATACCAATGAGAACAGATCTATAAGCTTAGCATCAAAATAAATCATACCAGTTTAAAATAAGTATAACTCCGTAGAATATATACTATAGAAAGATAATAATGGAAGTGGAAATGGAAAATTGGAAAAAGTAGAGATTACCAAACTTCCACTGTTCTTTTTTCCACATTTATGTCCATTTCCATGAAAACAGAATCTACTGGTAAATACAAGACAGAAAACTGATGATAGTTTTTGATGATCTAAAGATATGTTGAATCAATTACTACTGATCCCTTTAAATGTAGATTTTGTACTATAAATGGAATAACAAAGAAATTGAAGATAGATCACAGTGGATAATACATACCTTGAATTGAAAGAAAGTAATATTTCTGGGCTCTTCCCTCCATATTTGAAGCAATACATGTATAGTTTCCACTATCTGAACGCTGGGACCGGGCAATCTGGAGTTTGCTACCTCCAGACAAAATATGAACTTCTAGTGAGTCAGAATTTTCTAGAGGTAGAAACAAAGCACAATAAGACATTTAAAAAACCTTTAACTGCAACATCTCTAAAATTCATGATAAAATGTCTTGCTTTATGTGATAAATGTATTTCTTAAAAGTTCTCCGAGTGTACTTTCATTTTAAATGAGTCTTTTAAAAAAAAGAAAAAAATTCTTTATAAAATGACTAATCATTTTACGATGAGTCTATTTTATAAATTTGTATTTCAGTGCATTAGGCTTCTTGAACTAAACACCCCTATGAGCATGGTACTTAAAATGTGCTATTTTTAAAGTCTAGAGAATTAAGAGTAAAAGAAAAAAAATACACACACACACAAAATGCACA
>NW_016813373.1:4955119-4964204 GCF_001698545.2 Rhinopithecus bieti | reverse complement strand
TTTTTTTTTTTTTTTTTAGGAGATAATGGGGCAGGGATCTAGAGTCAGGTTAGACTTTGGCCTTTGGAAGGTAGAGCAATGCATTTCTCTTATTTTAACAAGAAGGAAGAAAGAAATGGTAGGAACAGATGTGGTCAGTACTCTTAATTTGATGGTAGGAATTTGAGGTGGATTTCTAGAATATGCTTTCTCTTTTCCCTGCAAAAGAGAAGGTGAAAGTGTTAATATTTACCGAGAGAAAGTGAGAGGGGGCTGTTATGAACTGACTGTTTCTGTCCCAGCAAATTCATATGTTGCAGCCCTAAGTCCCAGTGTGGCTGTATTTGAAGATGAGGCCTTTAAGGAAGCAATTAAGGTCAAATGATTCCTTAGGATTAGTGTCCTTTAAGAAGAGCCACCAGATAACTGGCTGTCTCTCACCAAGCATGCTCAGAAGAAAGGCTATGTGAGGCCACGTGAAGACACAGCAGGTGTCTGCAAGCCAGGTGGAGAGCCTTCTCCAGACACTGAACCCTGCCAGTACCTTGATTTTGGACTTTCCGGCCACCAGAACTTTGAGAAAATGAATTTCTGTTCTTTAAGCTACACAGTGTCTGGTCTTGTTAAAGCAGCCTGAGCAGCCCAAGACAGCGGCCCCTTGATGTTTTTGAGGAGGGCGTGAAGGTTTAAGAGAATCACTATAGTGTAGAGACAAAACGACAAATCGCGATCAGCATGGAGAGCTCAGTTCAAGCTGGTACTATGAATTTACAATGACATCAGTATTCCTGACTTCAAGATTTCCTTCAGCCATGGTGAGCTACCTAAGTGCAGGTAGCGTACAGATGTGGAATTTAGTGAGAGGCATTAGAGAGAAGCAGGTATAAAACTTACAGAATAAAACTACCTGCATTAAAATCCTAGTGCAGCATTTGCAAGCTGTGTAACTTTGAGTATGTTACTTAATCTCATTGAGCCTCGCCTTTTTCACCTCCAAGGGAGGCATAAAATGGTAGCAAGCACATATGGTTACTGAGATAATGAAGTGAAATAACCTATATAAAACATTTGGCACAGCACCTGGTAGGTTTCAAGCAGTCAGTTTGTTGTCCTTGTTGTTATATGCAGATTTGAGCTTTTCCTGAGCAAGAGTGATCAGAAGCCACGGGCTAAGAGAAGTGATTGAAACGCTGTTCCACAAAAATTAAGCTGGCTATGAGAGAGTGAAAAGAGCTAAAACCTAAGATACCAACAGACTGAAGGAGTACAAAGGAAGCAAGCATAGTTGTAGAGGGAGATAACAAATGGTATTGTTTTGCATGAAAATAATTTACATTATTTCCCCTCAAATGAATTTTCCAATATTTAAGTAATGAGTTCCTGATTGCCATCAGGAACTGAAAACATCATTAACTGGTAAAAGAAGAAACACATTCCTGAACTCCAATCCTTAGTAGTAAAACACTAGTGACTATTTCCTCACAAGTCACTGTCCCACTTCAGGTGTTTCTACTGCACATTGCAAAAAGACAACGATTATGAAAAATATATAATAAACATGCAGAAAACATTTATTTAGCAACTACCACAACTATAGACACCATTCTAGGTTTACAGAGACCAATATAAGTAAGATATGACCATCTGCCTAGAGCACTTACAATAAAGTTATGGGGTAGAGGCAAAGATACAGATATATGAAGATAACACAAGGCAACATATGGAACTGTTACAATTGGGGTATTTACAAGATGCTTTTTTGTCATAGAGAAGGAAAAATGAATTTTGCCTTAAGCAATCAGGAAAACTAATCAGTATTTTGTTTTCCAATATTTACTGCACTTTACAGATTAGAATGTGTGCTTTCACAAAGATTATGTTTGTTTAATTCATTCTTCCTGAGAATTCATAACACATGTGTTCCTGCTCTGGTTAGATTATCCATTCAAAAAACTTCAAAGACACTTATTAAGTATCTACAGTGTGTTACTCACTGTGCTAAGTACTGGAATTAAAAAGATAAAAGTGTTTCAAATATCTGTTACATAAACACCAAATACTGCTAGATACCAATACTCACTACATATCACACCAAAGAAGAATATTTATCATGCTACATAAAAGTACTTTTGAAGGTAGAAATTTTTTGTGACATTTCAAATTTCAGTTACTTCCAAAATGAGCTAGAATTTTATGTGTGTATTACCTATGTAAAGGAGATCTTTTATAATGATTATTCACCATTTCCAATTTAATATTCTGGAAGCACCAGCATCTCACAAAATAAAAACTCCTCTTTTGCGGTAGATATTCAACTACTTTGTTTTTTAGCAAAAAAATGGTATTTATAGGGTGTCTAGCATGTATTTAAAAGAGTTTGATGAATCATTGAGGTGTGCTGGTAGTTTTAAAGGAATTATTTAACTCCACAAAGTGACTTTTTCTTCTCCAGGGAGTATATTAGTTACTAGAGGACATAGCTCAACATGAATTCTGCACTTAAGGACAGAAACCAGTCCCAATCAGAACTAGTGGATACATTTTTATGAGTAAAAGACCTGTATTTGCTTCTAACTTTATAAACTTGTAATCATTAATATTTTAAATTGTTTTTCCTTTCAAACATGTAGGAGTAATTATTTTCTCTTGAGAGACTGAAGTAATATAAAAACTGTCTTCCTGGAAGTTTTATACTTTATAAATCATACTAGCCATCATGGAAAGAAAGAAGAGAGGGGATTGAATGAGTACAGGCTCCTCACATTGTTTAAGTCAAAAAATACAAAATAAGCCTACATAATCTAAAACAGAAATTTTCTGCTTTTCCAGGCATACCCTAACAGATGGTTTTGGAACAGAGTTCTTACCATTAACATTGAGGTTAAAATATTTTTTGGCACTCCCAGCTGTGTTCTCAGCAACACACACATCCCTGCCGATATCTATTATTTGAGTATTCAGAATCTAAGGGAAAATGAAGAAATTCCAAATGAAATTTTGAATAAAGCAACTTGTCATATTTTCCTACTTTTAGAATAATATATTATTTCTACTTAATACCAGATAGAAAAAAATGTTGTACATACTAGTGCCGATGCTAGCTTTTAGTAGGTAAATCAAATAAATATTTACTAAGATTTCTAATCAGGAAAGGTAATTCTATACATATTTGTGGGATATTGACTAGAAAAAATGTCCCAAATTATTCTCCCATTTCCCTCTCTCTGCCTCTGGCATTGTGACTTTGACACCCCTCCCATCAGGAAGTAGAATTTGTTGGTCTTATGACTGGTTTTGGTCAACAGAACGTGATGGAAGTGACAGTCATTTCAAAACTGAGGCCTATTCACTTTTGCTTACTCTTTCGGAACCCTGCCAGCACCATGTGAGGAAGCCAGGGTTAGCCTGCTGGAGGGTGGAGATCACGTGGGGAGGAATCATCACAGTTTACTGCAACTGAGGTCCCAGATATGTATGCAAAGTCAGCCAAGGCCACATCCGGAAGAATCATCTAGCAAACCAGCAGGCTTGTGAGCTAAATAAATGCTTATTGTTTCAAGTCATTAAGTTTTGGAGTGGTTTGTTTTATGCAGCTAATACAACAATTATGTTTTCTTCATTTTATTACATAGAAATTTCTATCCATCTATATATCTTTTGGACTTGGACATAGAACCATTGAAGTATTTGGTAGAGGCTATATGATTATCACATGGAAACAGTCACAATATTTAGAAGATACTTTGAAAATTTAAGGTTATTTATAGGTAATAAACCTCATTCTCTTTTGAATAAGGAATTCCATGAGATATGTCCTATGTTGGGTACACTGATGGTTATGCTTGGATTCTTGAGCCAACAGAATAGTATTTATTTTGCTCAAAAGTAATTTATCAGATTGTATCCTAACAAAAGAACTGGTATTATTTATATAAGTGCCTTTCTTTCAGGACATGTGAAAAGAAGAATATGGACACACAATTGGTAAACGACAATCCAGGATATTTACGTGATCTTCATAATTTTTACTATTATCAACATTTTACCTATATACAAATTTAAATCTATAGGGAACTTTCTACCATTTAGAATTTTACCACCTGAAATATATAATGGAAAGGATTGCAATAATGATTTGTTTATAACACAATTTTTATCACAAAGACCATATTGTAGTCAATTGAGGTGTGTGTGTGTGTGTGTGTAGAACATTTCTGGAAAAAGCCACACAAAACTATTAACAGTGGTAATCACTGGTAGTGGGAATAGAATGAGGAGGAAGAATTTTATTTCATATACCTTTGATGGTTGGTTATTTTTATAAATATAATATAAGCTAATAACATTATTTTAAAAGTCAAAACAATTATTACAAAATGCAAAGTCAAATAGCTCTTTTTAAAATTAGATCTTTACTTTTACCTGCAGAATTCGTCCATTAGATAGAACTTTATGATGGTCATCTTCTAGCAAGGGCTGTCCATCTTTCTGCCAGGAATTCCTTGGTGCTGGGCTGCCACTGGATAAACACTCCATCAGTGCACTCTTGTTCACCAGCACGGTGACCTCTTCAGGGAGATCACTATTTGCTCCCTTGATAATTGGTGGCACTAACAAAGGATTGCAACAATGGGATAAAAAATGGGCAACAGTCTTTTCTAAATTATGCTAATTTTCTGACAACTTTAAAAAGTTTGGGATAATAGAGAAGCAAAACTTGAAGGAGAAACCATGATCCCCAGGTAACATTTTGTACTAATAAATTGGGGTGGTGAAAACAGTATTTGAATTTGACTTTATTCTCTTCCCTCTCTTCACTTATGTTAGACTAATCCCTCAGATAGTATCATTCCCATTTAACCCAGTCTCAATTCTTCTCCAATATATCTTTTACTTCTCTCTCAGCCCCTCCCACTATACCTTCTGGGTTTTCAAGCATACATATAAGAAGCATCTGTATAAATAGATATTTAAGTCTATATGGTTATCCAGAGGGGACAGATAAATTACACCCTTTAAAGTGTATTTGAAATGCTCAGATTTGGCCTTATTTGGAATGGAATTGCCTGGGCGATTCAAAGTATATTTCCCAGCTTCAGCACTGGTGGTATCAGCATCAGCATCACCTGGGAGTTTGATTAAAAATGCAAATTCTTGGGCCCCAACTAATTCAATAGGCATCTCTGAGGAAGGGCCAATAAACCTGTGTCTTAACAAGCTTTTCAGGTGATCTTTATGTATGCTAAAGTTTGAGAAGTCTCACTCTAGATTTTTCTACATGTGTTCATTCTTGCTTAAAATAATACTGTATAATCCAGCTATAATTAGTTATGAAAAATCACGTTACCCATAGAATTTCAAAATGAAAATGTTAAATGAACTAGGAACACATGTTGGCTGCTTTGGTAAATGTAGAAACTGATTTTAAAATAAATAATCATTTTGTTTTGAAAGCTTGGTTATTTTTCTCCCACTTTAAAAATATGCCTTATCTTTAGCAATCAGTAAAGACTGCAAGTTTGATGTAGATGCTATCTTATGGTATCTGGTTTCCAACAACTAAACTGAAAGTCTGTAAAGAAAATACTCAATGCCACAAAGTACATAATAGAATTTTAATGTTATTTTGAATGCTTACTTTCACATTCAAAGCTACATGATTGATTTTACTATGCTTCAGATAATGTAAAAGGTATAATTTGAACTGCAGATTAATAAATAATGAACTTGAGTTTTAGATTAAATGAGACTATCACTACCCAATATCAAGAAAACTAATCAAGAGCTGAAGCATTAGGAGGGCTAGGAGATTCAGGCACTGACATGCAGAGGCCCCCACCTCAGCTCTTTGCTTCCACCTGCTCCAGCTGCCACACCCTACCAGTTGGGTTACACCACTCAGAATTGTTCTCAGTGGCCGTCCGTGCACCTAGGAGGTGAGCAGCAGACATGAAACAGCCCTAATTCAGAATTTAGGGGCCAGTTAATTGTTCTTTCTTTGTTCCACCTTCTAAACTCATCTCCAACTTGTTCGCTAACTTCCTAATTGAAAATAACAGCCTGAGGCATGAATATCTACCCTTGACCATCCAATCCCATAGTTTCATTTCAATTTCACTGAATCACAGTGTTTCCCTACCTATATTATCAACTCCTTCTACTCACCCTAAATTAAACTCTTTCCAAATTTAGGTCTGTAAGGTACATGGATGTGTTTGGTCAAGGAATAGGCGGAGGCAGACATCCAGGCCTGCATGACTCAGCAGGATTGATGTGCAGGCACACACCTCCACTTGTTATACAACCTGTTTGTGTAAGTTCATACATGGCTCTGAGCCACTATTGT
Organism: Rhinopithecus bieti; assembly: GCF_001698545.2. Classification (NCBI taxonomy): domain Eukaryota; kingdom Metazoa; phylum Chordata; class Mammalia; order Primates; family Cercopithecidae; genus Rhinopithecus; species Rhinopithecus bieti. Next base: position 4,957,879 of record NW_016813373.1, on the reverse strand, counting down.
CTATAGAAGATATAGCTGCCCTGCAGCACTGTTCACGGGGCTCGGTTTGGCATGGCATAGCATGGCTTGACATGGCTTGCATGCTCCCAGAGAGAGAGAGAGAGTAACACTACTGACCACTGTAAGGGAGAGTCAGGCTCCTTTAAGGCAGGCAGGAACCAGCTCATCCCCAGAGAGAAAGAGTTAAGCTGCTAACACTGCAAGAGAGTGCTGGCCTTGCAGGCCAGCTATACAGCTATGCATGGGAGCTGGCTGCTGAGAGGAGCCACAGAGGTGGAGCAAAAAGCCAAGATAAAGGCGGACAGTGTAAGAGAGCTAGTGTGAGAGAGCTGCTGATGAGAGAGCTGCTAAACACAACTAGAGCTGGGGCTGGAACCTGACCCCAAGCAGGACATATGGCATAGTTGTGAATCTGACAAGGTCAAGTTAAGCCAGGTGGTCCAAGATATTCCTTCAGTGTCCTTGACATTGTCAGCATTGATTTTTAATTGTCATCTCCTCTCTTTTCCTTGTAACTCTCTCATGAACTTTAAAATCTATGTTAACTGTTATGTCACTTATCTTTTCCCTTACAGGAACAATACTTCTTCAACTCTCTGTTCATGTATTCAGATGGTGATCTAGTTCAAGGATGAACACATGAACTATACCTTATCAATCAGAACATTGCAACCTCTTGCTCTCTGTGATTGGCTCTGGATGGATAAGTGATTCACACTTGGCCAATGAAAACCTTGGAAATTCAATTCTAGGGCTTCAGTTGTAAATACTAGGAGAAAATCTTTCATTTGAATGTGGAACTAGGAGGATGCAAGCCTAGAGCTGCTAGAGGCCACCTTGCTATCCAAGGGGATCCCCCTCCCTGAGAGTGACATGAATAAAGAAAAGCAGAGTCAAGAGACAGGTAAAGTCTGTTGACCTCTTTTGAACCACAGAAGTCAGACATGACTGTAGCCAGCTCTGTTTTGGGACTTTTCTGATTCATAAGTCAATGAATTCTTTTTTTTTTTTTTTTTCATTTAAGTCAGTTTGTTTCTTAATACTTCAAGAGTCCTGACTAATGTGCTGTCAGTATGTAGAAGATAATTACCTCCTTCAGAGAACTATCCGTTTCTGGTTATCTTTATAGTCTCAAAAGTGCTTAGTGTAACATCCTGCAAACATTAGTTCCTCAAAAATACTTCTCAGTAAAATAATGAACAATAAACAAAAGAAAAACTCACCAAGTACACGGACATCATACTGAAGGGAATCTTCTCCAGCCTCATTAACAGCCACACATGTGTATCTCCCAGCATCTTCTACTTTAGCCCGAGGAATCTGCAACACTCGCCCTCCTGAAAATAATATCCCACTATGTTTACTGCTCTAATCTTAGAGTGAACAGAAGCCATAAACAGAGATACAAATTTTGCGGTCTAATGACTGCCTTACATTTTCTTTCAAGGTTCCTGTTTCATCCAATGGTTCAGTTTTAATCTCAGATACCACTTTTACAACAAACACTGCATTATTAAAAAGTGACCCAACATATGAATCGGATCTCCTGAGAAATGAATAGCTCATGTAGATTTTCCTAGAAGGGAGACTGCTACTCTATGTGCTTCATCATGTTTCCTAGGCAATGTTACTATGTAGTAACTTCTTGCTTTTATAGTTTTGAACACTTTTAATGTAAGTTTACACCATTTGCTGCAAGTACTTGTTTGGGAAAGCAATATCCAAGGATGTAAAAGTATAAAGTGTACTATTTTACATACATTCTTATGAGGATAGCTGTGTATTTTTAAATGTCATGTAGACATAATTTCAAATTTAGAAAAAAGTTGCAATAATTATATAAAGACTTTTACTCATGTTCACTAATTATTTATATTTCACTCCATTTGCTTTATCTCTCTCTGTCATATGTATATAATCTTTTTCTGAACCATTCAAGAGTAAGTTGGAGACATGGTGCCCTTTCACCCCTAAAATACTCATAAATCCATATTTCATAACAACAAGGATAATCCCTTATATAACTGTGTTATGATTAAAAACAGAAAATTTAAAATCAAAACTACTATTGAATCCACAGTCCATAATCATATTTCATTATTGTTGCAATAATGTTTTTTTATAGCCATTTTGCCCAAACCCAGATCTAATTTAGGATAACATATTAGAGTTACCATGTCTACTTAGTCTCTTTTCATTTTTATTTTCAGGATATTCTTTTATTTAATTGGGGTCAAATTTACATTCAATTACTTAATGCACTGACCTAAAGTGTACAATCTGATGAATTTTGACAAGCCCTGTATATTTGAATGCTTGTTGAAATTAAATAGAAGCCTTGAAAATATTATTCCATAACAGTTTAAACATCTTTGCTATCAATAAACCAGGTAACAATTTAAATATTTGAAACTAATACTCTTCCCTATTTATGATAGGTGCATTTAATAAACTGAGTAGTAGTGATCTGTAAATATATATTAGCATTTCTGTTAATAATATATATAAACCGGCCGGGCGCGGTGGCTCAAGCCTGTAATCCCAGCACTTTGGGAGGCCGAGGCGGGCGGATCACGAGGTCAGGAGATCGAGACCATCCTGGCTAACACGGTGAAACCCCGTCTCTACTAAAAAATACAAAAATCTAGCCGGGCGAGGTGGCGGGCGCCTGTAGTCCCAGCTACTCGGGAGGCTGAGGCAGGAGAATGGCGTAAACCCGGGAGGCGGAGCTTGCAGTGAGCTGAGATCCGGCCACTGCAC
>NW_016813373.1:4933241-4954931 GCF_001698545.2 Rhinopithecus bieti | reverse complement strand
ATAATAATAATAATAATAATAATATATATAAACCAAACTGATTATCTTATTGCACTAATGGAGAAATGGAGGCACAAGGAAGCCAAAGGACTTTGTTGTGTTGATAGAGTGATGTGTAGTAGATCTGAAAAGTTTACTAAGCTATGCTCTCCTATTGTCTAATTCTCAACCAAGACTATTTATTCTAGATTGAAGCTACATGGATGCCAGCGGCATTCAGCAGTCTGCCAGTTAAATTACTTGGCCAGAGACTCAACCAATTTAATTCATCTAATACATGAGAGGAAACACATTTGGCAGAGAGTCAGCTTTTCACCCTTTTGGTAGCAATCTTTACCTGGCAAAATCAATACTTTATCACTTGAGGTCAGAGGGTGGCCATCTTTGTACCATGTCAGTGTAGGAGGGGGAGCAGCATTTGTCTCACAGTAAAGAGAAATGGGATTGTTGATGATCACATCTTTGGCTTCACCACTCCTGCCGGTATCTAGCATGTTTCCTATTTCCCAGAGTTTCTGAAAACTTGGAGGAACTATGGAGGAAAGGCATTAAATGTCAGTCACATATGAATGCTTAAACAAAGATCTTGGATGTGTTTTCACCAGAGTGATTTGTAAAAGCAATAGATTAGACAATGTGAAAATAATTTCAAGTACTGACACCATTACCAACTCTAGTCCTTAGCCAAAAAAGTAGTAGACGAAAGTCAGAGCTGGTTCTCATGTGGAAGAACAAGAAATATGAGGCTCAGAATGCTGTTCTCATGCTTTGCTCTCCCTGTTAAAGGGCTCTGGCACTTAGACAATAAAGGGGCTCACTCTCAGAAAGGAGCATTGCTAAATGATACACAGCAGGAAAGACTAATTTTGAGAAACCATTAAAAATACTGGCTCAATTGAGAGCATTTCACAGTGATTTGGCTTACTAAGAAGGCAAAAGAAATTATGCAATCAGGATTAAAAATTCCATTAACAAAAATAATAGGAATTTTCATACTTTTCTGGTTACAAGTATGAAGTTTATGGAAGGCAATTTGCCTGCACATCAAAAGCATTAAAAGAATGCATAACATAAAATTTATCACAGAAAAAAGTACATAACATTTAACCTAAAATTTCCATTCTTAGAAAATTATGAAAAATAAAAGATGTCCAAAAGTTTTATGTATAAAGATGTTCAGTGCAGTATTATTTATGAGTGGTGAAAGCTTATAAACAGCCCAGACATTCAACAGTAGGAATCTGGTTAAATAGTTTTTGGATATTCAACTGGTGAAACAGACATAATTATTACAAATCATGTCAAATATAGCAACATCAACAGTAACAATATAAATAATAACAGCAGGTATCATTTCTCAATCATTTTGCTAAGAGCTTTATATACTTTATCTCATTTAGTAGTCACTGAAATTCTACAAGACAATCATGTTAAAAATGAGGAAACAGTCTTAAAATTTAGTTTACCAAGTCACAAAGCTTTTAGAAGCCATAATCATCATTCAATTCCAAGTCTGTTCTGTTTTGTTGTTTGCTTTTTATTTTTACATTTACTTATTTATTTCTTCCAACTTTCATTTTATGTTCACAGGGTATATGTGCTGGTTTGTTATATGGGTAAATTGCATGTTGTGGGGGTTTGGTGTACACATTATTTCATCACCCAGATAATATGCCTGGTAGTGGACAGATAGTTTTTTATTACTCTGAATTCCGTACTGTACTACTTTCCTGCCTTTCATGTAAACGCTGTTTTTAAAACTTCACGATATAAAGTTAAGGGAATGCTAATGCAACACAGAAATCTATATTGTGTGACCCCAACTTTGTAAAAGAAGTATATATTTTAAAATATCAGAAGGAAACACATAAAAATAACAGAGGCAATCCTGAATGATGAGATTATTTCCTTCTTTAATTCTCAAGTCTAAATTTTCAATCATGAATTTATATTATTAACAGAAAAAAACTGTTTAAAATAAGTCAAATCTCTTTTCTTTTACTTTGAAAGATCATATAAATTACATTATATACAATAAGCATATTAGTATTACCTTGTATATTCACATCAAAATCCAACTCATCTTCACCTGCAATGTTAGATGCTACACAAGTATATCGTCCAGTGTCTGATATTTGAGCCTCCTTTATTTGCAGTGTGTGTCCATTCGCAGCAATATTAACATGATCATCGGATTTAAGGGGCTGTGATTCAATTATAACAATGTTAGCATTAAGTGCTATAATGAATCTTCTAAGAGGCCATGCAATTGATAGTTTTTGTGATTTTTTAAATAAATGAAAATAAAATTGTATGCAGAACATTCACAATAGTTTAATCAAAATAATTGATTTACTTTGATTAAACGCATTGTTTTGACTAATCAAATTTTATTTATTGAAAATTGCCACTGTTATAGTTTACATTTGTACCAGGCATTTGTGCATGATGCATTTATACATTTTTTATGGTAAATATGTGTTCTTAGTTACCACATTTATTCATGTTGGAAAAAATTTTCACTGATCTCATGTAATATTTAAAAGCATGTCTTTTATAATTTTGTAGAAAATGTTAGAATTTCTTTATGAAAGATTGAGCACATTAGTATAATCTGATTTGATCTAAATTACTTTTTTATTCAGAAACATTATTACTTTATAAATAAAAAATTTTAACCTAAAGATATTTATATTATGTTTTATTGAAATTAGTACTATAAAATAGGATATTAAATTACATATATTTGTATTATGATGTTTTATCAATAACATTACATATAGTTAATAGAATATTTCCCATCTTCTCAACATTTTCATTTATACTAAATTCCCCCTCATTCATTGAAAATTTTAGCTCCGGGCTCAGTGTCATTCCTTCTAATGATACTCTTCTCATAACTCTTGGTGATTCCAATGCTGTGTTCTCTTACCTCCTTGATCTCCTCCTTTTAATTTTCTTGTCCCTCACCCTTTCTCAGCCACTAAATAGGAGAGTCATACCTAGACCTTATAATTAACAATAACTGTGCTCCTTCATAATCTCACTTTTAAGCTCTCATCTGCTGACCACTACTTCCTAATTTTCTATTATTACTAATTTTCTTTAAGTTTTTTTTTTTTTTTTTAATCCCATGGGAGCCCCACAATCCATTGACCTTGCAATATTTTCACTGCCACTTAGTCTCCTCCTGACCTCTCTTCCCTTCTTACCCAGAGAAGGTCTGTCATGATAATCATTCCTTGTATAAACTCTCAACTCCCTTAACTCCTCTCCCTTTATTTTACTCCCCTGGCAAAACCTGAACTGCTTAAAATCAGTTTCTGCCCATTCTGAGAATTTGCTGGTCTACTCAAGGACATCCCTCCAGCAACTGTGTTTCTCTCACCTACATCATAATTAACTTGTTTCTTTCCACTGGATAATTTCAACCTAAAACAAAAACAAAAACCTCTCTTGCTGCAGCCCACCTCTACATTTTCTACTGTGCTTGGTAGCCAAATGACTTAAAACATGTTTGCTACACTTGTGTTCTTCAATTACTTTCCTTCAGTTTTTTCCTTCCATCATTTCTTGATATGATCCAATCAGACTTTCACTATTTCTTCTTGATCAAAAAGTCTTTGTCAAGGTCACCAATGACATTCATGTTGCTAAATTTGTTGGAAAATTCTAAGTACTTATTTTACCTGATCAGTATCATTTAACACAGTTTAACTTGTGTTCATTTTGAAGTACCTTTTTCACTTATCTTTTGGGACACTACGCTCCCTAACCTTTAAAGGAGTACCCTGAGGCTTAATCCTTAGACCTCTTCTCTATCTACTCTCACTTATCTTGGACTTATCTTTAATCTCCTTCCTACACATCCCACACATCCTTCTACCACCTTGGTCCAATCAACAACCATCACTCTTTTGGTGGAGATGCAATTGAAATAACCATTGCAATAACTTCATAATGGAACCTTTTCTTTATTCTCCAAGTACAGAAAGAAATGCAATCTGCTTAAAACCTTAAGTCAGATTATGTCATATCATTCTTGTATTCAAAATTTCCCAGTTGGCTTTCCATCAGAATAAAGGCCAACTGGCACACGGGGTGGCATGATCTGGCTTTCCATTAGCCTTCTGCTCACATCTTCTGTTACCATCGATCACTGCACTTCAGCCTAAATGCCTCAGGGCCTTTGCCCTTGCTATGCTCTCTACTTTGGAATATTTTGCCCTCTATTATTTTATGTCTGCTTCCTTCACTTTCTTTGGGTTTCTGTTTATATGTCACATTATCAGTGAGGTCTTCTCTATTTAAGTAAGAGATCACACTCTCCACCCTTGGTTTCCTTCTCTCATATTGAGTTTTCTCCATGATACCCGTCCTACCTGACACATTATGTCTTTATTGGTTTGGTTTAGTTTTCGCCTTCCTAAACTTCACATGAGTAGAACTTTGTGTCTGTTTCTTTCGTAGCTGTCTTCCTGCATCTAAAACAGTGTCTGACAAATAGTAGATGCTCAACAAATAATTCAGAATGCAATTAATCATTATTAACATTGTATCATTTATCTATAAAAGTAGCATAATTTAAATTTCCTTTGCTAAAAGAAAACTTCAGGGTATGAATAAATAAAACTCAAGATTCTTTCAAAACTTGATGTGGCCAATACTTTGTCCAGTTTTTAATATCTGTCAATATATTTTGTGTTCGTTTTCTTGAAAACACTACTTAAGTAGTGTTGCTTATCTGAAGACTGAAATAACAAGAGAATGACTGTGGAAAATAAATTTTAAAATAGTACTTTTTTGTTCACATTCTAGGAGACCAATTGCAAACCCTAAAAAAATCTAGCAGTGTAAAGCATCATAATTGGGTCAATTTCAAAGCCTGAACTTGAAGCTGTAATTTAGCTATTTATAATGAAATTTTCAAAAATAAGACAAAAATGCCTAATTTCCTGTGCACTTTTAGTCTTTATCCAGTTTTAATGTGTGTATGTGTTCATGTACATGTGAGCATATGTGGTAATTATAAGGAATGAAACAACTTTAGAAAAGATTAAAAATAAAATAATATTTCAAAGGAGAAAGGATTATTTGTTTCCAAGTAAATTCATAAAGAATTGATATTGTACTATGAAGTATGCTTGTAGTCAGAAAAGAAACTATAAACAGAGCATAGTGGGAGTTCTGTATTTCCCTTTTGCAATGGCTTCCAGATGAAACTTGCTTATTTTATAAGAGATGACTTTTTTTCTAGCTGCCAGTATTGCAAAATCCATCTGAGATCTGAAAAAATAAAGCTTTATCTTTCCTGCATCTTAAATAATGATTATGATCTGAACTTCTATAACTGGAATTTGATCATTTGGTTGATTATGTGTAAAACAGAACGAACAGCAGCTTAGCTGTTTCACATCTGTATTAAGTACGGTGTTAACAGCTGCTTAAAAATCTATTTTGGTCTAAGATCAACAGCACATATGTCTTTAAAACATGCACGGAAGAATATAAGTTGAATAAGAAATATGGATGTGTGGTCTGAAAACCAGATTACAGAATTGAAGGATCTTTTATTTAAAGTTTCTCTGTTCCCAGTTAACTGTACTGGGAACGTCATCATCTCTTTTAGTTTTTTTTCTTTATTTTGGAATATTTAAAAATATACCTTTTGTAAAAGAGTTAAAGATACTTAAAGAATATCTGAGTAACTTTAGTAAATTTAGTACCCATGTTATACCTGTCATTCTTACCTGGGATAGCACCATTTATGTGTTGGTTCTTTACCAAGTTTACTTATTCTGTAAAACTGCAAAATAACAACAGCAAAAAAAAAAAGGTCCATTTTCCCTAACTTCTCCAGTGTGAGGGTGGCCAGATTTTCATAGAAAACTGCTAATATATACAAAAATAATTACGTAGACTTTCCAGTGATGGAATAATACTAAAATTGTTGAACATCGTTCGGGTTGGTTGGGTTTTTTTTTCAGTTTTAGATTCTAGGAGCATGGGATTTGCTAGTTTTAAGATCACAGTGATTCTCTGAGTCACCTGTGTCTATTTTATTATTTCTTTTCAATTGACTATTTTAGTCTTTAAGAAATCATCAGCAAATGAAAAAAGTTGTGACTGGCCTGTCCATCCTTGTACCAGCTGAGGGAGGCAGAAGGAATCGCATAAGCTTCACATTCCAAGGTCAGAGTGTTGTTTACTTTGATCTTCACTTCTTTAGGGGAAAGACCTGGCCCCCAAAGGTCCCCTTTATTGATTATGGGTGGGACTGCATAAAATAAATATTAAAGAGTTAGACATTGGTTATTTTCAATACATGGAATACCGCAGAAATCACACTGAGGATTACTTATCAAGAAAACAAGGAAATAACAGAGGCATTCTATGCTGATCTTTCATTAAGGATCTAAGTTAACATGAAAGAGTGTTCAAATACAAGATGGAATGGGAAATCTTTCTCCCTTTATCATTATAATACTGCCAATAAAGCTAATGTCCTTTACAGAACAGTTAGCCTCATTTGTTCCAGTTCCACAGACATAGTCTGAACATGATCCATAAAATGTATTTTATTGGTCATTAAGGGAACCAAGTCAAAGAACAAAAGATAATCAGAAAGATACTCTTCCTTTACAAACACAAAAGCAAAATCCTGAAATATGAGTCCTATTAATGGCAGTGTTAGCTTTGCCTTTTATTTATAGGTCAATGTGCATTGGAATAGCTCAAAGTCACGAATGATCTCATCTTGGGCTGTTGATTAGAACATATGCATGTAACAACAGTTTTGTACATGAAAGTACTATACCTCAACCCAGAGGGTAATTCAGAAGGAAAAACAGAGAAACGTAAGGAAATGCCACTGACAAAGTCTCCAACAAGAGAGTAATGAGCAGATTTAGTGGGCTTTTCACATCTTTAAGCAATTGAGGCCACAGACATAATGCTTAATTCAACTTCTATCCTTAATAAAGTAAGCTGTACAAACAAGTCTTTAATGATGAGTGTAAATAATATGAACCCACAATGAAAACAGGATTGAAAGAGAAAATTGGAGAAGTTATGAAACATAGTATTCTTTCAGAACTTACTGTACACTTTCACTTCATAGTGCTTTATCATTTCTCCAGCCTCATTCGTGGCTACACAAGAGTATCTTCCAGCATTGTCCTCCTGTGCATTGAGGATCTGCAGAGTTCTGCCTCCTGTAAAATCACGGAACATCAAAGAATCTCTAAAATCATAGTGACAGCGGAGTACACACAGGCTATCAGGGGGTTACGTCTTCTTGTTAACATATTTCTTCTTACATATGACAATTCTGTGATGGACATATGATATAAGATAAATTACAATACTGATGGGGATTGCATGGTATCTGAGGACAGCTGCTCAGTCCCCAGTGGTGCTCTGTGGTGATGACTCTCATGGTCATTTGGACCTGCCATGCCTTTGTACACCACTCCAGCTAAGGTCCTTCACAAGGTCTTTCATCCTTTTCATAAATAGGTTTCTGCCTTAATCATCTTTTCCTCTGATCTACCTAGCCTACAGGAGAAATTAATTGTGCTGAAGCAAAGTTTTTATTTTGGTACTGTCCTCCTTAAACATTTTCAATCGTTCTCAATCGACCAATATATAAAGTAAAAACTCTTAATTCTTATTTTAGGCATTCCATGACTCCAGCTTTTCTTGCTGATCTTATTTCCTGCCCCTCCGCCAACATACGTACACACAATATTTCTACTCAAGTTTCAGGGAGTGGGTGAGAATTCTATTGCACAGGGCTAGGCCATTCTCACTTTGTACTTCTCCCACCCTGGTTACCCTGATGGATCTGAAACCTCTCCTAACTCATTTCCAATCAACTAAATTCTAGAATTTTCTTTAAAGTCTCGTCAAGTTCTGACTAAGCAACAAAGCTTTTTCTGACCACTTCAGCCCACAGTGGCCATTTCTTCGTTTGAAGACAGTTTTATTTTTTTCTTCCTTTTTTTTTTTGAGACTGAGTTTCGCTGTCTCCCAGCCTGGAGTGCAGTGGTGTGATCTCGGCTTACTGCAACCTCCGCCTCCCGGGTTCAAGCGATTCTCTTGCCTCAACCTCCTGAGTAGCTGGGACTACAGGCATGTGCCACCACGCCTGGCCAACTTTTTGTATTTTTTTTAGTAGGGATAGGATTTCACTGTGTTAGCCAGGATGGTCTCGAGCTCCTGACCTCATGATCCGCCCGCCTCAGCCTCCCAAAGTGCTGGGATTACAGGCGTGAGCCACTACACCCAGCTTCTTCATTTGAATTCTTATAAAACTCACTCCCTATTTACCATACCCCCTGACTATTCAGAATCCATGATCTTTCACAGATTCATATTCTTAATCAACTCTTTGCACATATTACCTCTCCTCAACATAAGACTGTCAGTCTCTTAAAGCCAGCAATAATCCTTTTTCTTTCTATTTGCATTATCTATTTCCATGCGGTAAAGAGGAACAAACTCTCTCACTTTGAATTGAACTTTGAAGGAGAGTTAATATTTAATCATTTATAATATTATAAATGATTATGCATAATATTATATATAATATTATAATATTATTGACAGCAATTGAGCACACAAGCAGTATGTAGTCTATCCTAGGTATTATTTTCATATACCAATACTCATAGAGAGGGACAAGAAATGAGCATGTGCTGAGCACATAATTTATGTCAGGCCCTATTCTAGAACATTACGGATCCATAGGTAAGGAAAAGAAGATTGAGTTGAGCAATGTGTATAGGCTGGGCTTTATCTACTATAGCATTACTCATACTTAGGGATATAAACAAGGATACCTTGAGTGCCTAGTACATCAGACGCTCTTCTAACATTTACTTGCATAAGAGTTAAAAATAAGCATGTAAATAGTGCCTACTATATGCCAGGCACTTTACCCTATTATTCACACATAGGGTAAAGAAAGGAGAAATGCGTTGATGAGGGATACTCAGTCACATCCAGTGGGAATGAAATCCTCATTCCTTCCNTAATATTATAAATTTATAATCAATTATAATATTTATAATGTGAATTTTGGCATTCACATTATAATATATTTTAGCAGTTAATTACATTGTGGCATTTATTTATTTGCCTTTTAATTTAGGTATTTTTCTGATCTTTTAAAAAGTAATTTTCAGTACTTTACAGCAGGGGTCCCAATCCCCAAGCCACGGACTGGTACCGGCCTGCGGCCGATTAGGAACCAGGCTGCACAGAACATAACATGACCAACAAAACATAGGTGTTTTTATGAAAAGTAACCAATGATTCTGCTTTTCTAGAATAGTGGATGATGCAGATTCACCTTGGGCATCTGAAGCAAATGAATTACCTGGAAGAATACGAATATTTCGGTTAGATTCTAAAGGAGTGCCATCCTTAAACCAGGTGATGGTAGCTGGAGGATATGAATAAGCTTCACAGACCAAAGATGTAGGGCTGTTAAGGATGACAGTGACATCTTCAGGACTGCCATCACTACCTATACCAGCAATTGTAGGAGATACTGAAAAAGATGAAAATCTGATTGAAGAAATATATGTAGAAATTTGTATATTTGTGCATTTCTAAATTTCCATTATATATATTTGTATAATGTCATTCCCTAGCAGTTACAGAAAACAAATTATTATTATTATTATTATTAATTATTATTATACACAAAAGAGAGTGACCTCTCAAAAAACTCATAGGGTAATGGAGGAGATGACACATAAAAAAGGAACCATAACACATAAAAGAACATAATGTATTAAGGACAATAATGGGAATGTTGGTGCAAGGTAAATGGAGGTTTTTTTGGAAATGAGTTAGCATTCAGTCCAGTTTGAGGCATGTGGTGTGAAGAGTCTCATTAGAGAAGGCCTCTTAAAGGAAGAGGATTTAAAGTGAACCTTAAAGAATCAGTGGTAGTTACCAGGTGAAAGCAAAGAGACTAGTAAGAGGGAACATATTGGGAGCATAGTAGTATTAAATTGTAAGCAATGAGGGGCAAGCAGGGTATATCGAGAAGATGAACTCAAGTAGATCAATATTGGAAGCAAGGATAGCTGAGACAGGTACTTTGTTTTATAAAAGATAACGAGGAGCTGAACTAGAGCATTAAAGGAAGGTATAAAGTAGAAGGAGCAAGTAAAGAAAGACTTAGGGCATTACTGACAGGACTTGATTATGGAAACAGGGGGCTAAAGGAAACTGAAGTCAAATATAACTTCCGGTTTGCTTTCTTGGGAACCTAAACTGCAGAGAAGTAACATAAAAATATAAAATGTAGAAAGATTTGATTATTTAGGAAGGGAAAATAGTTTGTTCAGTTCTGAATATCTTGTATTTTAAGTGCTTATGGGAATTTCAGGTAGAAATGCCCAACAAGCAACTCTATATAGGAATTCAAACATTGCAAGAAAGATCTGGGTCACAGGTATATATTTTTAAAAGTTTCTTGTGTATAGAAGATGATTAAACATCTGGGAATGAATTCTATTACTTCAAGAGAATATCTAGAGTAACACGAGTAGTAAAGTAAGGACAGAACACTAGGGATCCCAGTATTTAAGAGGTGGCTCAAGCTTCCATAAAGGGCAAAGACAGGGAGCAAACAAAGATATGCAAGGATAACTGGGAAAGAACATTGTGAAGGAAAAAGAGATCAAAATGTACAAAACATTAAAATTGGGACTTGCAAGATATTTGCTGGACCTAGAAAAAGGGAAGTGCTTGCCAGAGTAGTGTCAGACAAAGCCTGGTTTCAGTAGGACAGCAAGTATAGATGTCTGGGCATGGTTACAATATGTAGTGGTGGAGACAGTAGATGATGAAGCTGCAAGTAAGGCAGACGGTGGAAAGATACAGGGTGGAGGGTGTAAGTGCAAGGCGTAACTGTGAACATGAAGGATAATTTATCCTCTGAGAAAAGAAAGGGTAAAGGCACTGAATTTTTGGCTGGATAGATTGGAAGTTGCAAACACATGCACTTAAATAGCCTCTACTTTATGAAGTTGGTGGAAAAGGGCTTTGATTCAGATCTAGATCCCTCAGTTTTCAGTGAATGAATGAATGAGTGAATGAATGAACACATATATAATACCAGATACTGTATGTCAATTTATACACTTACACACTTATAACATTTATAATTATCAATTTATACACTTATACACAATACAATATTGACACTTATACAGTATCTGGTATTTTGATTTAATTTTTCTTGCACATATATCTTCGCTACTTAATTAGACTATGAGCTCCTTGAGGGCTGTGTTCAATATGAGAAGTTTCTATCTATGGTAGTATCTTTGTACTCCTTAAGTGGTATTACCAATAACTATAAAAACAAACAACTATACAAATTTTCATACTCACATATAGGTCAGTTGATTTTAGTAGAATTATTTGATACTAGGAATCTAATACAATAAATTTAGGTGGTACAAATTTCAAAAGTGAGCACAAGTTAAAATCTATTTTAATGTCTTTCCTGAGACATAAGAACTGAATATATCAACACACAGTTATTTCATCACTCTTAGTCCACAAACACTATAATATGGCCATTTCCAATAATGGCAAAGTCTCACAAAAAAAAGGATAGAATATCTCAGGTTGAGACCCAATCACTGTTTACCTGCTTCTCTTTGACCAACATACCTGCATCCTTTACTACTGATTAGTCTATCTTATTCAGAGTTGTGTCCAGCACAAAACACTGTGCCTAGAACATAGTAGGTATTCCATATGTGACAAATGAATTTATAAATTAATTCAGGAAAAACAGTAAATGTACACAAGCACTGGTCCTCCTTCCACGAGGAAATTCTATGATGGAAACACTATTTGAACAGAGAAAGAAAAGAAAAATGTAGCCTACAGTCATGTCAGATTCTTTAAGATATGAAGAAAAGCCCACACCTACCAAATACATTAAGACTGAAGCTCCTGCTCTTGTCGCCAGCTGGACTGGAAGCCAAACACGTGTATCTTCCAGTGTGTGACACCTGGGCATTGGTAATTTGAAGAAAACGGCCACCAGACATAATGTGATGGGCTTCATCTTCTTGGAGGAGCTGCCCATCTTTGTGCCATGTAATTTCTGGCACTGGATTCCCTGTAAAAAGCCATTTCTGAGAGTTGGCTAATAGTGACACGTATACAATGCATAAACTTCGAAAGAGGAGGTTTTCACTCATTTGTCTTCCTACATATCCCACATGTAAAACACTGCAGTATCCATTCACTTAAAAATAACTTTGCAAACTAACTTATTTTATAATAATGGTTGTACTGACTTTAAAAATATGCATAGATTATAAATCATTTTCAAATGTACGTTAGTGTTCATCTATAAGTGAAATGATTCTAAATTGACCTTCATGTTTAATAACTAAATTTATACTATTTTTTAGACTATTACAACTAAGCATTTTGATAGTACAGTTTTAAAATAATGCAGCATTAATTTTTATTAAAAGTATTATTCATGAATACCTTTGTATTCATATAATTTTTTTTTTTTTTTTTGAGACAAAGTCTCGCTCTGTCACCCAGGCTGGAGTGCAGTGGTGCAATCTCGGCTCACAGCAAGCTCTGCCTCCTGGGTTCAGGCCATTCTCCTGCCTCAGCCTCCTGAGTAGCTGGGACTATAGGCGCCTGCCACCACATCCAGCTAATTTTTTTGTATTTTTAGTAGAGAAGTGGTTTCACCGTGTTAGCCAGGATGGTCTCGATCTCCTGACCTTGTGATCTGCCCGTCTTGGCCTCCCAAAGTGCTGGGATTACAGGCATGAGCCACTGCACCCAGCCTCATATAAAATTTGTAAAAGATTTTATGGTTTTGACAAAAGCTGTAAAAAAGCAAAACCTTTAATTCAACAAGCAGATATTTTGAGTCTATACCAGGATTCTATCATAGATAGATGGTAGAATGTTGAACAGATCAGTAGAGATACAAATATATTAATCATTCTTTAATATTTACAGCCTCTAGGAAAAGATCCTGTATTTTTGTTTTCAAATGAGATCTATGTTAAATATTAAGTTTTAAATTATTCAAATACTTTTTAAAAATTTTAAAACCATAAAAGCAAGTCATGTTAGGAAAGAGGGCTAGGATGATATGCTAGCTTGAAGAGAGGATTTTATAAAATTTAGGCAATGGTTGTCTATGCAACTGTTGTTAATTACTACATTATTTCTAGAAAAAAAATAACAGGTTAAGTAATAGAGTATATCACACTCTTTATATCTGCCTTTCTTAAAACAGAAACATTCCTTGCTCTGCTTATTTAAATTTATTGCTCACATAAGGCAGACAAACAATGAAATAAGAAACTCATTGAATCTTCCTTAAAACTCTGGCTTTCCATAAAATGTTATGGGCTACTTTCATTGTTACTTTAAAACTGCAAGGCCATCTACAATAAAAAGACAGCCTTGAAAATATGCCCTTAGAGATGTGTTTATTTTGATTATATGCAAGAAATCAATTTACTGGTAAAGATGGTGAAACTGGTTTTAGAATTTTATTTTCCTATTCTATATTCCTTTTGTAATATTCAAACATGCTAACAAAAAGTAACAATATTGTTCTTGGAAAATCCCCACTATGAAATAATGCCATTCTTTCACCAAAACTCCTACCTATTTCTTTGAAATAAAATTTAAGTAAACAGGAAAAGGAAAGGAAGGCACAAACACAGGTAAGGAAACAAAATTTTAAAATGTAGGGCAAGATAAACACACATATAAGTAGAAGCAGAATAATTTTTCAAAAGAGAATGATTTAGTGAACTGAAAGAAAAGACTAGTTCCTTCCCTCCTTCCTTCCTTCCTTCCTTCCTTCCTTCCTTTCTTCCTCCCTTCCTCCCCACCCCTCATTCTTTCTTTCTTCTTTTCTTGTTGGTATCTCCTTTTTGGCTCCACAGAATTTGAAAGGTTTCCTCCTACATTTCTGCCAGCTATACTGAACTAGAATTCAATTTCAAATGCCAATTATAGTAGCTGGACTTTTTCTCAACTGATTAATAATACATAGTGGGACTCAATATCTATCCAAAGGAAAATAAATCATAACAAAAAGATACCTGCACTAGTATGTTTACCGTAGCACTATTCACAATAGCAAAGATACATATATACACACACACACATATATATGTAAACACACCATGAAATGCTACCTATCCATAAAAAGAATGAAATCATATCTTTTGCAGCCATATGAATGGAACTGGAGGCCTTTATCTTAACTGAAATAACTCAGAAACAAAAAGTCAAATAACATATGTTCTAACTTACAAATGAGAGCTAAGTAATGTGTATAAATTACTTAGCACACAGAGAGTGAACTAATAGACCTTGGGGACTAGGAAGGGTGCGGGTGTGGGAGAGGGGTTGAGAGATGAGAAATTACCTAATAGGTAAAATGCACACTACTTGGGTAATGTTCACCATCACTGAGACTTCGCCAGTACTCAATATATCCATGTAACAAAACTGCAATTATACCCCCTAAATATATAAAAAAAATTTAGTAAGATATATAGTGGAGACAATGACTTTCAGCGAATGGGGGGAGCATCAAAAATCTGAGAGCTGAGCCCCATACCTGTCACTTCACAAGTCAGCGTAACACTCTGTTTCTCTTTTACCTTCACATCTTCCAATGTATTTTCACCCACAATATGAGGCGGTACTAAAAAAAACAACAACAAAATAACAGCTCTTAACAGCAAGATTGCTGTTTTATAGGTATTTATGAATGGTTTTATTAAGTCATAACCTTCAAAACAAATCCCCCAATCCACATTCATTATTTGACTGCTAGAATGTCATAATATTATTTTGATTAAGTCTACTTTTAAAGTTATATGTCACAAATCCAATTATAATGAATTCTATTGTAATGTAAATTATAAAGTCTGCATAAAATATGTCAACAAATCACCAGGAATATTTGACTTTTATTTCTTCTACTATAATTCTAATATGCATTCACATTAAACAAGTCATTCAGCCTCTCAGAATATTGTTGAGCAATTGTGAATTAAAACAGGCATTTTAATTCCTCCAAACAATTCTAAAAAATATTGAATTCTTGCCAAGAGTCACAGTCCAGGGTCTAAATAACATAGGTATGAGATCAAGTGGTAAATAAATTTTAACTCTGCTTCCAGGATTTAAGGCAATTAAAGTTTTTTTCTAGATATTGCAAACTATATAAGTACCTAATACTATATAAGTACCTAATACTGAAAGCCCAAAGATTTTTCTTTCTTGACCAGCTGCATTCCTTACAACACAAGTATATTGGCCAGCGTCTTCCATTCTGGTCTGCATCAGCCGTAGCATCCTGCCTCCTGCAGAAGCAAACCATCTTTTTAAGACGACTTAAAAGAAAATGAAACTTTATAAGCCACCCAAGTGATGCTCAATTTAGGTAAAAATTTAATCAGTATGCTTTAGAGGCCCTTACAATGAATTTGTGTCAAGCTTTTATAAAATCACATTTTAAACCTATATAAAACAAAATAATTCAGAAAAATCTTCTAGTTCAATAGATAAAAAAATAAATATAATGTTAGATGACAGCAAGCAAGAAATGTTTCACAGAGAAAGTGATGTTTGAATATGATCTTAAAAGGTAAGTATACTTTACACATGAGTTGAGAGATGCTGATATGGTTTGGCTCTGTGGCCCCACCCAAATCTCATCTCGAATTGTAATCCCCATAATCCCCATGTGTCAAGGGAGGGACTTGGTGGGAGGTGACTGGATCATGGGAATGGTTTCCCCCATGCTGTTCTCATGATAGTGAGTGAGTTGCCATGAGATCTGATGGTTTCATAAGTGTTTGACAGGTCTTCCCTTCACATACTCTCTCTTCTGCCGCCTTGTGAAGAAGGTGCCTGCTTCCCCTTCTGCCATGATTGTAAATTTCCTGAGGCCTCCCCGGCCATGCAGAATGTAAGTCAATTCAACTTCTCACCTTTATAAATTACCCAATCTTGAATATTTCTTTATAGTAGTATGAAAACAGACTAATACGGATGCTATTGTGAGTGGAGTATGAATGAAGAGATAGAGGTAGAAAGTAGATGTGAGAAGTGGTACCAAAAGCAGAGCAGGTGGAGAAAATGGTAAGAGATGAGGCTTGATGGAGTATGGCCAGATCGTGAGGGCCTGTGAATGCTGTGCTAAGGAATTTGGATTTTATTGTGTTCACGAAAGACTATGGAGTATATAAACAAACAGGGATCATGATCTGATTTGTGCTTAGAAAGACAACTGTGATCAGACGATTGGGAAAATAGTCTTAGTTTTCCATTGAACATATAATATGGGAATGTCAGAAAGATAGCCAGACCAGACACCCAGATTTGGGTGACATCAATATATTACCATTACTTTCAATGGCAAAAACTACAATTACTTTTGCACCAACCTAATATAAGGAAGATAGGAGAATGAAGACTACCAGCTTTCAATTGAGCTTCATGGAATCCTACATTTATATAAAATGTTACGGGGTTACTTCACGCACTAGTGAAACACTGCTTTTGTTTCTTTTTGTACTTTGAACATCTATGTAACATTTTGTTTGAAGAAATATTCATCTAAGAAATGCAAGTAGACTGAAAGTGAAACTCTAATATACTGGGGGTGTAATTTGGAGGGAAACTCTATTTAAAGATAAAGGCAGAGGAGCCAACAAATAAGATGAAACGAAACCTGTGGAGAACTAAGAGACACTGAGAGAACAAAGTCCTGGGCACCATTTGAGGAGTAAGGTCCAACAAAAGAAGTACTTCATTTATTGGATTCTGTAATAATTTTCTAGCTGGTATATTTTTGCTTAGCACCCTGAATTTGAACTAAAACAGTGTAATGGTTAACATGAAATTTTCATGTAAATATTCACCTGAGTCTGGTTTCCCAGGAGTATTCAATCTGTTTTCTGTTTATGTAAACACAAGCTGACATTGAACTTTTTCTATAAGCAACCTTCCCATCCTCAACCCACTGAAAGGTGAACTTAGTAGTATCTTATTTAGACAAACAAAGCTAATTACCTGAATCTAGCTTTTTCCCCCCCAATTGAATTAGTAAACAGAAATTATGTTTACTTAAGAAGTAAAAGTGCTTTAAAAACTTATGTCAATTAGGGAAGGATTCAAGCACTCACTGCCACTTCAGATTAGTGAGATCATAATATGATTCCATTGAGTTGAGAATATTAAAGCAATACAACTTTTATGAATCACTGCTGGCTCTACAAACCTCAGTGTCATAAGTTTCATGATCTTCCTTTTCTCTTTGTTTTGTGGCCTTCTCACTTAATCCAGTGAAAACCAAAAATGGGTTCTGACAGTAAATTATACTTATATGGAGACATTTCTTGTACCTATTAAATTTTTATAGCAGTTATCTGTTTCTGGCAGATAACTTCATAATCATGATAGGGTCTTCATCAAAGTACTGCTTTTAGAAAAGCTATACTTAAATTATCAGGAGGACTAATATTAATGAAATAGGCATGTACAGGAGACTGAAGACCAAGCAAGTCATATGCCACTCATTTGATTCTCATTTATCTATTGCACAATGCAACATGTTCAGATTATAAAACTGAATAACTCCTTTGGCAGCACCACAAGGTGAAATACTTATCATGTGTTCACTCAGGGATCTCCAGCTGCTAGTTAAGCACAACAAAGATAGATAAAACCAAAACACTACTTCTGTAAATTTGTAACAAACTAGAGCACATCACTTTAGCTTGCCTTTTTCACTTCCAGGAGCTCTGCTACACTTAGTATATTTAATAAGAGTCCCTAGTTTCTTAGCAATTGAACATTTTTTTAAAAGCCTGAAAGATAAATATAATTTCAAGCCAAGAAGATAATACATTTAGGCTTTGGTAACCACATATTAATACAATCTTTGCTATTAGTGTATGTGTATGTGTGTGTGTGTGTGTGTGTGTGTGTGTGTGTGTATTTTTTTTTTTTTTGAGACAGAGTCTTACTCTGTAGCCCAGGCTGGAGTGCAAGGGTGTGACTTTGGCTCACTGTAAGCTCCACCTCCCAGCATTAGTATGTATTTCTTAAGATCAACAGAGACTGAAAGTCCTGTCAAAGTAAAAACATCATAGTGAGGACATAGGAAAGTTTCCCAGGACAGACAGACCACAAACCTTTTACCAGGTTGTCTATGACAATAACAAGAAATAGGTATTGGATGCTTCCGTAGAAGCAAGTGCTGTGTTAACTGTTTTAGATATCTCATTTCATCCTTACAAAAGCCCTGAGGCAAATACTATTATCATCACTTTACAAGTGATCAAACTGAAGTTAGCAAAGTTAAGTAACTAGTCTCAGGTCATAAATATAGTGAGTATCATAGACAATAAATGTGGTTAATAGCAATGTACATTCTTCATCAAGCTCCTATCAGTTATAACCAAGATTGGGAAGAAACATGTGGAACTTAGGTTTTTTAGAACTAATTCCGGCACTAGGAAAGAATCTTTTCTGAATATGCCTTCAGTAATGGTAAATTTTGAGCACATTTAGGTGAAGGGAGCTTACTGCCACGTAAAGTAGCTCATCTTGACTTTAAGCAAGCTAAGTATCTGTTAAGTTGTTTATATTCAGATACAAATCTGTCCCTAGAATTTTCCATATACTGACATTACTTTTAACCTCTAGAACTAGAAAAAAACAATATAATCCTTTCTACACCATGGCTCATTAAATATTTAAATTTATTTTGGATTATATACCAAATACACCACAAAATTTTTTTCTCCAGGTTAAATACAGATATATTAATCATTATGTGATAATTTCCCATCATATTTTTCTCTGAAAATACTGTCATTAAGCCTTTCTTCTTGTCTTTCTAATAAGTTCTGCTAAGTTTATAGTGCAAATTATCTCCTGCTTTTCTTATTGGAGAAAATATAGTTTATTGATGTGCCAAAATATTGCATTTGTTGTCGGGATAATCACATTGAATTTTAATGCATACTGAGAAAGTAACACAATTCAGACATCTTTTCATTTTAAGAGTTCTGAAGCTATACTTCATCATAATTTCATCACTGGTTTGACTGTAAGTGCAAAGAGATCATAAACTAGCATAATTAGTAATTATATAGAGGGTCATCACGAGCCTTACTTAACCTTCACCTTGTTAGGTTTAACCCAAAAGCTCCAGCATGAGGTGTGTTTGAATTTAGATGCCTTCAATCACACATTAGGTATTTTTCTAAGTATCTAAGCTTTTTATTAACCAAAACTTGGCAAGATTATCTTAGTCTGTATCCAAGTCATTACTAAAATGGGCCAAGTGCAGATTTATGCAGCTTGCCTTAAAAATCTCTCTCTACGCTTATATTGATCCAAAAATGACAAGCTATTTGGATTTTCCCACAAAATTATATGAGAAATATGATCAATCTCTTGACAATAAAGTCTTAGCTCACAGGAAACTATCCCATTTTAGAAATGTAAACTGAGATTAGTCATGAATATGTTGAAATATTAATATTTGGATATAGAGGTATTTTATATGCTAGGATTCACTGTAGACTTTGGATTCAATTTCAGCACTTCCTATAATTCTTTTCAAATTGGTTGATGCTCATTGTAGCATGAATGCTTTGACATTCCATGACTGAAGTAATCAGCAAGTGCCAAGATTTGTTTTTAAAAGGGGTCTGGAGGTATTTGGAGATTTCCTATTTTCATATAGCTTCTTACGTCCTTTCAAATATTTTTTCTTAATATGATTAGTGAGTATTATAGTAAGCAGCTAGGTTAAAAAAATAAAACAATAAAAACACTGAGAAACTTGAAATTAAGGAGAAATTGTAGCCTCATGAAGCTTACAAGATTATAAGGCTACCAGAATTTCTAATACCTGAGAGAATCCTCACAGAATTGCTAAGGCTGACAGGCCACCCATCTTTAAGCCACGTTATGGAAGGCAGGGGAATTCCAGAAGCTTCACAAGTCAAGGATACTGAGTTCTTTTCTACCACACTGATATTTTCAGGTGACCTGTGGTTTCCTATGATGCTTGGAGGAGCTGAAAGACAAAAGAAAACAAACGGGGAATGGAAATATTAGTTGCCTGCTATACATTTGATATACCTGTATATCAAACATCAAATCCTAAACAGTGTATGGTTAATAAGACTTCCATTTTCTGATTAACAGGAAGCAAAATAAGCAATCACAACAACCAGTTCCGTGTGTGTGTGTGTGTATGTGTGTGTGTGTGTGTGTGTGTGTGTGTGAGATTCCTGGAAGTAAGAATGTCACTTCTTTCTCAACCTTAGCAGTAAATTATTTTCATATTGTTATTCCAATAGTGGTGAGTGATTTTGTATGAGTCACTCACCCCCCTTTTTTTTAAATTGCAATTTCAACTTTCATTTTAGATTAAGGGGATACATGTGCAGGTTTGTTACATGGGTATATTCTGTGATGCTGAGGCTTGGGGTATGATTGATCCTGTCACCTAGGTGGTAATCATAGAACCCAAGAGTTAGTTTTTGAACCCCTGCCTCCTTTCCTCCTTCCCCTTCAATAGTCCCCTGTGTCTACTGTTGCCATCTTTATGTCTTTGGGTACCCAATGTTTAGTTCCCACTTACAAGTGAGACTATGGGGCATCTGATTTTCCATTCCTGCATGAATTCACTTATGATTACAGTCTCCAGCTGCATTCATGTTGCTGCAAAGGACATGAGTTTTGGCTGTGTAGTATTCCATGGTGCATATGTACCATATTTTCTTTATCCAATCCACCATTTCTTAATCAGCACCTAGACTGATTGTATGCCTTTGCTACTGTGAATATGAATCACTCATCTTTTCTTGCAAATTTGTAATATGGATTTATAACCTACATATAGAGATTTCCTAAAAAATCAATCATCTAATCCTAAAAATTAAGAGTAATCCAACAAAAAAGTACTTAAGATTAATTCATCTTCCCTTTTGTGTTGTGATTCCTATAGCTTTGGCACACACATTGGCTGCAAACTACAGGATATTAACACTGAACTTCATGTGTGTCTTAACTGAGGGCAAGTTACAAGATCTGTGTCCATTAAATTTACCATTGTTTCTATAGCTATAAAAATTATAGTTCAAAATGCACACATCTAAGTCATTGTTCCTGTGTATGTGTGTGTTTGGTCTTTTTATTATTATACTTTAAGTTCTAGGGTACATGTGCACAACATGCAGGTTTGTTACATATGTATACATATGCCATGTTGGTGTGCTGCATCCATCAACCTGTCAGCACCCATTAACTCGTCATTTACATCAGGTATAACTCCCAATGCAATCCCTCCCCCCTCCCCACAATAGGCCCCAGTGTGTGATGTTCCCCTTCCCGAGTCCAAGTGATCTCATTGTTCAATTCCCACCTATGAGTGAGAACATGTGGTGTTTGGTTTTCTGTTCTTGCAATAGTTTGCTGAAAATGATGGTTTCCAGCTGCATCCATGTCCCTACAAAGGACACAAACTCATCCTTTTTTATGGCTGCGTAGTATTCCATGGTGTATATGTGCCACATTTTCTTAATCCAGTCTGTCACTGATGGACATTTGGGTTGATTC
>NW_016813373.1:4916299-4932483 GCF_001698545.2 Rhinopithecus bieti | reverse complement strand
AAAATTGACAAATGGGATCTAATTAAACTAAAGAGCTTCTGCACAGCAAAAGAAACTACCATCAGAGTGAACAGGCAACCTACAGAATGGGAGAAAATTTTTGCAATCTACTCATCTGACAAAGGGCTAATATCCAGAATCTACAAAGAACTCAAACAAATTTACAAGAAAAAAACAAACAACCCCATCAAAAAGTGGGCAAAGGATATAAACAGACATTTCTCAAAAGAAGACATTCATACAGCCAACAGACGAGTGAAAAAATGCTCATCATCACTGGCCATCAGAGAAATGCAAATCAAAACCACAATGAGATACTATCTCACACCAGTTAGAATGGCAATCATTAAAAAGTCAGGAAACAACAGGTGCTGGAGAGGATGTGGAGAAATAGGAACACTTTTACAAGGTTTGCTCTATTCTTATTGACATTTATGACTCATTAGAGTTGGAATATTAAAGCTGACTTCAGTATAACTCACGTCCAACTGATGATGACTCAGTAAATTCTAAGGCACTTACCTTTATACAAGCCCAGTTAAGTCAGCTAATTTGGAAAACATAAAATAAAGAGATTTTACTTGCGACAGCATCGGACCAAAAGCATTTGAAGACAACAATTTTCTACTTTACTGTGTGCTTTCCTTAAAGAATATCTAATACGTGCTTATTTCAGCAAGGTAAATAATGTGAGGTCAGGCATAGAAGGATAAATAAGACTGACCTGGGGAAAAGGTATATATATTTAAAATGATGGATTGTAAATAAATGACTTTCAAAACTTGGGGCCTATATCTCCCATCCAGGATGCTAGACTGTATTAGCCAGTAAATGATCATACTGAGCCTCTTTCTACTTACCATGGACACTTAAGTCATATTTTTTGTCAGTCATTCCTGCTACATTCACAGCAACACACACATAACGGCCTGTGTCAGATACATGAATGTTCTTCAGCTGAAGGATGTGACCTTCATCCAGTATTTCCACTCCCTTTGCCTTGATCAAGGGGCGACCATCTTTCATCCAACTCACTGTTGGTGGAGGATTACCCTGCACCTCACACTCCAAGGAGATACTCTTCCCTCGGGTCACAATAATTTCAGTAGGGTGGCTGCCACTGTTGGTTATGGTCGGTCTAACTGAGAGTTGGAGGAAGATAAAAAGAAACAAAATAGGAAATGTTTGTTTCAAGTCTTACATAGGAAATTTCATCAGCCAAACTTAAATATATTTTTATGTTAAAATATAAACAACTAAAGAAAAGACTCAGGACTAACAGACATGATGTTATGCTGAGAGGTGGAATTCTTCTCCAATGTTTCAAGTGGGTTCATACCTAAAATGAAGCTATTGACACAGTTCACTGACTTCCCACTTTTGAGAAGCTATACAAATATTTGAACTTATCACTTGTAGCCCTGCTTTACGTAAGTCTTCCTAGTGCTCATTTAAAATAGATACAGTAGCCTAGCTTACAACCCAATGTCTGTTATTAACTCCTTTCTTCCTTCTCCCTTTTACAGTATGAGTTGGGAAAGCCGAGATGGTTTCTTAGTCTTGTTGGAAAACTGGGGTAACCACATGAATGAATTTAGGCCTATAAAACCTAAACAGAGGTCTGCTGGGGATTTGGGGGAAAATTTTGCTCTCCTAACAAAAGAGAAAGATACCAGCCTTTTCCCTTCCTCCTGCCTTCCACGTGGAATTGATACCACAGTAACAGCTACCATCTTGAGACCATGAAGGAGGGACTAGTAGAATGCCAGAGCTCCTATGCTGACACAATTAAGCCGCTGACCAACTCCAGTGACTAATGCTAACCTCTGCCTTCTTATTATGTGAGAACATAAACCTTTACTTGGTTAAGCCACTTATAGCCATTTATTCTGTTACTTGAAGCTAAATTCATGTGTCATTGATGCTAGGAACAAAAATTAGATCAATTCTAATACATATGTATGTGGAAAGAAAAGTAGGCCCGTGTCAGTAATCCGATGTTCTAGTGCTGGTCCTACTACACACAAGCCACGTGACCTTGTTCAACCAACAAAACCTCTCAGAGCTTAAATTTCCACGTACACAAAATGGAGGCGACAGTTTTGTCTTATATAACAGCTCATGTGAAGATTAAATGACTATACAACTATCTTAAGCACTCTAAGATCTTATACAAGTAAAATAATCTTTAAAATAAAATGTTTTTACATATTGTAAATATCCCCTATGGTAAAATGCTCCCCCTTCCCCCTCCACGTGTCCACTATCTGCCCCCAACAAATTACAGCCACACTGGTGTGTCTGTCATTGGTGATCTAATGCAGAGTGGACAGCTGTAATGCCGAATAACAGCCAGAAGGAAGTAATTGCTCTCCAGTTATGTCAGCACAATTTAAATGTGTGTGTCATATGATAGTTACAACCGTACCATCTTGAATGAATATTAAAGATATTTTTAAAAGTAAATGAGAAGGATGAAAAGATTTAAAAGAAAATTGTGCCAAAGCCTGGCTAATCAACAACTTACTGTAAACTTGCAGACTGTATTCTTTCTTTGCAGTCCCAGCAACATTCGATGCCACACATGAATAGAGTGCCGCATCAGACTTTTCAGCAACTGAAATTTGTAATTGCCTGCCCCCAGATAAAATTCTAACTCGCCCCATGGAATCAGTCAGCACTGGAGAGCCTGCAAAGAAGTCCAAATGGCAGAATATGAGGCAGAAATATAAAGCATTTTGTATACATTACTAAATATGATACTTGTTTACTCAGTTCAAGTATATAAAAGGCAAATGACACTGTAAAATAATCCTGCCCTAGTATGTAAAATGAAGGAGCACTAATATTTAAATGAACTAAAAATTTAAATGATCTTTCTGCTACTTAGTGGGCTTAAGGAGCTGTTGATAAATAAATCGAAAATCTGGTCAAACACAGAATTCATTCTTAATGTACATTGAAAACTGTCACAGAGAAAAAATGTTACTTTTTAATAATATCAACTTTTATTTTATATTCAGGAGGTACAGGTGCAGGTTTATTACATGGATGTATTGTGTGATGCTGAGGTTTGGGGTATGACTGAACCAATCACCCAGGAAGTTTAAAACTTATTTTAAAGAAGAAAATGTAGTTCCTGAATGGCACGTTCTCAATGTTTATAGCTGCCCTATAATGCATTTGATTCAAAAATAATCAATTAATGCATAAGTTTTTTTTTCTAGGGAGGAGTTAACAGTCTTTAAA
This sequence comes from Rhinopithecus bieti, assembly GCF_001698545.2. Lineage (NCBI taxonomy): Eukaryota > Metazoa > Chordata > Mammalia > Primates > Cercopithecidae > Rhinopithecus > Rhinopithecus bieti. The sequence continues at coordinate 4,929,234 of NW_016813373.1, read as the reverse complement.
AAATTTCAGCTGGGTAGTGTAGAAGTATCACACGTTGCACATTTAATAGAAAGCAATTTTGCTGTCTAGCATTTAGCATGCAAACCCCAGGAAAATTTGTTTATAATCTAACACATTTGTCAAACAAAGTCAACATCCATCTTCTATTTTCATTTAATTTTATAAATTTCAAGGATGAAAACTGACCTTTCTTCTTCCAAATGAGATTTGGGGGTGGAATACCACTTGATTCACACAACAGACTAATGAGATTCCCTTCAATAACTGTAAGTTGAGTAAGTTCATCAGAACCACCAATATTTGGGGGAACTGGAAAAAAATAAAATATTATTTTCCACTCATTTCATATAGAATTTTCCTAACAGTTTACATGTAAGATAAAAGGCTTCTACTCAAATGACATAATGAAGAAATTGGCATATGAGATTGACATCAACATCAAATTAAAAGTCACCTGTAAGATGTAGCATAAATAGCTAATAGCAGACTTCCCATGTACACAGATAGACATTTATCAAAATATTCAGAATGGCATAAAGAGAAACTACTTTATCATAACTTATAAAATATATTAGCTCATATATTTAGCTATTATAAAATGTATATTTGATGCAAGATATTTAGACACCTTGCATCAAAAAGCTAAAGGACCTACCAAGTTTAAACTTAGCCCAGTCACTGTTGCCTAGCTAGCTTTGATATCTCAAATAGTGAACAGAACTGGAAACATAAGGCATATAACATATACTAAAGAACAGAAGCAAGGGGTTTTGTCTAAAGAAAGGACATATTACCTATTTCAGATTGCACAGTCTGCTTCTCTACTGGCCTACAGCTTCACCCTGGAACCTTCAAAGTGAATACTGACTACCCATGATTTTATCAAAGGCGCTGGAGTCTGCAGTTGCTGGCTGAACTCTCCTTGATGACACTTTTTTGGCTGCAGGACTGTCAGCTGGTAGATGGCTTGTTCTTCCAAACTCCTGAGAGTTGAGGAGTTGGAGAATCCTCCTGCACCCCTAGTGCGGCTTCCGTCATTGTTCAACCATCCCATGTAAAAGCCTCTATTCCTTTGAGGCTCATATAACCAGTTTACTTTTCTCTCTCTCTCTCTCTCTCTCTCTCTCTCTCTTTTTTTAAATCCCATCTGTAAACCTGTCATTCTTCCTTTATTCACTGAACAGTCTGACACATGTTCTTATACTTTTCATACTAAGTCCTACCATCACTCTGTATGAACCCAACATCCACAGTATTTAGAGTAGACAGTCTAAATACTCTGTCTACTCAGTTATTGATATACCCATCCCATTTTCCATCAGAAGCCATACCATGGCTCTTCCCATCATCTAGAACATTCCTCCTGTAAGTTTATAAATTTAGGCCTCTTTCTGAAAACTTCTTTGTTCTTTTTGCTCTCAATTATTCCCAATTCTCAAGTCAATTCCCATTGACTTAATTGAATCTCAAGTGTTTTCACTTCTCAGAAGTTCCCCTATCCAGCTGCCTGTTCTTCTGTTTACCGACTTCTCTACTCAGGTTAGATTTCATAATCAATAATTTCAACTGTTCCTTTGTCAATATTCTCAACTGCCTTGTACCTTTGCCTTTCTTATTTGTCAATACCCTTACTCTGGATAAATCCTACAGTTTACTCTGTCACTGATACCACAAACTGAAAGTTCCAGAAGAAAATGACACACTGCATAGATTGTCACTACTATAAATTTATGATCTCCATTCTAAACTCTACCCTTCTCCACCCCCAGGGCTTCTCATTAATACAAATACTTGAAAATCTATATCTGTAATGGAGACCCTCTCTGAGGTCTAGACTTTTATATCCAACTAACTACTTAACATCTCAAGTTGGATGCCTTAGAAGCATTGTCAAATTTGACTTGTCCAAAACTGAACTGAGCCCTCTTTGTTCCTTCTCTGAGAAAAGGACACTATTATCCTCATGGCCCAGTCGGCTAAGCCACACAGACATCCATCCTTTACTCTTCTTGTTTCCACACTTCATCTAATCAACTGAATCATGTTGATTCAATTTATTAAATACGTCTGCTTTCTTCTAAAATACAGACTTGAGCACCCAGTCCTTTTTTAAATCCCTTTAGTTTATTCTATCACCTTTAGAATCAAATCTATATGTTTTAAATTAATTTAAGAGGCCTTCTGCAATATGCCTATTTTTACCTTTTTACCTAATATCTCCTCTCTCTCCTCGCACCACACTAGGCTCCATAGTGAAGAATATTAAGCTCACTGAATACAGACAGTATTCTCCAGGGCTTTGCATTGCTTTTTACCCTCTTCACAGAGTTAATGCCTGAGCATCCTTAAGGGCTCAGTTAAACGTTTCTCATATGCTTTTCTACATAACCACCGAAGATAGCTCTTAGGAGGTTTAATTTTAATTTTGACTATTTAAAGATATTTTTCCACCAGCCAACTATAAGTTCTGTGAGAACAACATCATTGTCTTTCTCACTAATTGCTCTATGTCCACACATGGCATAGCGCTTAGACGATGGAAGCATACTGTAAGTATTTTTTTTAGTGAATCTATCTTTGATGTCTCAACTTTCTCCCTTATCATTCATTCTTATACCTACTGCATTCTGCTTTTCACTATTACATTGCTTTTCTTTAAGAGGTATTGGTCTGCATATTTGTAAAGTATGTTTTTAGTTTAATTTGACTTCTCTGCAGTATGTAATATTACTCATTCACTCATCCATTCATCCACATCAAACTTACCTATTGTGTTCTTCTGAGAACAACATTTTCAATAGTTTCCATGACACATTTTTTACTGGGTTTTCCTCCGACCTCTCAGGCTCTTCCTTCTCAGTTTCTTATCTAGAGTTTCTTTTACTAGCTCTCTTCTTATATGGTACACCTGAGAGCCATCCTATCTAGTACTCTTCTGTATACATTCTTTTTACCTTCTCCAAGTGATTTCATCTGCTACCTATATAGTTATGTCTGCAACCTTATGTTTTTAACTCTTATCTCCCCTAAATGATAGACTTGTATTTCTGGCTGCAGGGCCGACAGCTTCACATAGTCCATAGGTACCTCAAATATCGCATATGAAAAAGGAATTCTTCACCTCAGTTTCTAATTGATCATCACTCCTAATTTTTCTTTTTTCTTTTTTGTCATCTTTACTTGATAACACTTGGTCTAGTGTCTTGTCCATATTGGGAACTAGATAAAAATATTAAATTATTAAATAAATGAACTAGATATAAATAATAAATATTTTTCCCATTTGAAAGAAATGAGGATGGAAGGGAAGGGAAAATGGAGAGGGAAAATGGGTAAAAAGAGGCAGGAACAGAAGTTAATGACATATAAGTAGCATATAATGAAATAAATTTACCATATAGTAACTTTTACTATTTAATAGTAAATTTTTATAGGGTGTATAATAGCATTTCTCATAACCTGCCTGAAGGGTTTTTTAACAATGATAGTCATTTATTAATAAGTCATTTTCTACATCAGTGCATGCTTTCAAAATTTTAAAGAGTATTTCTTCTCCATCGGAATAAAGTTATTTCATCCAGTTTTATTTTTATTTAAAAAATGTTTTGTGAATAAACTATAAATCAAAGGTAAAAATCAGCTTATAATTTCATAAATTAAAAAGGTTAAACAAATACAATCAAAAGTGAAGAGGGCTTATGAGTTATGAGTTTTTTTAAGTATCATGTAATAATACAGGTGAATGCTACTGGAAAGGGAATGCTTTTTAGCTGATAGCTACAGCTGAAGCAAAAGTTGTGCCTGTAAGAATTATCTTAATTAGTAACAAATGGTAAAATTTCAACTGCGAATAGCTTTTCTCCCTGGTTATTATAGTAATCCAATCTCCCACCACACAAATGAATACATTATAAATGAGTTTTTTAAAGTATGCGAAATACAGGTGAATATGCTGGAAATGGGAATGCTTTTTAGCTGACAGCCACAGCTGAGGCTCAAGTTGTGACTATAAGAATTACCTTAATTAGTAACAAATGGTAAAATTTCAACTGAGACTAGCTTTTCTCCCTGATTATCATAGTAATCCTATCTCCCACCACACAAGCACCTGTGTTCTTTCTCGCACATACACACACACAGTTCACATGTATAATTTGGCTTTTTGGCTTATTTTCTTTCCATTGATGAACCTACCACTAGTTACTAGAGAAGGCCCAATCATTACGAGACGCTGGCTGTGGAAGACAAAGGGCATGTTACTCAGGCAGATGAGGAGAATCCTTCAACATCAAAGTTACAAGAAAGTTCATCTAGAGTTGCTCTTGAAGTAGTTATATGAACTGATACCCAGGACAGTTCAGAACCATGTAAATGTACTAATTGTTGTTCATCTACCTATTATAATCAGTTTTAGTTACATGGATGAATATCATTTTAAGTGACACAAAAACCACAGGCTGCATCATTTGCTTTCAAGAGCTGATTACACTTACCCCAAATGTTGACATTGTAGTTCTTTTCAGTTTTTCCAGCAACATTTGTTGCTTCACAAGTGTAACGACCAGTGTCTTGAACCTGAGCATCTTCAATCTGAAAACAAAATCATCCTTTGAAATCACACTTTCTATTTCACTTGAGGTTTTTTTACTAATACTATTTGTGATCTATTTCTTTTATTCTGAAGATTCACAAAGTTATCAAAAAGAGAGAAAATAGCAATATAAATGGCTATATGCCCATCACCCAGTTTCAACACAACAAGATTCAACCATTTTCATCTATGCCATACCTTATTTTAATCTGGTTTATATTAGGGGTTGAGGGTCTAGAACAGCTTTTTAAATACAATTCAGAAAAAAATAATGAAAAGGTACAATTTCTGTTGAAGTAATTTAAGACTTTAAAATATGAAATCCTTATACATCCAGGAAACTGTCCAGTAAAATAACAGCCTTATTCTTGAGACCAATAATATATCTTTCTCCCATGCTGGGTTTGTAAGCTTCTTTAAGCTAAGTATTACATTACATTAGCCTCATTCTCCTAGTACCCAGTTTGGTGCTTGGCAGATGAATTAGTATCAGTAATTATTTTTCATGTATTTATGTACAACATGCATCAATGCTCATTCATTCATTGACCATTTGCAGTTATTACAACACTTGTACTAGGTACTGTAGGTAGAAGACATAAACAGATATAATGTCACATATGGTTTCTGATTTAAGTTTGCAATCTAGTTGAGAATATAAAGAATGTGAACATAAAAAGAACTTAATAATAAATAATATATAATAATACAAGATAATACCAAAGATACAACAAGCAGTATGTGACTTATTGCCAACTAAGTTTGCAATCAATAATTTCTAAAACATTCAATGATCACAGAAGTTAGAGTGATCATTTGAAGTATTTAGCTTAGCAGGGGTGCACAGAAGGCAGTCAATAAACATTTATTAATCAATTGGTGTGAACAATAGAGATGGAATTAGCTAAAAGAACACATGGAGCACCTAAGAATATTAGACTTGAAAGAGGAAATAAAATCCAACCTCCTCATTTTACAGATAAGGAAACTCAATCAATTAAGATATCTAAATTGCTCAGAGTCACATAATTCGTGGCAGGCTCACTCAAATCTGGGGTTCCAAGTCCTTAAGGTCAGTATGCACAGGCCTGCATGTCTCATAGAAAGGGTCGGGGAGGGAATAATAGAGAGGAGGGATTAATATTTATTGAGCACCTAGTGTGTACCAGGCAAAACAAAATGGTAAGATTCTATTACTTGATTTTGTTAGAGATGTGTGTGAATGGTAGTGCGTAGGTAAGATACTTTTAACTGACTAATAAGAATTGCATTCCAAAAAAGTTTTCATTCCTCTGATCTTCTCCCTAAACCCCTCAATGGGACAAACTTCTGTACTCACTGAGATTTGCATTTATGCAATTGTCTCCCTCTGTCATTTCGTCAGAGTTAAGGTTTGGGAATTTTACCACATGCTTTCTAGAATGCTAGGCTCTGCCCCTGCGAATGGACAATGACTTTTCTTCTTCTTCTTCTTCCTTTTTTTTTTTTTTCTTGTGTAGTTCAATTAGTTCATCCCTCTTTCTTTCATCAGTGATTCTGGTCTTTCCTTTCTCACCCAGCTCCATTATTATACAATCATAATACCCAAGATCTCCATCCTCTGCCTCTAACATACTCCTTCATGCTCCCTTTCACTCAACCCCATGCTTCTGTCTTCCTTAGGTAAGCTGCCCAGCTTACTGCCTGCCATCTATTTCTCAAGATTCTTTATCAGTAATAAACCTTCCTTTAGCAAGAGGCTATGTGGTGGTTAGTAGCACAGGTTCTGAAGCCATACTCCTGGTGTTCTAATCCAATTTCTGTCTTTCAGTAACTGTAGGCAGATTACTTAGCTGGTCTTTTGATTTCTCAGTTTGGTTATTATGAGGATGTTATAAACATTCGGCATTCTTCTGTCCTCCTGAATCTGAATTCCTTAGGCTGACTTTCAATGTCACACTTTATTTCATTCAAATCAACCTTTTCAACATTATTTCTAAATATTCACTTTGTTAAATTCTCTGTTTGAGCCAAACTAGCTGACTTGCTTCCCTTACCTCTTATCTCATCTACCTCTAAAACACTAAGTAGTCTTTTAAGACTAATCCTGGCAACCAGAGCCTCACCTTTTGCCACCCCTCAAAATGTATTATCTGTACCATCCACTTGGTAATTGACTCAGACTATAGTACTTGTTGCATTTTTCAACTAAATTGTTAATTTTTTATGTATTTACATGAGATTGGAAGACATCAAGGACATGAAGTGTGTCATGCTTGTTTGCATTTCTTTTTTTTTTTTTTTTTTTTGAGACAAAGTCTTGCTCTGTCACCCAGGCTGGAGTGCAGTGGTGTGATCTCAGCTTAATGCAACCTCCACCTCCCGGGTTCAGGCAGCTGTCTTACCTCAGCCTCCCAAGTAGCTGAGATTACAGGTGCATGCCACCATGCCAGGCTAATTTTTGTACTTTTAGTAGAGACAGGGTTTCACCATGTTGACTGGGCTGCTCTTGAACTCCTGACCTCAAGTGATCTGCCCACCTTGGCCTCCCAAAGTGTTGGGATCAGGTGTGAACCATCATGACTTTTTGCATCTTTGTCCAGAGCACCTAAAATGGGCACTTGGTGATTGGCTGGAAGACTGAAGGTGAGGCACACCTTGGATTATTTCTATGATATTTTCCTGGAAGCATTTTTTGAGATCGTTTCTGGATATGGATGACAAATAATTGAATCTCACTAAGCACAAAATTTAAAAATATTACAAACCTCATCAATAAAAGGGTTCCTAGAATTTTGTAAGAGAAAATTAGTCCAACACTTGTAAAAGACAGTCACGCTAAATAGGGGTAGTACCAAAACCATGAACTTACAATAACATAAGATAAAATAAATGAATCCATATCCTTACCTTGAACACACTTCCATTTTCAGATATACTGAGGCCTGGTTTCTTCAGCAAGGGGTGGCCGTCTTTTAACCAAGTAAGAGTAGGTGGGGGAACAGCATCGCTTTGACATAGTAACTCCACAGCTTGGCTAATGAGGACAGAGACATTCTGTTCTTCTCCCATAATATTTGGTGGAACTACATGAAAGATGGGTTTTCTTTCAGGATAAAACAGGCCAGCACACTATTTATATTCATTAATTAGCAGGACATATACTGAATACCTGTATTGGTTCTTTTAAGATGTAGGATCACAATCATTCTAACATACGCTTTTGAATCACTTGGTTCAGAATCAAGTACTAATAAATCACTGATTAATGTATTCTTGTTGAACAATGCTTCTCACTTTTTATGTAAAAAACGTTTAGAACGGGAAGTTCTCAAGTGCCCAAATAAGAAACTTTTAGAACTAGATGTTACTGTGTAAGGTTTACAAAGTAATAAATCACTCATGAAATATTTTAGAAACAATAAGCTAAGGGTGAATACGCCTCCAATATTTATTTGTAATTTTTGCAAAAGAAATAGATGTCATAGTCACAGAGGCAACATTAAAAAATAGTTGGAGGATATCATAGAGCTCATCCAGTCCCATCTTGCAGTGTGCAAAACATAAAATTGGTGTCAGATAATAGCTTGTGCAAAATAATATGATTAATTGGTGGTAAAGTTAGGAGCCTTCTGACTTGCAGTTTAGTGTTCTTTTTGGTTTTCCATGGTGACAGAATAAAGAACAAATCAATTCAATGACCAGCTGCACAACATACTCACAATTGCATAAGAGGAAATAAGTGGAAATTTTAATGAGATTAAAATTAGGATTCTCTGGCTATATAAAGCTCCTTAGATGCTGAAATGTGTTTTCTGAAAAGTTTAAGAAATCTCTTTCCCTTGGGTATATTAAAGAATACAGTAAACAATCATTTATCTTAGATGGTTTAGGTACAGTCCTGCCAAGAATGAGAGGGTAGGCTCCATAACTTCTCAAGGACTCTTTCAGGCCTGTATATATAATCATTCAGAAACACAAACTAATGATGAAATCAGGCCTGTTATAAAAGGCCATTCCAACAAAGCACAGAGAGGAATTTCCTTGGCCATTTCTCACGAAATCCTATCACTATGCAGGGCTATAGAAAATTTGCCATATTTGTAGCATTTTTTTTTAACCACAAAAAAGGTTAAGTTGTACTAAAATGTTTTGGTAGAAACAAGATTTTTGTGGTAAAAATATTATTATCGTTTATCAGCCATTGTTTCAGGCTTGATACTCCATCAGCATGTGGCAAGATAAAGAAGGCAATAGACTTTGACTATAGTAGTAGTATTGTGCCTCTGTAACCATGAGGTTTCTCTGTTCCTATGTCTGCTACAGAGGGAAAGGGTATGAACTAAAGAGCACTTTCATTTGCTGTTTTGGGATGCAGGACTTATGTTAAACTCAAAGAAATTGATGCTGAAGGAAGAAACACACTGCACAATGGGTGAGATTGACCAATGGAGCATTTGTGCAGAGATTCATGATGTTCCTTCTGCTAAATTTAGTAGTACACACAGACATCTGGCTCTTGATAAGGTTAAAGTAATCTGAGAAACAGAAAACACTGACATTTTTGATGTGTGACACATTCGATAAAAGATACATGATTAGTCTGAGATTTAAACTACTACAAAAATAGCAAAGTGGGTGAGCACAATTAGTGCCACTTTCTTTCCTTTTTTTTTTTTTTTTTTTTTTTTTTTTTTTTTTTTTTTTTTTTTTTTTTGAGAAGGTGTTTCGCTCTTATTGCCCAGGTTGGAGTACAGTGGCACAGTCTCGGCTCACTGCAACCTCTGCCTCCCAGGTTCAAGCAATTCTCTTGCCTCAGCCTCCCAAATAGCTGGGATTGCAGGCATGTGCCACCACAACTGGCTAATTTTTTTTTTTTTTTTTGTATTTTTAGTAGATACGGGGTTTCACCATGTTGACCAGTCTGGTCTCGAACTCCTGACCTCAGGCGATCCACCTGCCTTGGCCTCCCAAAGTGCTGGGATTATAGGAGTGAGCCACTGAGCCTGGCCTAATTAGTGCCATTTTCTAAAGATGCCATGAAAACAGATTCACAAGTCCTAGCACTCAGGAAGCCCTAAATAGAATAGCTGATTTCACATCTTGGAAATAATTTTAGGTAAATTTTGGCCTCATTGAATAAAAAAGTACCGTGTATAAAAATGTTTGTCTTAGATTATTTGTAGAATCTACAAAACAGCATGAGTTCATTATGACTGCAGAAGTGAAAGTCGGAAACAATTCAAGACTACAGAATGCTAATTCATTTCCAAATATATTTTCCTTCAGTTACTTTCTTTTTTACACTAAATGAGTTGAATCAAGTTCAAAAGGAAACCAGATTCTTTAAATGAGAGGAAAAAATGCAAAACAATGGAGTATTTGTTTAAGGGACAAAACTGAAGCAAATCTAATTATAGCCAAGGATATATATTACCAAAACATGTATTTTTTTTTCTGTCCTGTCTCTCATTTCCAACTTTTTGTTTGGTCTGAGAAGAGAACAAGGGTTCTACCCTTTAGATCCTCAGCTTTCTTAGATGTTATCCCTATTTTGCTTTGTGGTTATGTTGCTTAGGAAGGGATGTGTTCTGGACCTGTTTCTCATCCTAAGCATTATGTTTGTTAAATTTAATTACTAAAATCAGAGTTGTCATAGGGTTGTCGTTGCTGGGAAGCTGAAGAATGTATGATCTCCAGGAAAGTTCTCTGAGCTTAAGTTTAAAGAAAAGGCACTATATGAATCCAAATCTTTTAAAAACTCAATTCTCTTGTTTCAATATCTCAGGGTATGGCAAAACATACTCTGAATTATACCAGGGAGAAAAATTTTAACGAACTACTCATAATTGTAGGAAAAGCTACTTTGCCTACTATCTCCTTCTCCTATTCCACCCCCCAACACCACCACAACCCCCGGTGTAAATCTGAAGGTGATTTATCTCTGGGAATTAACATTCATTAGGCTCTAATTAGACACACATCACCAAGGTTACTACTACAAATATAAAAATATAATTTATGGAAATAATACTAATAGTGAAATACAGATTGGACACTGATTTTAGATTAAAAACCTGTTTTACTTTTACACTTTTTCAGCAGCTTGCTGCATGGATATTTCAATGGCTTAACACATATAAACATTCCCAAACATATATATCAGCTAGCCATTTGACTTTTATATCAGAGAAAGATACTGATTTTCAGCCTAAGAAAGTAGTATAGAAGTATCTTAGCAAATGATAAGGAATAGTGATGCATGTTTCTGTAATTCCTGGAAAATATCAACTCTTTATCATCTCCCAGGTTCACTCTTGACACTAGCCAGTGTAGAAATGTAAGAAGACTATCTCAGAATTCTGTGTTGACTAAAACTCTGTCAAGACCAATGTCACCCTTCTACTTGCTTCCTAATGACTGAAGAACTACTGTGTTACACACTTGATTAATTGATGAATCAGTCTCAAAGGGTATTTTAGAATAGAAACTTTCCAGTTCTTCATAAAGCATAAAAGCGACTCAATTCAGGGAAGGAGTTAAAATTCCTGGGGTTGGGCATTATAGACCTATCTGTTACCTCAAATACCTAAGTAAATCTGGAGGCTGGATGTGAACTCACGTCAATTGCAGTAGCAACAAAAAAGAAAGAGCACAGAGAACCCTTTGGTAGTGTACCGATGCCAACTAAAACTTTTACTTTCATTAAATATGTATGATATCCATAACAAGGGGTCTTTTTACTAAAACATTATGTAATGATAAATGTTAGTTGTGATCATTACATTTACATTGGCAGACATATAAGAGAAGACAACATGGTCCACATTGTCTGGAGGTAAAATTTTTTAAAAAGGTAATATATTTCAGAAAGGAATGAATTATTTGGAAGTGAGGTAGGACTTTAAAGAGAAGGCTTGCATTCTGCATTAAACAGAAACTCTTCAAGAGGTCATAAAAGAAATAATTTCATTATTCCGTGAACTAAGGAATATATTGCAAATAAGCCTCAGAAAAAAGTCTAAAAGAGTTCTGAATGTAAAGGTATACTGGAATGTGGATAGACAAGCATAATATATAAATGGAGATCAAGAAGCCCCAACTTTCTTCTGGGGCTCTTTTGCTGTGATGGGATCAGGTATTTCCTTTTGTGATCATTGTGGGCAGCATTGAGAGTGGGCAAAAACTTAAATTTTGCCTACATTTATATTAACTTTTTGCTTCTCAAAGAGCCCTTAATGCACAAACATAGTATTGATCACAAATATGCTGATTACAAATATTTAGAAAGTAATAAAAGCATGGCTTTGAGTAGAATGAATGAAGAGAGCTACTTGAACAGATACTTGCTTCAATGAGAAGATTATCTCTTCTAAATGGCAGAGCTGCTATCCACAGTCATGGTTTTCAGAGTACTCTATAAAACCAACACCCTACACGCTGGCTGTGTGCATTTTACTTTCTCAGAACTTTAAAAAAGGAAAATCATCCAAAGTCAGATATAAGGCAGAAAGAGAATCTGATTTGAATTGATCCTGTAATATCATTTTTAAGGTTCATTGTTCTTTATTGTCAACAACTTCCCTTAACTTTCTCAATGATTTTAGGACCCAAACACATGTCTATCAGAGCAAAATTAATTACTAAAATTTCTCACCATATACTCGGAGGTCAATGTCCCTTTGTTTTTCTCCAGCAGCATTCACTGCCACGCAGGTGTACCTTCCTGTGTCACTGATTTGTGCACTGGTCAGTGCTAGGATTCGACCACCAGAGAGAACCTGTCAATGAGAAGAATGCTAAATAACCAATATGTCTCTGAGAATGGTAGGTGTAATAGATATTTTCTCTTATTTTCTTGAGGTTAGTCAGTTAACACTTGCCTTTCAGGAAGATTTTCTCTTGGATATTTTTAAGTAGGCAAACATCATATAATACTCTTTTCATCTTCTCAGTGGAAGAATGTAAGAGGCTAGAATTAAATTTGGTAAAGACTACTGAAAATAAGTCTTTACATATGGCATCAGATGAAAGTCAACTTTCATCCATACACACTACAAACAGAGAGAAAGATGCCAGGGGAGAAACATGAGTTGGAATAAGAGGCGCTAATTCTCTTTCTAATTTTCTTTGGGTAAAAGGTAAGAAACTGAAATTAACAACAAAGTAGTAGCCAAATTAATTAATAAGCTACAATGATTATTCTTTATCCCACAAATTCAGTTGTATTTCTAAAATACTGACATTAACTCTGGATGTTCTATGATCCCAAATTTTGAAAGCATTAGATTTGCAAGAAAACCTGAAGAAGTAGAATGTTATGAGAACTATGCTTTCTGTTAGGCAAGATAAAATTAAACTTTAA
>NW_016813373.1:4908503-4916092 GCF_001698545.2 Rhinopithecus bieti | reverse complement strand
GCAAGAAAACCTGAAGAAGTAGAATGTTATGAGAACTATGCTTTCTGTTAGGCAAGATAAAAATTAAACTTTAAATTAGGTATATATGTACTTCTATATTTTTAATTTTGACTCAATATAATGCATTTAAAATTTTCTAGGACTCAAATTTTACTTCTCATGATGTTTACATTATATTTTTTCTTACTATATTACTTGATGTTTTGTAGAAGTATATATGCTCTGTGTAGTCTCTGATTCATAACTATTTGAAGACATTTAAACCTAAATTCTACCAGAAAATTCCTGTTTTGTTGATTAACATTTCTTTGTGTAAAGTATCTATTGTGGTAGTAGCAGAAAGTGGAGTGGGGCAGGTAAAAAACAACAAATATCTAAAGCAAATGGTCAAAATATAACACCTAAAAGTAAAATAAGGGAACTCTTAGAAACAGTGAGCTTTTAATGAATTATTTGGGGATCCCCGGTATGTGTCCATGGTTTTTATGGTTGCATATGTATACTTAAAAAATAGCATCTGTTAATCCTTGTTCTCTAAATCTCTTCAACAGTTTTACCTGCGTGTACTTCCTGTACTGAATAATCAGGTGGTAAATGTCACCAAAGAAATGAATGAAAGTACCTGTATTCCATTAGAAAAACTAGAAACAGGACTCCCATCTTTCAACCAGGTCAGACTTGGGGCAGGAATACCTCTGGCTTCACATTCTAACCTCACCGGGTTGTTAACCACCACTGCCACCATGTTATTGCTGCCAGAAATTGATGGGGCCACTGAAAAAAACAAATGAAAGTAAGACATGTTAATATCACAGGATTTGTGACCTCAAATGACAAAAACTACATGTAATGTCTACAATATTGTGTTCTTATTGGAGGGTTTGTTCTTGTTTTTTGGTAAGTTCTTTCACCTCTCTTATTTAAGATCTAATCACAGCCATCCTGTGAGATAAATAGAGCAAGTATCAATTTCTCCATTTCACAGATGAGGAAAAACAAGTTTTGCCAGTTTGTTTAAGAAATCAGTTTTTTATGCCAGAGTGGAATTTTATTTATTGATTTCTAGGCTTGTGTGTGTGTGCAGGAACACACATGTGTACCCCCCTTCAATCACTGCATTCACTGTAGTATGTTAACTACCAACTTCTCTTAAAAGCATTATTAGAGATAATCACTCAGAAACGTTTCATTAATACCTATGATTCTTTTAGAGAGCATTTACAAGCAGCGTTTTTTTGTCGTTAGCTAACAGTATCAATGACTATTTCAACAACTCATTGAAAGCAAACTTAAGTCAACAGCATGTGGAAATTGAGCATTTTAATAGGAATCAGGAATAAGCACATTTATAAGTTTTAGAACACTGTGCCCTTACATAAAGATGACAATAACACACTCTGTTAAATACTTACACAATAATTTTATAGAAGCACTTAATAATTTTGAATGCTTCTTTACCCCAGAATGAATCTAGGTGAAGTGGCACTAACCATGAACTTGCAGACTGTAAAATAACTCTGTAGCTCCAGCTGAGTTGATGGCCACGCATTTAAATATGCCAGCATCTGAGATCTGGGCACTTTCGATATCAATGATCTGTCCTCTGTTCAAGAAAGTCATGCTAGTGGAACCTGAGAGTAGACGATTATCTTTGTACCATGTAATAACTGAAAGAAGGGGAGAAGATGATCTATGTAAAAATTTTTTAAATTAAATATACTAAGTTGGATCTTAGCTAAGTCACAATTACTTTATTCTTATACTTATCATTTGAATTTAATCTGTTTAAGTAATCATCTCTTTAGCTTTGATTTTAAGAGAATGTAACCCTTAGAAAACACCAAGCACCAAGTCAGTGAGTCCTGAAAATGAATTTAGAAGAAAGATATTCTTTACTATCTCTAATACATCAGTATTATTTAATAGCAAACTTTCAACTTATCTATTTTTTTTGTTGTATGTTTCCTTTCATCCATAAAATGTTGGCTATATGCCTAACCAAACCAAATACCATACACATTATTGACCTTAAAAACGTATGTTGTTACTGATTCATATGAATAATCTACCAGTGGTGGGAATATACAAAACAAAGTTGTAGTCTCATTAGAATGACAATTTGATGTAGCTTCATTAAGATGCTTTTAAGTTAAAAAAAAGTTTTGAGCTGAGATCCGGCCACTGCACTCCAGCCCGGGCGACAGAGCGAGACTCCGTCTCAAAAAAAAAAAAAAAAAGTTTCAGCATAAATGGATATAAACCACCATGTGGGTCTTGTGGCCACAATACTGACAATAAGATGATTAAGGTATTCACGTATTTCTACATTGTTTAAATAAATTGTTTCATGCAGTTAAAGGCAATAAAAATTCAAAAATTTTATCTAACTGATAATATTCTTATCAATGTTTCACCCATGAAATGTATTCTATAACCTGTTCTTTACGAGTAATTAGTATATTATGCTCAAAACCAGTTTCAGTTATTCCCAGAAATCTTAAAATATTAAGTTATAGAGTCCAAGAGTAAATGTACCAGGCACAGGATTTCCAGCTGCCTTACACTCCAGCTGTACAGGGTTGCTCACCACCACAGTCTCATTCAGCATCTTCCCTGCATCTTCCAGATGAGGTGGTTCTGCAAGAGGCCCAAACAGATACTTATAAGTAGAATATTTAAGCTGAAATTGTTTGCTCAATTAAAATTATATTTTTTCTTCCTTTCTTCTTTTTTTCACATGTATACACTGACCTATTTGGAATAAAAGTATACTATTAAATAGACTGAAGAACAAGATTTAAAAAAATCTAAATAAGTTTTCTAGATCACACATTTCTCTGTGTCCAGATAGGAAAATTCTTATAATTATATAGATTAGTAGAGGAGTTAAAAAAAAAGTTAAAGACAGATTTTTTATTGTACTTAATCTGATTGATTTGGTAAGTAATTATCTTTACCAAGAAGTAATTAGTCTACTAAATTTGAACTCTTCCAGTGAAGAAGAAATCAACATCTCAAAATATCTTACTTTATCTTTGGATAGCACTATCTTAAGCTATTTCAGAAAAGCAGAATAATTTTGTGTGTTTTTTGACAGCTTTTTTCCTTTGATATAAAATTTAAACTTAAGTTATTCACAAAATAAAACAGAAAAGTATATTTTCAACTTTAAGTAATTACTGATAAGGATGATCTGTTATTTAATATAGTTGGAAAGTAGGAATTCGTGAAGTCTGAGAGGCATAATATAAAAGAAATAACTTGGAACATTAATTCCATGTTTTCAACAATATCTCAAGGAGTGTGAGAGGCATACCAGGATAAGAAAATTACAAGGGAATTAAAGGTTCTGTCTTGTTTGAAAAAGATGTTGTAAATTAGTATCTGAAGTTGACAGAAAAAAACATATTTTAAGAATTTGCTACATTTAACTAATTCAATGCACTAGAGATGCTCAACCCACATACAATCAATAAATCCATCAATCCATTAATCTACCAAAAACAGGAAAGGGGGAAGAAGGAAAGAAAACAAGAAAAAATAGAAGTAAGATGGCAGAAATAAAATCAAATATATAAATATGAATGAGTTCATTTAATTGTTTAACAGAATTTTTTTGACACTTAAAATAGTGACTTTTTGACATGTTAATACTTGTATGGGTGGCCGGGTGCGGTGGCTCATGCCTGTAATCCCAACACTTCAGGAGGCTGAGGCAGGCGAATCACAGGTCAGGAGTTTGAGACCAGCCTGGCCAACATGGTGAAACCCCGTCTCTACTAAAAATACAAAAAATTAGCCAGACATAGTGGTGGGTGCCTGTAATCGCAGCTACTTGGGAGGCTGACACAGGAGAATCACTTGAACGTGGGAGGTGGAGGTTACAGTGAGCTGAGATCATGCCATTGCACTCCAACCTGGGCAACAAGAGTGAAACTCCACCTCAAAAAAAAAACAAAAAGCAAAAAACAAAAAATCAACTTGTGTGGGTGACAAGGTTTGGCTATGTCCCCACCCAAATCTCGTCTTGAATTCTGGCTTGGAGGGACCCCACTGGTAGATAACTGAATCACGGGGGCGGTTCCCCCATACTGTTCTCATGGTGGTGAATAAATTTCATGGGATCTGATGGTTTTAGATCCATCAGATTGCCTTGGCTCTCATTCTCTTCTCTCATCTGCCACCATGTGAGATGTGCCTTTTGCCTTCTGCCATGATTGTGAGACCTCCCCAGCTATGTGGAACTGTGAGTTCATTAAACCTCTTTGTTTTCTAAATTGCCCATTCTTGGGTATGTCTTTATCGGCAGCACGAAAATGGACTAATACAATGGGTTAAAACTATTTTTTAATTAAAATATCCAAGTGAATAAGGAGCACAAATAAAAACCCACAAAAATGTTACAATAAGGAGCTAGACAAAGATATACAATAATTTGACATCAATTTCTGATAAATATACAAAGCAAAAATTATTAAACATGACAAAGCAACATGATTTATATTAACATGTTACAATTCATGAATAATATTTTATAATGACAATACCTTATGCATTGAATAACAAAGCAAAAATTGTTAGAAAGCAAGAAAAATTCTAAAACTAAGAATTCTAAAAAATTCTAAAAGCAAGAAAAACTCTAAAAGTGGTGTATTTTAACATGTCCTTTTCAGAAACTGGCTGTGTAGTGAAACAAAAAATACAGTTGTAAAGAATATGAAAAATAAAAGTACCCATCCAGATCGTGTATGCATATGTGTATGTGTGTGTTTGGGGATGTGTAGTTACCAAAGAATATATATGTTTTTTAAATGACAATGGAATATTTTCAAAATGAAATATTAGCCCACAAAATACCCATAAGGTATTTTATAATCACAATTTTAAAAAACTATAAAATATAAATCAACAACAAAAATACAAAGCTATCTACATGGGGAAAATCTCATTAAAGATGAAATCAAGATAAGGGTATAAGTTTAGAAAAACATAAAGTGAAATTGATTAATATTAAAACCTGTAGGATGTCACTAAAGCAGTACAGTACTTAAAGAAAATCTAAAGCCATAATTAACATATATAAAAAACAAGAAATAATGGAAAAATGTCCTAAGCACTCAACCCAGAATTTAAAAGACCAATACAATAAACCAAAACAGGCTAGAAATAAATAATAAATATAAAAGCAGTAAACAAACAAAATCAAAGAAGATAAAAAAACTCAAAGTTGATTTTTGAAAAGTCTAAAATAAAGTCTGTTTTCAGAAGTAGATGTCCTTTGGGTCAAATCTCTTTTGTCCTGGGAGTTTTTCCTAAAGACTCACCCTAGAACCACCCCTCCTTCACTCTTATAATTACTTTTGTATTCATTTAATTCCATGTATTAACCCTACCTGTTTGAAATGCCTAGAATGCTTCTGTTTTCTGCACTGAATTCTGATTATCAACACAGTATTTAAGGACACAAGACCTCTAAATATGGCTATCTAACTTTTCCAACTGGAAAAGAAAAAAGGAAGAATAATCAGTCCATGGCACATTCCTTCAAAACAGCTTTTTAAATACTTGAAGCCTTCTGGACTGAAGTGCTCATTGAAGAATCTGACAGACTATGTAGCTGCTGCAATAAAACACTACGATGGGAATAAGAAATACAGAGCTATGGAATGGGTTGGCAATTTCTCACTTCACTAGAGAACTTTAAGAAAGATTGGATGTCAGCAAGAATGCCAGACTAAGGACTCAAAAAATCTACTACTCTAGTAAAGAAACAAAAACATTGGAAACATTGTCAAAATCAACCTTTTCAGAACTTGGGAAATTAACCAAAGACTTGCAAAAATCCAAAAGTATTTATTAAAAAGTAAGTAGCTAAATTTCATTTAAAACAGTGAGTTTTGTGGCATTTTAACTGACCTACCCCTGTCACCCTCTCTCCAGCTCAAACTTGAAAACAAATAGTCCAATAATCGCAGTGAAAAAAGCAGCCTAGCAGACACTGAAGGAAGTACAATAGGTTTCGAGCTACCCGAAAGTACCATTCTGAGAGAACTGTCATTATTTGACCTGTCTGGGCTTTCTGTGAAAGTTCCTATTTGCAAGATTTTTCTTTATTTAACCAGACTCAATGTTCTGTCAGTGCAAACCTTTTCTGCAAGGGTAAAGTCTGTATAAACAGACTTCATAGAATTTATATAGAAAAGTTCATTTCCTTATGCTTCTAAAACAAATTACCTCAAACTTGGTAGCTTAAACAATACAAATTTATCTTACAGTTTTATAGGTCAGAAGTCCAACATGGCCTGACTGGGTTAATATTAAGGTGTTAGCAGAGCTGAATTCCCTTCTGGAGGCTCTAGAGGAGAATCTGTTCTCTTGCCTTTTCCAACTTCTACAGGCCATTTCCTCCATCTTCAAAGCCAGCAATGGGCAGGCCATGAGAGGATGTGAGTGGAGCATTCTTCTCACGTTATATCACTCTGATATGCTGCTTCCCTTTTCCACATTTAATAATCCTTATGATTACATTGGGTTCATCCAGATAATTAGGTATTACCTTCCTATTTTAAGGTCAAATGATTAACAACCTTAATTCCCCTTTATGATGTAACCTAACATATTAACAGGTTCAAGGATTAGGATATGAAAATTTGGGAGGATGCCAGTATTCTGCCTACTCACTAATGAATCAAGACACAACAATGAAAACCAGCAACAAAAAACAATAACAATAAAAACCATGAGGAGAGAAGGATATGATTTTCAGAGTTGCCACATTATATTATTTAAAATACCTACTTTTTCAACAAAAATTGCAAGATAGCATTGCTCATACGTAGAAAAAGAAGCAGCATAGAAACTGTCCATCAGGAAACCTAGAACCTAGATATTGGATTTACTAGACAAAAACTTTAAATCTGCTATTTTAAATACAATTGGCCCTCTCTATCTGCAGTGTCAACCAACCACAGATTGGAAATTTTTTTTAATAAAAATAACAATACAACAATAAAAATTAATACAAATAAAAAATATAGTATAACTACATTTTTTACTATACTAAAAAATGTAGTATAATACATATCATTCATGCTGTATTGGGAATTAAGTAATCTAGAAACAATAAACTATATAAGAGGATGTATATACACAAATACTATACAATTTATTTATTTTAATGTTTATCTCAATAGTTGTTGGGGTACAGGTGGTGTTGGTTACATGGATAAGTTCTTCAGTGGTGATTTGAGATTTTAGTACACCCATCACTCGAACAGTATACGCTGTACCCAATATGTAGTCTTTTATCCCTCATCCCCCGTCACACTTCCCCCTGAATCCCCAAAGTGCATTATATCATTATTATGCCTTTGCATCCTCATGGCTTAACTCCTACTTATAAGTGAGAACATACAATATTTGATTTTCCATTCCTGGGTTACTTCACTTAGAATAACGGCCTCCAACTCCATCCAAGTTGCTGCAAAAGACATTATTTCATTCCTTTTTATGGCTGAGTAGTATTCCATGGGGTGTGTGTGTGTGTGCGTGTGTGTGTGTGTGTACATATATATATATATATATATATA
>NW_016813373.1:4894831-4907226 GCF_001698545.2 Rhinopithecus bieti | reverse complement strand
CTGCCACTGATGGACATTTGGGTTGATTCCAAGTCTTTGCTATTGTGAATAGTGCCGCCAATAAACATACGAGTGCATGTGTCTTTATAGCAGCACGATTTAAAATCCTTTGGGTATATCCCCAGTAATGGGATGGCTGGGTCAAATGGTATTTCTAGTTCTAGATCCTTGAGGAATCGCCACACTGTTTTCCACAATGGTTGAACTAGTTTACAGTCCCACCAACAGTGTAAAAGTGTTCCTATTTCTCCACATCCTTTCCAGCACCTGTTGTTTCCTGATTTTTAAATGATTGCCATTCTAACTGGTGTGAGATGGTATCTCATTTTGGTTTTGATTTGCATTTCTCTGATGGTGAGTGATGAGCATTTTTTCATGTGTCTTTGGCTGTATGAATGTCTTCTTTTGAGAAGTGTCTGTTCATATCCTTTGCCCACTTTTTCATGGGGTTGTTTGTTTTTTTCTTGTAAATTTGTTTGAGTTCTTTGTAGGTTCTGGATATTAGCCCTTTGTCAGAACTATACAATTTTATATAAGGAACTCGAGCATCAACAAATTTTGGTATCATATGGGGTCCTAGAATCAATCCCCTGTGGATATTGAGGGATGACTGAATGTTCCAAGAATTACAGGAAACCATGTATAAAGAACCAAAGAAAAGTAGCTGAATTATCATTAAATATAGATATTAATCAAGTGACAGAAATTACTTTTAAAAGCCAAATAAAGATTCTAAAGTGCAATAAAGACTCAATAACTAGAAGAAGAAAGCTGGAAGCTGGAAGAAGAAAGAAATCAACACATTTGAAGATTGGTCAGTTGAGATAATCCAATTTTAGAATCAAAGAAAAAAGAAGAAAGAAAAGTGAATAGAGCCTCTATGACTTGTGGAAACACCATCAAACATAACGTGAGTACCACAGGAGAGGGGAAAGAGAAAGGTACAGAAAGAATGCCTTTAAAGGTAATAACTGAAACATTCCCAAATTTGAAGAAAAGCATCAATCTATATATCTAAGAAGTTTAAAAAATTCTAAGTTAGATAAACTCAAAGAAGTCCCCACCAAGACATCAAAACCAAACTGTTTAAAACCAACAGCTAAGAATCTTGAAAGCAGTAAGACAGAAGTGACTTATGTGCAAAGGTCCTCAATACAACCAATAGCCAATTTCTCATCAAAAAAGACAAAGGCCAGAAGGTAGTAGGATGACATAGTCAAAGTGCTGAAAGAAAATGACTACCAATCAAGAATTTCATATGCAGAAAATCTGTCTTTTAAAATTAAAGAAGAATTTAAGATATTTCTAGAACAAAAATGGAATTCTTTCCAGAATTCATTGCTAGACCCCTGTTCTGTGAGGAATACTTAAAGGAGTTCTTCAGGTTGAAATGAAACAATAAATCTAATACACACAAAAGAATAAAGTTCACTGGTAGAGGTAACTACATAGGTAAATATGTAAGATGTAAAAAACTGTATATTTTGCTCATAACTCATTTTTTCTCCTATTGATTTAAAAGATTACAATATAAAGCAATAATGGGCACTTTAAAATGTATTTGTTTAATAATAATAGCATAAAAGAGGGGAAACAGAGCTAACTAGGAACAAAATTTTTGTATACTATTGAAATATCCAAATACTATATTAATTAATATTCTAATTATAATACTCAGGAAAACTACTAAAAATAAAACTCAAAAAAAGTAAAAGAGGCAATAAGGAAAATAAAATGGCACCCAAGAAAATGTCAGCAATGGAGAAAGAGAAAAACAAAAAACGACATAATAAATATTAAAATGTATAACCAATGACAGACATAAACTCTACCACATCAGTAGTTAAATTAAATATAAATGGATTAAATGCTCCAATCAAAAGGCAGAGATTGGCAGAATGGATTTTTTTAAAATTCCAACTGTATGTTGCCTATAATAGCACACTTTAGATTTGAAGACAAATAAATTGAAAGTAAAAAGATGGAAAACAATATATGATGCAAACAGTAATGGAAAAGAACTGAGGGGGCTATACTAACATCACACAAAATGACTTCAACAAAAACTGTTACTGGCAACAAAGTAGGACTTTAAAAAAAATACAAAAGGTTAATTCATCAGGATATACCAATTATAAATATATATGTACATAACAACAGATCCCCAATATACATGGAACAAAAATGGACAAACTCAAAGGGAGAAACAGACAATACAACAATAAAAGTTAGAGACTTCGATATCCCACTTTCAATAGTGGATACAACAACTACACAGAAAATCAATAAAAAGATAGAAGACTTGTACAACCTATAATGCAACTGGCACACATAGACTACTCCACCAGAAAACACAGTCTTCTCAAGTGCACATGTCCTATTCTCAAAGATAGACTATATATAAGACCATAAGACAACTCTTGATATACTTAAAAGGACTATAATCTTACAGTATATGTTCTCCAGCACAATGAAATTTAGGAACGAATAATAAAACAAAATTTGGGAACTTCACAAGTATGTGAAAATGAAGTATCACACTCCTAAATAACTATTGGTCAAAGAAGAAATCACATAATAGATAACATTTTGAGAGGAATGAAAATAAAAACAACATGCCAAAACTTGCGGGATGTACATAAAGAAGAGCTTAGACTGATTTGTAGCTGCAAACATGCATATTAAAAAATAAGATCTAAAATTGATAACCTAACATTCTACCTTAAAACCAGAAAAAAAGAAGAGTAAACTCTACCCAAAGCAAGCAAAAGGAAAAAACAAACAAAAAATTAGAGCATATACAAATTAAATAGAGAATAGAAAAACAGTAGAGAAAATTATCAAAACCAAAAGCTGATTCTTGGAAAAGATCAACAAAATCAAAAAGACTTCAGCTATACTGACTAAGACAAACAAAAGCGAGAAGACTTAATTACTATAATCAGAAATGAAAGAGGGGTCATTACTACCAATCTTACAGAAATAATAATGAAAAAAAACCGTAGGAGAAGATTACAAACAGTTGTATGCCGACAAATTAGATAACTTGGATAAAAACAATCTTAGAAAGATGCAAACTACTGAAATTGACTGAATTGTATACTCTAAAAGGATGAATTTCTAGTGTGTGAATTATATCTGTGATCTCTTTGTGCATAACAAGCTCAGAATTTTTTATGTGCAACTCAAGAAACAATTGGGATCAAGAAGCACCCACAACTGACCTACAAAAATCTCATAATAAATCAGATAGTCTGATTTGATGCTCATTGTATTTCAACATAATTTTAATTTGTAGCCTCAGACGGTTGAAAAAAAATAAGCCAATTGCTTTTCTACTCCAAGTAATTAGAGATAAAAATTATTGCTAGGCATTTTTTTTCTAAAAGGCTTCTAGTAAGTCTTCACAGCCAGATATGGCAAACATAAAGATGTTATCTTAGCTAATTGTTTCAGATGCCCTCAAGGTAGTTTCCATATGAAACATATGCGTTAGGCCAGGCGTAGTGGCTCACGCTTGTAATCCCAGAACTTTGGAAGGCCGAGGTGGATGGATCATGAGGTCAGGAGTTCGAGACCAGCCTGGTCAAAATAGTGAAACTCCGTCTCTACTAAAAAGACAAAAAATTAGCCAGGAGTGGTGGCGAGCGCCTGTAACCCCAGCTACTCAGGAGGCTGAGGCAGGAGAATCGCTTGAACCCGGGAGGTGGAGGTTGTAGTGAGCCAAAATCACACCATTGTACTCCAGCCCAGGCAACAGTATGAGACTCCATCTCAAAAAAAAAAAAACATATGCTTTAGAAATGTCAAAACATAATTCAGTAACTAAAAGAGGAAAGCTAATGACTAAAGGCCTTGTACAGAGAAGCTCTTTGGGTATAGCCTGATTTATTTCTCATTTTGAGGTTAAAAGTAAATACAAATATAAATTCCATTGCTCCTTTCTGGCATTGAAATGCATAGTTTTGAAATTTAGGAAAACTGTTCTAGATAGAGCAGCAATAAGGTAACAATATCTTATGATCTTATTTTAATAATAAGATGTCTGCATTCTCCAAGAAGAAGGTTGAATTCCATTCAATTTGCTGGGTATTTTTTCCTTTTTCCAAAAGCCGCATGTACATATCATGGCAAAACTACAATACCTTCTTCTTGACACATTGTGTGCTAGATTTTGCCTATTACTTCAATCATGCAGGTCATGAATAGAGTCTTTCAAATCCTGGTTAAATTTCAGGTAGTACATAAGTGATCTAAATGTAATTTTGGTGAGTTAATATTCTCTATCTAGTGAAATTATTAAATAGGGAGGAATAAATTAATCTATACCAAGAAAATCATAGAGTCCTGAACAGAAGTTATCCATGAAAAAAGAAAAAGATTCCCTACAACATTCCCAAGTCTCCTTTAAGTCACATTTGAGCTATTAAACAAAACACAGAAATGATAGAGGAACCATTTCTGAGTGGGTGTTAGCAGATGTTAGCCAAGCAAATACTTTTAAAAAATAAAATAAAATAAGGGGTGCTCTACTAATGTTTTTACCAGACAACTAATACAGACCCAAGAGAGTTCCTGGCCAAGAGTAAAGGCAGGAGGGACTTTACAGATATTTATCAAAATGGTGCAGTGAGAAGGGCCAGAAATAAAATATGTGTTTTGCCAGACAGCCTTTATGCTGTCATTTATAGTTGCTGACTAGGAGCCAGGCACCAGGCTAAGATTTTTAATCTTTCATCTGATCCTCACATAACCTCCATAACTGTGGTGCACTCTCTCTATCCTTCCCATTTTACAGATGAGGAATGTGTGTTTTTATCCTGCAGTTATTAATTGGCAATATAGAAAAGGAAATTTGAAGCAACAATATTTTACTTTTTCTGGTGCTTCACCTTGGTTGATTTTTTCCCTGGGAAATAATTGTGTGCAGATAAAATGAATGCTTGGACTATTAGACTCCAAATAATCATTTGTTTGTGGAAACATCTGTCGCACTTGGCAAATAAATGAGGTTTAGATATAATTTCATAGTTTGGTCTAGGGAATAAAAACTTCCAGAATTATTAAACTTTGATGATCAACAAGACCACCTACTGAGGGCTCCTGCCCTTTAAAAATGACAGAACACCCCATCCCGGAAAACCCCATGAGAATGTTCCTCTTCTCTTGATCATGACATGGTCTCCTAGTCCAGGAGACCAGGCACCCTTACTATAGCTTTTAGAAACAACTTTTGCTATGATTAAGAAGAATGGTAGTATCTAAGATATTTTTATAAGAAAGGAAAACATTAAACAATTGAAACACTGAATATTTTAGGATTAGACATTTCTGGATGACAACTGTAGTAAATGAACATTTGCTGAATCTGTTATCCATCAATAAAGATTGGGATTAAAAAAAAAAAACCCTGGGCTGGGCATGGTGGCTCACACCTGTAATCCTAACACTTTGGAAGGCTGAGGTCAGCAGACGTGTTGAGCCCAGGAGTTCAAGACCAGCCTGGGCAACATGGTGAAATCCCATCTCTACAAAAAGTACAAAAGTTAGCCAGGCATGGTGGCACTTGCTTGTAGTCCTCCCTACTAGGGAGTCTGAGGTGGGAAGATCACCTGAGCCCAGGGAGATTCAAGCTGTAATGAGCCATGATCATGCCACCGCCCTCCAACTTGGGTGACAGAGTGAGACTTTGTCTCTAAAACAAAATAAAACAAAAAATCCTGACTTAAAAGTAACTATAGGGATGGCTGATAAATTAATAACTGAACCTAATTAAATGAGGATTGCTTCCCTATAGGTTTTGCAATGCCTTTTTTAATACATAGAATAAGAATTGTATGCAATACTTTGGGAGCATTCAAAGAGCAAGCGTATTAATGTGGCTAGTTCTTCACCTCTTCCTCCTACTGTAACTTCTGCTATTGACTGCTAAGTTTAATTAACTTTTTCATGAAACTAAATTCTCATATCTACAGTAATTGGAACAAACCAAATCCAAATTCAAATACTCAAGTACTTCAATGCATGGTGTCCTTTAAGCCGTGCTTTTCACATCCCATTCTTGCATAGTTTTCCACATTATATTAACTTGTCATTTTAACCACTGAGGTCTTTTTGAAGTCTATCATCAACCAGTCTCTTAGAAATTCCTACATTTTTTAACATTTCCAATTATCAGTAAAGTCATTAATACAAGTATTGAAGAGGACAGAGTCAGGTTTGCAGCCTTATGTGTCCAATGTGATGTTATTGTCAGGAATGTCAAAATGCTAATTTTCTGTCTAGATTTCTAGATTCCCATCACATGCACTCAGTCAGCTGCTTTTTCCAGGCTGATCACAATTAGTATCAGATTAGAAGTGCACTTCAGCATTTATTCTCCCTTCAGGGAGATGAACTGTTATGTACACAAGCCATGATCATATTAGTTGAAATGTTTTAAGCTACTACCATACCTTACCTCTATCCTGTGATTTGTATCAGGAAGATAGTTCTATATTCTCCCTCTGATTAAGCAATTTTATTATTATTATTATTATTATACTTTAAGTTCTAGGGTAGCCATGTTGCATAACGTGCCAGGTTGGTTACAATATTTATACTTTTGCCATGTTTTGGTTGTTGCTGCCACGCATCAACTCGTCAGCCACCCCATCCAACTCATCCATTTACATCAGATATAACTCCAATGCACATCCCTCCACAGCAGTCCCTTTCCCCATGGATAGGCCACGTTGTGTGAACTGCACATGTCTTTCCTGAAGGTCCAAGTGGGATCTCAATTGGTTCCAGTCCCACCCTATGAAGCTGACGAAATGCGGTGTTTTGGTTTTCTGTTCTTACGATAGTTTGCTGAGAATGATGGTTTCCAGCTGCATCCATGTCCCTACAAAGGACACAAACTCATCCGTTTTTATGGCTGCATAGTATTCCATGGTGTATATGTGCCACATTTTCTTAATCCAGTCTGTCACTGATGGACATTTGGGTTGATTCCAAGTCTTTGCTATTGTGAATAAGCTCTTAAAATGACTAACGTTCTGCTTCTCTTTCTTTTTGCATTAACTCATATGTTTACCCATCTGCCCCCTTCTCTTTGATGATTTTCCATGTAGATGTGTACCCTAATTGCATCTCTGTCAACCAACATTTTGTTATAATATTCAAGTCTACAGACTTGTGCCTTCTTAGGTATCAATTATGCTTTTTCTCTTCTGTTGTTGCTTTTTATTTGATGGGATACTTGATTTCTCTCACAGACTCTGGTTTTCAGTCAGTCTTGACTATACTGGCAAGTCTTTAGGCCTGTCTTTAGTGTCTAGGCCAATGTTTTTCCAAATACTGGCTCACAGACCACCTATATTAGAGGTGCTGTTTCAGGAGATCCGGGACTAGGCCTAGGAAGCTGTATTTTTAATACGTAACTTGCATGTCTTTTAAGAATACTGAAATTTTAGGGCATCTGTTCTAGGCAGATTCTTCCAGGACTGGAGACATACACTCTATTCTTTATTATACAGCAGGGGTCCCCAGCCCTGGGCCACAGACTGATACCAGTTGATGGCCTGTTAGGTACTGGGCTACACAGCAGGAGGTGAGTGGCAGGAGAGCAAGCATTACCACCTGAGCACTGCCTCTTGTCAGATCAGCAGCAGCATTAGATTCTCATAGGAGTACAAACCCTATTGTCAACCGTGCATGCAAGGGATCTGGGTTGCTATTCGTTATGAGAATCTAATGCCTGATGATCTGTTACTGTCTCCCGTCACCCCACATGGGACCGTCTAGTTGCAGGAAAACAAGCTCAGGGCTCTCACTGATTCTACATTATGGTGAGTTGTCTAATTATATCATTATATATTACAATGTAATAATAATAGAAATAAAGTGCCCAATAAGTGTAATGCACTTGGATAATCCTGAAACCAGCCCTCTCCCTAGTCTGTGGAAAAATTGTCTTCCAAGAAACTGGTTCCTGGTGCCAAAAAGGTTGGGGGCTGCTGTTATAGAGCATTCATGGAAGTATTTTAAAACAGTCTAGAGAACAAAACATCCTTCTTTTTTAAAACACCTCAAGAAGTAGAAGTCAGCAAAGCTAGCTGCTACCATTTATTTAGTGTCTATGAGGTGGGAGATGTTTCACACCTATCATCTCTAAACCCCAAAATCACTATGGAAGTCAGATATTCATAGAAATTAAGTAGTTTACTCAAGGTAACATACATCATGTTTAGCATAGCATTTAAACCAAAGTTGGCCTGACTCCTAAGTGCGTAAGATGATCGCATCATGCCATTGTATCCCACTTAACTGTTTTCTCTTAGCCAGTAACAGAGACCAGACAGGAACTGAACTTGATGGGAGAGGGAAGGTAAACAGCTTGTAGAAGGAGAAGAGAAGGAGCCTCAGGGTAGGGAAATAAGAAAGAAGAGAGAACCCCCCACAAGCATATTCTTAGATGGAAGTGTAAGTCTGAGTAGATGCTGGAGACAGCTGTAAAAGAGCCCTAGGAAGAGATAATGGCCTTATGGGGAACGAAGCAAATGCAAGGCAACTTATAGTAGAGCAGGGTCAGCCTGTCCCCTAACCCCACTAGCAAGGTCAGCCAATTGTAAAATGGTTACATTCAGATATTGGTCTCCCAACTAACAATTCAGTGAAAGAATAAAGACCCACATGGTTTATGTATGCTACGGTATGTATGCAGACATCCCTAAGTTAGGTGTTCATATTTCAGGGACTGGGAAAAGAATAAATTGATTTTTTGGAAACATTTAGGAAACTGATGAATTGAATATTTTTAACTGGTTGATTCAAATGGAAGAAAATATGCAAAGAAGCACATTAGATGAATTCAATATCCAATGAAAACTTTTTCACTCACCTACGATTTACTCTTTTATTTGTTAAATATTTTTGACTGCCTACTATATCCTGGAATTAAGCTAGGTGTTAGGACATTATTCTATGTTTAATTGCTTGGTAAATGTGAAGTGAATATATGAATGAATAAATTAATAAAAGGCTGAACAATAAATCGTGTGAATTAGAGAAAATGAATAACGTGTACATTAAAATCTTGAACAGTTTTCTGCAAATATTCTGGCTAAATTAGGAAAGTTCAAGCCTCTAATTATTGGCCTTTTCTGATGAGCCTCTAGAGATCTGAAGCGGTATATTCAAGGTTATGTAGTCTTTCAAGTTTACTGTGAAGCTATGATTTTATTGAGGTACTCCATGGCCACCCAGACTTTTTATTACAGCACATTGGAGAAGATCCTGAGCCAAAGATGGCTTCTACTCACGAAATCCTTCTTATAGGCAGGCAAGAAAATCACAGATAAGATTAAGAAACAATGCTGCCAACTTCTGTCTTTTCAACAAAAGTTATCTGTAGAAAGCTATAAGTTAACAGAATACAGATAACTTAAAATACAGGATGGTGTATTTAATTATGAGCTCCAGTATGTCCTATTTGACAACCTGAAAACTGAAGATCCTAACATGTGCAATGATAATTACAATAATGTAAAAAAAAAAAAACTAGGTTTTTTTTAAATACAGGCTAATAAAATAAATACCTGTTTCTTTCATACTGTAATTCAATAAAATGAGCCCACTATGTTTTAAAAGTGATACAAATATTCTTTTGTTAAGATGTAGAAATTACATTACCATGAACATGAAGTTGAATGTGCTGTTGTGTTTCTCCAGCTGCATTGGTAGCCACACATGTGTATCTGCCAGCATCTTCCAACAGGGTTTTGGCAATTTGTAGAACTCGACCAGAAGACTGTATCTAATTGGGAGCAGAAAGCACAGAGGATTTTTGTACTTTATACTTGGATTTGAAAACATTCACTGAGACAGAAAATTTCATTTAAATTTATAATACCTAACAATATTTTCATGCCAATATCTTAATAAACTCTTGATAGACTAGAGCAAGTTCATATCATCATGCACAAGACAATAGATTAGTTTGATTGAAAAGCCTTTTCTTATTCATTGGAAAACACAAAATAAAATAACCTAAGGCCAGCTTACTGGTATAGTCATAGTGAATAAAAGACTTTAGCACTGAACTATGAAGTATGTGATGAAAAGTTAAGCTATTTGAAAAAAAAAAAAACTGGCCACATTTATATAACAATTCATAAATAGTTTTAAAACAATGACTTTTATTAAATGGTCATGAGAGCCAGAAAACAATAAAATTATAAAATATGGATAATGGAAATGCAGATAAATTTCTTCCTATTTTTCCCAATTTCCCTCTTAAACCCACTGCAACTGGTCTCTGCCATTTTGAAACTGGTGATTCAGAGGTTATTCTTTGAAACATACTATTCAGAGGTTACTAGTAACTTCCAGTCACAATATCCACCAGCCTAGGTAGTAAGCTCATACTCTCCTCCACCATCTATAACATTTGGAGTGGTTGACTACCAACTCCTTGAAACTCTCTATTTTCTGGGTGTTAAAAATAAGCATTCCCTCAGTTCTAATTCTCTGACTTTCTTAGGAGATTACTTTTCAGAATCTGCTTCCTCTTCCTGTTCCACACCCAAGGATCATAGCTATCTGATAGTTTTTATCTAAACTCATGGCATCAGTGAAAAACTCTAATGCATCCTAAATTTACAGGATAGCCTCACTTTCTCTCCTGAGCTCTACATGTGTCCTTCCAGCAATCTGCTGAACAGGTTAGTACATCAAATTTAACATCAAATTCACTTGCACAAAATTAAGCTCATATATTTTTCCTTGTATTTCTGAAGTCTACTTCCGATTGCATGTTCCCAGTCTTGTTTAATGGCACCCACTATTTTTCCAGTCATCTAGGTTTTGGAGCCTACTTTGAATTCTATTAATTATGCCACTATATGTTTCTCAGATCCCCTGTTTTCCATTTCCACAGCCACTGTGGGATTATAATAGCTTCTTAACTGATGTTCCAGTGTCTCCAACCTCCCCAACTGTTAATCTATCTTGCATATTGCTGCCAGAATAATTTGTTTAAAATTCAAATTTGATCCTTTAACCAGTTTCCCATCAAAGTTCATTCATGGCTCTCCATCTTTCCCAGAATGAAATTTGAACTCAGCACAGCCCTCCAGGCTCACCACATTCTGACCCCAAATGATCTCTCCAAACTCTCCCATGTAAACTCCCACTTAACCTATTCTCCATTCATACTGTTATAAACATGTTAAGCAAACATTCATACATTTATATTCATGTCGGGACTATTACATTACATGGTCTTTAAATGCCATAATTTTTTAAGGCTGAATTAGGTCAGTCCTCTCTCCTTTTTCTTCTTACTCTTTACTCTCTCTCCTTAGATTAACTCATCCATGCCCATGGTTTCAAATATCGTTGATATGCCAATATGTCCAGCCAGAACTCTCCTTCAAGCTCCAAGACCATATATTCAATGATCTACTGACATCTCCACTAGTTGATCTCACAGTCACCTTAACCCCCTAAAATCTAAAACTCAAATCAGTTTTCTCACCTCAAACTTGTCCCCCTCCAGTCTCTTAAACTCACTGTATGGCAACACTTGTCCCCCTCCAGTCTCTTAAACTCACTGTATGGCAACACTAGCCATACAGTTGTATACGTTGGAACTCTAGGAGTCTTCCTTGACACATCCCTCTCCTTCACTTTTCACAGAGTCTTTCATCAACCCCCAGTGATTTAACTAATAAATACCTCACCAATCTATCCAAGTATCCTCATCTGCACGACCAGCATATGAATCTCAATTTCTATCTTTTCTCTCTCCTAGACAAATGTAACTAGGTTCTAATTGGTTTCTACATATCTATCATTGGCTCCTCCAATTTATTCTTTGGAATGGGTCTGGATAACTATATTAAAATGCAAACCTGATCATGTCACTCCTCTCTTAAAACTCTTCAAAGGTCTCTCATTGCCTTAAAGTAAAAATAAAATCATTAACTGTACTCAAGTGCCTCCTACCTAGTCTCCAGTCTTTAATACCACCTCTCCCTTGGTCTCTTCCTCAGTCCACTGGCTGGCTTTCTGGTCCTCAAGAGGTGCCATGCTCACCTTTGCTTTGTTTACCCATGCACATATTCTTGAACCACTCTACTCAGTTCTCTTTCATTAATTCACCCATTTAACTTCTATAAAGTCTTCTGAACTCTACTCAGGGCTTTTCCCATAAATTTTCCTCATTCGCCTGGCGCGGTGGCTCAAGCCTGTAATCCCAGCACTTTGGGAGGCCGAGACGGGCGGATCACGAGGTCAGGAGATCGAGACCATCCTGGCTAACACGGTGAAACCCCCATCTCTACTAAAAATATAAAAAATTAGCTGGGCGTGGTGGCAGGCACCTGTAGTCCCAGCTACTCGGGAGGCTG